>NC_086001.1:13394044-13727794 GCF_030014385.1 Trichomycterus rosablanca | reverse complement strand
ATGGATGGATGGATGGATGGATGGATAGGATGGATGGATTGGATTGAATGGATTGGATGGATGGATGGATGGATGGATGGATAAGATGGATAGATAAGATAGATAAGATAGATGCATACCCTGGACAAGATAAGATAGCTGGATACAATGGATAGACATATAGACTAGGTAGGTAGGTAGGTAGGTAGGTAGGTAGGTAGGTAGGCAGATAGACAGACAGACAGACAGACAGACAGACAAGACAAGACAAGACAAGACAAGACAAGACAAGACAAAGATAGATAGATAGATAGATAAATAAGATTAGATAAGACAGACAGACAGACAGACAGACATACAGATAAAATAAGATAGATAGATAGATAGATAGATAGATAGATAGATAGATAGATAGATAGATAGATAGATAGATAAAATAAGATTAGATAGATAGATAGATAGATAGATAGATAGATAGATAGATAGATAGATAGCAGTTTAATGTTTATATACAGTGTATCACAAAAGTGAGTACACCCCTCACATTTCTGCAGATATTTAAGTATATCTTTTCATGGGACAACACTGACAAAATGACACTTTGACACAATGAAAAGTAGTCTGTGTGCAGCTTATATAACAGTGTAAATTTATTCTTCCCTCAAAATAACTCAATATACAGCCATTAATGTCTAAACCACCGGCAACAAAAGTGAGTACACCCCTTAGTGAAAGTTCCTGAAGTGTCAATATTTTGTGTGGCCACCATTATTTCCCAGAACTGCCTTAACTCTCCTGGGCATGGAGTTTACCAGAGCTTCACAGGTTGCCACTGGAATGCTTTTCCAGTCCTCCATGACGACATCACGGAGCTGGCGGATATTCGAGACTTTGCGCTCCTCCACCTTCCGCTTGAGGATGCCCCAAAGATGTTCTATTGGGTTTAGGTCTGGAGACATGCTTGGCCAGTCCATCACCTTTACCCTCAGCCTCTTCAATAAAGCAGTGGTCGTCTTAGAGGTGTGTTTGGGGTCATTATCATGCTGGAACACTGCCCTGCGACCCAGTTTCCGGAGGGAGGGGATCATGCTCAGCTTCAGTATTTCACAGTACATATTGGAGTTCATGTGTCCCTCAATGAAATGTAACTCCCCAACACCTGCTGCACTCATGCAGCCCCAGACCATGGCATTCCCACCACCATGCTTGACTGTAGGCATGACACACTTATCTTTGTACTCCTCACCTGATTGCCGCCACACATGCTTGAGACCATCTGAACCAAACAAATTAATCTTGGTCTCATCAGACCATAGGACATGGTTCCAGTAATCCATGTCCTTTGTTGACATGTCTTTAGCAAACTGTTTGCGGGCTTTCTTGTGTAGAGACTTCAGAAGAGGCTTCCTTCTGGGGTGACAGCCATGCAGACCAATTTGATGTAGTGTGCGGCGTATGGTCTGAGCACTGACAGGCTGACCCCCCTTTTCAATCTCTGCAGCAATGCTGACAGCACTCCTGCGCCTATCTTTCAAAGACAGCAGTTGGATGTGACGCTGAGCACGTGCACTCAGCTTCTTTGGACGACCAACGCGAGGTCTGTTCTGAGTGGACCCTGCTCTTTTAAAACGCTGGATGATCTTGGCCACTGTGCTGCAGCTCAGTTTCAGGGTGTTGGCAATCTTCTTGTAGCCTTGGCCATCTTCATGTAGCGCAACAATTCGTCTTTTAAGATCCTCAGAGAGTTCTTTGCCATGAGGTGCCATGTTGGAACTTTCAGTGACCAGTATGAGAGAGTGTGAGAGCTGTACTACTAAATTGAACACACCTGCTCCCTATGCACACCTGAGACCTAGTAACACTAACAAATCACATGACATTTTGGAGGGGAAATGACAAGCAGTGCTCAATTTGGACATTTAGGGGTGTAGTCTCTTAGGGGTGTACTCACTTTTGTTGCCGGTGGTTTAGACATTAATGGCTGTATATTGAGTTATTTTGAGGGAAGAATAAATTTACACTGTTATATAAGCTGCACACAGACTACTTTTCATTGTGTCAAAGTGTCATTTTGTCAGTGTTGTCCCATGAAAAGATATACTTAAATATCTGCAGAAATGTGAGGGGTGTACTCACTTTTGTGATACACTGTATATATACATTTTTCCTTGTTTATGCTTAAAATTACAAATTAAAATATTTTCATCTAAAACATTATTTGACCAAATGTATGTGGACACCTCGCACAAGTCACTTATTTATTACTATTTATTCTATACACCTGTTAGCAATGTGTGTGTTTAACTCAATAATTAGGAGGGGTGTCCACAAATCTTTGACCAATTAGTGTATATGAAATATCCAAAAAAGTTGGTTTTCTCCTACTGTATACTGGTTAGTATTAGGCAGCATTAATCACATTATAAATATGTGTCATTTTGTCAATGGTTTCTATTTGCCTCATAATAGAACATGAGCACCATACTCATACTAAGTATCTATTATGTATTATGCAGAGCTGAGGGCAGCAGGGTGTGGGGGTAATGTGATCCATAATTTATTTCTTAATTTAAGGAATCAATTGCAGCTTAATGAGAAACAGACAAAAATCCTGGTAGAGTAAAGCTAGGGGTGTGTAACACAACTTGTGTTTTGAGCCTTAATTAGAGCCATATTTCACAGTAGGTCTTAATCTGTGCTACTGTCAGCATGTTCTTAGGGCAGTTGGAATTATTGGTTGGATCAGAAAACTCTACCATGACAGAATAAATGAGATTTTACTTTGGTTAACCAGGGATTACATAAATATACTGGAAAAGAGTAACTCTGGTGGTGCAGCATTCTATTACTGTAGCTTACTACCACAGAGATTCGGGTTTGAATCTCAGCAGTGTTGTTGGCTGACTGGGCATCTACACAGACTATGTCTGAGGGATGATGAGTGCTTTGTTAGCCCCCTTTCATGCTGTTCTTCAATGGTCAGGACTCTCCCAGGACCACTACAGAGTAGGTATTATTTAGGTGGTGGGTCATTCTCAGCACTGCAGTGACACTGACATGGTGGTGGTGTGTTAGTGTGTGTTGTGCTGGTATGAGTGGATCAGACACAACAGTGCTGATGGAGTTTTTAAACACCTCACTGTCACTGCTGGACTGAGAATAGTCCACCAACCAAAAATATCCAGCCAACAGCGCCCCGTGGGCAGCATCCTGTGACCACTGATGAAGGTCTAGAAGATGACCAACTCAAACAGCAGCAATAGATGAGGGATCGTCTCTGACTTTACATCTACAAGGTGGACCAACTAGGTAGGAGTGTCTAATAGAGTGGACAGTGAGTGGACACAGTATTTAAAAACTCTAGCAGCGCTGCTGTGTCTGATCCACTCATACCAGCACAACATACACTAACACACCACCACCATGTCAGTGTCACTGCAGTACTGCAGAATGATCCACCACCTAAATAATACCTGCTCTGTTGAGGTCCTGTGGGGGTCCTGACCATTGAAGAGCAGGGTAAAAGGGGGCTAACAAAGCATGCAGAGAAACAGATGGACTACAGTCAGTAATTGTAGAACTACAAAGTGCTTCTATGTGGTCAGTGGAGCTGATAAAATGGACTGTGAGTGTAGAAACAAGGAGGTGGTTTTAATGTTATGGCTGATTTACCCGAGTCACCACAACTACCAGCTAATTAATCTACTGGACACTGTCACCTACTAAAGGTAGGGAACTCCTTCAGAACCGGCTGCAGCAAATCCTAAAGCAAAGGTAAACTGCCACTCCCAAGCCTGATGCTACAGGTTGCACCCAGGTTGGATCTTGCTTGCCAACTGAGTTCCCAAGAAAAAGTTAAAAAGATGCCGAAGTAAAACCCATCAGAAAACAAGGCTGGGCAAAGTACAGTCCAGCGTACCGGCCTCACACGTTATACAGGTGTCTGCACAACATTACACACCACACCTCACAAGACAAACAACGAGCCAGGGGAGAGCTGGAACTAAGGCCGGAATTTAAAAGGCTATCACAGCTGTAAAAAATCAATGCTTAATTAAGCACCTCTATGCACACCAAAAACTGATTTGCAACAAATAGTTAATGGCTCACTATCATCAGGCGTTTTCCCAAAATCACTTAAAACAGCTGCCATTAAACCACTCCTAAAAAAGAGAACTCTGGATGCGTCTGTGTTAAACAACTACAGGCCGATCTCAAATCTTCCTTTCACAGCTAAGATCATTGAGAAAGTTGTCTACAATCAAGTCAGCAGTTTTTTGAATTCCAGTGGTTCTTTTGACAAATTTCAGTCAGGCTTTCGACCTCACCACAGCACTGAAACGGCTCTCATAAAAGTGGTAAATGATCTACGGCTGAATAGTGACTCAGGTAAAATATCAGTTCTGGTTTTACTGGATCTTAGTGCAGCCTTCGACACTGTAGATCATAGAATACTGCTGGACAGGTTGGAAAACTGGGTTGGACTTTCCGGAACAGTCCTTAATTGGTTCAGGTCTTACTTAAAAGACCGCAGTTACTTTGTCACTATTGGCAGCTATGAATCTGACAGAGTGGCTATGACATGTGGAATCCCCCAGGGATCAGTTCTCGGACCTCTCCTGTTCAATCTTTATATGCTGCCATTAGGCCAAATGCTACAGGCTAACAACATTAATTACCATAGTTATGCAGATGACACACAGATATATCTGGCTCTCTCACCAGATGATTACAGCCCAATAGATTCACTGTGTCAGTGTTTAGAGGACATCAATAAATGGATGAGCCAGAATTTTTTACAGTTAAATAAGGACAAAACAGAGATTGTCGTGCTTGGCAACAAAGAAAAGAGAACCAGTGTCAGTGAACACCTCAGTTCCCGGGCTCTAAAAACCAAAGACCAAGTCTGAAATCTTGGCGTTCTAATAGACTCAGATCTTACATTCACCAGCCATATTAAAACCATCACCAAAACAGCCTTCTACCATCTTAGAAATATAGCCAAAATCAAGGGTCTACTGTGTCAACAAGACCTAGAGAAGCTCATCCATGCTTTTATCTCCAGTAGGGTGGACTATTGTAATGGTCTCTTAACTGGACTTCCCAAAAAGACCATTAAACAGTTACAGCTCATTCAGAACGTGCTGCAAGAGTTTTAACCAAGACAAAGAGAACTGAGCACATCACTCCAGTTCTGAAATCTCTACACTGGCTTCCGGTTAGTTACAGAATAGAATTTAAGGTGCTGCTACTGGTCTACAAATCACTGAATGGGTTCGGCCCAGAATACATCTCAGAAATGTTCAGAGAATATAAACCCAGTAGATCTCTTAGATCCATGGACTCAGGTCAGCTAGTAGAGCCCAGAGTCCAAACTAAACATGGTGAAGCAGCATTTAGTTGTTGGGCTGCATATAACTGGAACAGACTGCCAGGAGATATTAGATGTTCCTCAAACATAGAAATCTTTAAATCCAGGTTAAAAACTTTTCTTTTTTCTTGTGCCTATGATTGAGCTCGATATTTTTACTATTACCCTCATTTTACCATATTTCTTTTAGTCTTGTTTTAATTCCATATTCTCTAAACTGTAAGGTATATTTTACTATATTTTCTTTTAGTTTTTATGTTTTATTTGCTTATTTCTCTTGTTTTAATTTCGTATTTACCAAATTGTAGGGTATATTTTACAATATTTTCTTTTAATTTTTCAAGTTCTTAATTTTTATCTCTCTTGTTTGAATTTCATGTTTTTAATTGTAACTAAATGTTTGCAAGAAGTCTTTCTGAGGTTCTAGATCTCAGGAATGTTTTAATGCTTTTAATTTTTAATTTTTCCTTATGTAAAGCACTTTGAATTGCCACTGTGTATGAAAGGTGCTATACAAATAAACTTGCCTTGCCTTGCCTATGATACTGCAATCCGTGCCCCCCTCCTTTCCCCAACTAGCTCTCTACACGCTCTACAGGTGGGCCACTACAGAATTTTACTGTAGAAAATAGCGTACATTACCGCTGTGCCACCTGAGTGATTCAGATTACTTATATTAAAAAAATTAAGAAAGAAATGTCCAGTATCCCAATATAATAATAAGGAAATGTTAAAATGTGACTTTTGCTTTAATAAATTTTACCACTTTTTATTTATAAACGAGGATAGAGTAATACGTAGATTGGCACACCATTTGTCAGAACAGCAATTTATACAGCAGTGCAGACAGCATCAGATAAAAATGTATGTTGATGCTCACGTCTCCTCCGACATGTGCGCAGTCCTAGCGGACCCCTTCTTTTCGCCCATGCACTCTGCACAGGCGCCTCTATCTGCTAATCAGGGTCCTTACACAGCGTTTGAAGACCCCATCCACATAGTCCGGTCATCCCACCCCCTAGCAGACACACGGTGGCCAATTAAGTGTCTGCTTCAGGCACTGCCAATTATGCTCGCTAGATGTCGCCCAGCCGACCGGTGGCAACACTGAGGAGTGCAGAATCTCGCTTCAGAATATCTTGCTGTGCCACCTGAGCACCTTTATTTTAAGTTTTCGTGAAAACGGGGTTTGTACTTATTTAAATCAGCTAGTTAACATATTTTAACATACAGTATATTCAACTTTTATAATTTTAGATTTTAATGTGGTTTTTTTACATATATAAACTCAGACTAAAATGTGATATGTGAGTATGATAAAGCTACACCTCAGTCTGATAATTATTAAAATGGATGAGAACAAGATTATTACTTTATTAAATACAACCAATATTTAATCCCTAAAAACAGGCACATCTTTAAACAATTTGAAAAAAACATCACTATGCCAGCACCCAAGGCGGTTCCCCAAATGATCTAATGAACGACAATAAAAGCAATCAGCAATGCTTCCTTGTGCGGGTACATACATGATTTTATTGTTGTGTTTGTCAGCAGTTTAGAGCTGTGTTCCTTTTTTATACCTTTTAAAGCAATTTAGTCCCTCTAATCTAATCAAGGAGCTTTGTGGCGCAGCGGTTTATTTTGCTAGTCTACCCCCACTGAGATGTGGGTCACCAGACATTGAAATAGACGTGACTGGCTACGACTGGTTGGGGGGAGCTTTGGGGTGACCGAAGTCTTGCGATGGATTGAGGTCCTACCCAGGGTATTCCTGCTTTGCGCACAACATTTCCAGGTGGACCCACAGCGATATAATAGAATATAATAGCGATATAACAGAAAATATTCATTACTGACAGAGAGGCAAAAAGGTAGAGATTGAGGGATGGTCATTAGCAGACTGACCTGTCCTAACCTGCCCATCTTACAGCTATAACACCCTGCACTCTTTTGGGAATTTTTCAGTGTGTCTGTGGGAATTTGTACCAATTCAGTCATAAGAGCATTAATCAAGTCAGTTACTGATGTTGGATGATGGTCTGTCAATTAATATTCCAATTCATCCCAAATGTGTTTACTGGATTCAAGTTCATAAAGTCCTTGGTTCTTAAGTGATGATCTTATTGTTGCCACTGACACATCTGTCCCAGCTTTCATCAGGGCATCCTGTAAGTCTTTAGCAGTAACACAGAGGTTGCCTTTGTTGCCTTGATGTGATTTGCTAAGGTGGTCAATGGTTTGATCCTGTTGTAACCCAACAGCAGTAGATTTTAAGATCAGCACTATTATGTAAGGGTTGAATAATTGTGACATGGCAGTAATCGCTTTATTAATCCATATAATAAAAAATATTTTAATAAAAATGAATTTAAGGCTTTAAGTCTTGTTCCGCAGGTAAGTTTAGAGTTCTATAATACAGTAAAGTTAAAATTAAGTCTAGTTAAATGAAACTACATGGAGTGTATGTCCATATTTCCCTTTAATTTAGTGGGAGCAGCTGCAGCTACAGTCTGGTTTACTGCCAGCGTCTGGAGCCTCCACTCATGTTTGTGTCTGTGTCTGTCTGTGTGTGTGTGTGTGTGTGTGTGTGTGTGTCTGTGTGTGTGTGTCTGTGTGTCTGTGTGTCTGTGTGTGTGTGTGTGTGTGTGTGTCTGTGTCTGTCTGTGTGTGTGTGTGTGTGTGTGTGTGTGTCTGTGTGTGTGTGTCTGTGTGTCTGTGTGTGTGTGTGTGTGTGTGTGTGTGTCTGTGTGTGTCTGTGTGTGTCTGTGTGTGTTTGTGTGTGTCTGTGTGTGTCTGTGTCTGTCTGTGTGTGTGTGTGTGTGTGTGTGTGTGTCTGTGTGTGTGTGTCTGTGTGTCTGTGTGTGTGTGTGTGTGTGTGTGTGTGTCTGTGTGTGTCTGTGTGTGTCTGTGTGTGTTTGTGTGTGTCTGTGTGTGTGTGTGTGTGTGTGTGTGTGTGTGTGGCACTCAGTCTTATTAAAGCTCTTCTCTTCACAGTACACATGTGCCTGGGCACGACTACCTTCTTCCACTGTGGATCCATGCCACATATGAAGAATTTATTAAGAATTTAGAACGCAATGCTATGCACACACACACGGACGGTGTCAATATCTAGTATTATCTGTTGTTATCTATCAAGTAACTAGAAGGCATAAGTGCTGCATGATGTTCTGCAGATAAAGTTTTCATTTTTTTACATTTAACTTTTCCAAGCATGATTGTCTTTCCCCAATGAATAAGTCCTTCCCAAATTCATCCAAAAAAGATTCTCAGTTTGGTAATCTGGGCCTTAAGTCGGATGTTAAGTTTGATTTGGTTGAGGATCCACAGAAAGGTCTTACATCACAGGTTTCCTTCGGGAGCTCCGGTTTCCTTCCACAGTCCAAAGACATGTAAGTGAGGTGAATTGTGAATTGACTCTGTTTGACATTAAGCTTGTAAACTGATGAATCTTGTGTAATGAGTAACAACCGTTTCTGTCATGAATGTAACCACAGTGTGTAAAACATGATGTTAAAATCCTAACACATAAATAAATAACTTTTGTATTGTCCAGCTTTCACATCTATGAAGAACCACAGAGAAGAGCATAGTCTGGACAGTTCTGATCTTTGTTTGAAGAGACAAATCTTTCCATCTGAGGATCCCAGTTTCTTTATTCTTGTTTTGTCAAATGCCAGTTTGTGTGAGGTTTCCTGCTGGATTCCTTTTTGGTAACGATTGATCCATGTAAACAAAAGCTGTCCACCACTTTGACATTTTCTCCATCAGTGGTAAAGTTAGTGATCTTTTTCTGTTGTCATGCCATTTGTTTTCATCATATCGAGCTTAAGTTCTATAACTTATAAGTCTCTCAGATTTTCTGCTTTAAGTGCTGGCATATTGGAAATATTGATCTTTTTTTCCATCAGTCTTAAGTGCTAGATCATCTTCATCCAATCCTGCTTCTCACGTAATATGTTCAGCATGCAGGAATGGTGACAGAACGCAGCCTTGTCTAACCTCTTTGCCTATGTATAGGGCCCTCCTAAATTCACAGGAAAATGTGCTTCATTTCACGGACCTTGTTTTTCAAAAATCACAGATTTCATAGATTTTTTAAGAAAAGAGCCACATTTCACGGCGGTCATTAAAGAACATACATAAATTTAATGATAGATCCCTGTCAAATACCAAAATTCTCACCTGTGTTTTGACACACCATCCTCTGCGTCTACAGAATCGGTTGAGAGTTTTCCAAACTCAGGAACTCTTGTGTTTTTAGTTGCTTTGCACTTCAACATCTTGGACATTTTGTTCAACTGATTGCTAGTGTAACCGAGTCTTTAGAGTTTGCTGAGTTTAAAAAGTAAGAAAACAACTGTACATAGACAAACTATTAGGAGCATAATACTTTACTGGCTTGTTCTTTTGAGCACAGACTACAGAGAGATGATCACGTGTGTAGAGAAGCACACTTTATGGAATCCCAACAGGGACTAAATGCACTCAATACGTTAACACAAACATCAAACGTTGTCAACACACTACACCACAGAAATGTCTCTTAGACTAACTTCATTGCCTTTTGATTGCTAGGACTGCCTCATATTGCACCTCATATTTCATAAGCTACACAAATCGCTAAACATAAATCTTAAATTTTGAATTGTACAGCAAATTGCATGTTTCACGGGAGACGGCTCTTTTTACAGTCTGTGACAATTTTCACAACTGTGAATTAGGTAGGGCCTTACCCATGTGTAGCCGGTCTGTCTGATCAGTTTTCTATCATGACTCTGGCTTGTTGATAAGTGTAGAGATTCCTTATTCCTTATTTTTGTGTGGTAATTTTAGAAATTTGTGTGGTAAACACAGTTGAAACTTTTGCTGTAATTAAAGAAGCACATGTTGACTTCCTACTTGAAATTCTTGTCTTTGTCTAGAATCTATCATACATCTGTGATATGCCTTCATCCTCTGCCTTTTCTTAATCCTGCTTGCACGTCTGACAGTTCTTTTTTTAGTGTAAGGCTCTTGTCTGTGTGGAATAAACTAATATATTTCTAGTGGTGTGTGATATGGAGATTGTACAATAGTGTACACACTCCTTCATGTCTCATTTCTTTGGTATTGGGATATAAACTGACATCTTCAACTCAGCCATTGAGTGGTTTTCCAGATTTGTTGGCATAATTCGGTCATCACTTTAACTGAATCTGCTTCAGAATATGAAAACACTGCTTCCATTTCCAACACACGGGTGTTTATCATCTCATATCACCCCCAGGTGGAAGCAGCATCTCGTTGCAGCGAAAAAGCTAATTTGTGAGCAGTATAGTTATTCTTTTTTAAATCGTCCCGCCCCCGCTGGTCTGTGAAATTTTATCTCATATGAAGCCGGGCCGTTGTGCAAAACAGGTTGGGAAGTGCTGCCTTAGTTTATCAACTTTGGGTTGAATAGTATTCCTGATCTCACATAACTTCTGGAAAACAGTTCTTGTTTTTCCACATTTGTTTTCATCTTTAATGTCTTGATTTTCTTCTTTTCAGCTCTCTCTAACATATGGGTTAGTTTTCTTAATAGATCTTTATCCTTCTTGATTTTTACTACTCTTTTTCGCAATCCCCATTGTATTACTTGTTATCTAATTAGATTGTATCTCCTTTACATTAAACTCATCCCGCTCTTGTTGGATTCCCAAAGAATGTAGTTGATTTGGTTTCAATGTACTCCATCTTGCGGTGGTCCAGGTATAGGTATACAGGATGAGTCAAGATTATGTTAACACTAATGGATCTGTTCCCCGCAAAATGTGTGTCCGGGCATTAAATGGTATTGTTGCTCGCTGGTTTTTGTGTGTTGAACATGATGGCGAACAGGTTGAGACTGTCCTGTAAATCATCTTACACATATGAAGTACACTGACTAGGCATAACATTATGACCACTGACAGGTGAAGTGAATAACACTGATTATCTCCTCATCACGGCACCTGTTAGTCGGTGGGATATATTAGGCAGCGAGTGAACATTTTATCCTCAAAGTTGATGTGTTAGAAGCAGGAAAAATGGACAAGCGTAAGGATTTGAGCGAGTTTGACAAGGGCCAAATTGTGATGGCTAGACAACTGGGTCAGTTCCCGGTCTGCAGTGGTCAGTATCTATCAAAAGTGGTCCAAGGAAGGAACAGTGGTAAACCGGCGACAGGGTCATGGGCAACCAAGGCTCGTTGATGCACGTGGGGAGTGAAGGCTGGCCCGTGTGGTCCGATGTTAAGTTAATGCTGGTTCTGATAGAAAGGTGTCAGAATACACAGTGCATCTCAGTTTGTTGCATATGGGGCAGCAAAAGGGGGACCAACACAATATTAGGAAGGTGGTCATAATGTTATGCCTAATCTGTGTATGTTTTGTGAATAAATGGTTTCCACCATTCCAGTGTTAACATAATTTTGACTCACCGTGTATTGTCTTGGTTGCTTGAAGAATGTATTGGTAATGGGAAAGGCATTGTACTGCAAGAAGATAATTAATCATTTTTGGCTTCATTTCTGTTTCCGAGGCCAATGTGTTCAAATGTATTTCCCTCTTTCTGATTTCCAACATCCCAGTCTCTCATAACCAGCATGAAATCTTATTTGCAGTTGTCTATTTTATTTTATTTACTTCTTTGCTATCTGTGCTAGCGTATTTTACCACTGCACCACCTGAGCTGAGCGCCCATTTAATCTTTGAATTCTAAGCAGTTGTAGCTTGTCACTGTCCACAGCCATGCAAGTTTTTCATGGACTCCAAAATTGACACTAAAGGCTCAACTGCATATAAACCCAGGTGATGTAAATCTTACCCTCTTTTATAGGGTCTCCTACAGTGTTTACTCAAAACATCAAACCAGGCAGTAAGAGTTTGCATATGTGTGCATGCTTTTTCTTCTAGTGGGAAGATTTTTGCAAACACTAACAAATTTCACCATGAGCCACAACTTTTAACTTCAGACTGATCTGTGTTCACTAAGACAGCATGTCAATAACTGGTCTAAACAGATTGACAATTTGCAGATGGTGCTGATTTTATGCACTAATAGCTCGGATTCCAAAACAAAGTGTGAACAGTAGGGTAAATGTGCTTAAAAATACATAGCAAAAAAAAAAACGAGACAAATTGTTTAAATGGTTTAACAACTTAAACATCGCAACAATAATGTACTGTAAATATTCTGTACTGCTGGCATCTGTTGTTGAGACATAAACCTGAATGACAGTAATGTTGAATGGTTCCAAATGAAATCGGCATCAACTGATCATTCACAGCATTGTGTTCAGATTCTTGTTAATGATGAAAGCCTCACCATTTCTTCTTTGTTGTAGCCGGTCCCCTTTCATTCTCACGACTTCCAGCTTGCCATGATTCATACGTTAAACATCGCAACTGCTGGTTGTGATTTTGTTTTCGCAGCTTTGAATGTTTTTTTCTGGCTTGTCAACGAGGTGTCGGGAAGGCTTTGTCATTCATGCAGCCATTCTCAGAAGAATCCTCAGCTCTTCCTCAGTATTACGTTGAGTCCCTTCTGACCTGAGGTTCCCATCCTCTGGGACTATACTGACAGTCATTCTGTTGTTCCTTTATATTTGGTCGATTAAAAAAGTGGTTTACCATTGCTGCCCTCTGTGCAGTTCAACTGATGGAATTTTTATTGTTGCCGTTGAGTTTATCTGCCTCTGACATTGTCCTATATTGCTGCTGCCCAGTATGGGTGGTAGGTGTTGTCTGTCACCTCTGCTAAGACCTTTCTGCCATGGGAGTGATTACCTTGAGCAAACGCTTTTGACATGTTTTCATGTTTTCTTATAATGGAACCTCACACAATAGTCCAAAGGCAATTGCTTGGGGGTCCAGGTCCATGTACTGGCTCATAAAGTTAATAATACCCCCCCCCCCCCCCCCCCCCCCCCCCCCATTATCTCTCCTAATCTAGTCATATCTAATGACCCTGATTGCGTTATGCTTCACCTCTCTACCAATACAACCCTCCACTACTGACTAAGGAGCATTGCAACTGACAAACACCTTCTCCGACATGTGTGCAGAACCAACTGCCACACCCGGATCACATTATTCCTCAACTCAATCAGCCAGCAGAGGCCAGTTATAAGGAAACTGGTTTGACCTTTCCCACCCTGTGAACAACAGCCAATCGTTGTTCATGTAGGCACCCAGCCCAGCTAAATGGCAGAGCTGAGATTCGATACGATGTATTCAAAATCCCAGTTCTGCTGTGCTAGCATATTTTACCGCTACGCCGCCTAAGCACCCATTTATTTTAATCTTTGCATTACAAGCAGTTGTAGCTTGTCACTGAACACAGTCAAGCAAGTTTTTCATGAGCTCCAAAATTGACACTAAAGGCTCGACTGCCTATAAACCCACGGTAAGAGTTTGCATACGTGTGCATGCTTTTTCTTCTAGTGGGAAGATTATTGCAAACACTAACACCAATTTCACCATGAGCCACAACTTTTAACTTCAGGCTGATTTGTGTTCACTAAGACAGCATGTCAATAACTGGTCTAAACAGATTGACATTTAAGATAAGATAAGATAAGATAATCCTTTATTAGTCCCACAATGTTTAATCCAATTTAATCCAATTTAATACAATTTAATCCACAAGTTGCTGATGATGCTGATTTTATGCATTAACAGCTCAAATTCCAAAACAAAGTTGGAACAGTAGGGTAAATGTGCTTAAAAACACACAGCAAATACTTGTTACCTTTATTATGTTAAAAACAAGACAAAAATATCTTATGGTTTAACAACTTAAACATTTGCAACAACAATGTACTGTAAATATTTACTTATTTTGAATTTGATGGCTGCAACTTAAACAGGAGCATATGTAAGCATGTGTAGCTCTGTGTTACATCATATTTCCTTTTAAAACATTTTGTAATCATATGCAAACTAAAGAAAATATAAAAATTGAACTGTTTTCATTTTTGGTATAACACTTCAAATGCTCAAAAGTCAGGTCAGGAAATATATAGAAGAAGTAATTGTCTGTGGCCACCACCTGCAAAACCATTCACATTTTGGGGGTTGTCCTACTGTTGCCTCTCCAGTGTGTCTGTTTCACTTTCATTTGCACCAAAAGATGAAATTGATTCACAATCGCTTATGCTTCCTAACTGGACAGATTGAATCCCTGAAGTTTAACTGACTTGGTGTCAGCCCCGGTTCTGGACTGCTTTGCTTGGGGGGGCAGTAAAACCTAATGAGGGGGCATGTTGATAGTCATGTTTTTGAAGCCAGAAATATATTCAAGGCTTGATTTGTGCATGAATGATGACAGCAAAGCTATTGATACTGGCTTAAAGTGATGTATGAGGTAAAGAAATAAAAATGCATGTTTTCGAACTTAAACTTAAAACCCAATGATTAAAAAATACATGTTGATTATGTAAATGGAGAAAAAAGATTATCTAATTGTATTTCATTTTAATACGCCCCCTTAATTAAATTGCCATTACTAATAGAACAACTCTATTTCTTGAAAGGCTTCAATACAAATTTAAGTCAAAGCTGACAAATGTACCTACACACAGACTGAGAATATTCAAACGTGGAAATAGGAATGAGTGAGAATATTTATATTATTGGGAAATTAAAATATAAAGAAAACAAAAGAATACTAATTCTGTAAAAAAAAAAGTGTTTACCAGTATACCAGCCTCTCGCTCACACTAACAGAACATATACTGCCGAACTGAACTGTTTGGGGCAGTCTGCCGATTTTTATATGACTCAAAGAGCCAATCAGGAATAAGCAAGGAAATATCTTCACACTGTAAAACAAAATGCATTTTTGTGATTGGTTCAGAGATCATTTTAAAAATAGCCGTTGCTTGCATTGTGCTTGGGGGGGCAAAGACACAATTTGGGGGGGCAATGCCTCCCCCCCCCTAGCGCCGGCCCTGCTTGGTGTTATACAGTGATGATTAAGTGTTGCATTACATTTGAGCATCCCAGTGTCTGCGTGGGTTTTCTCTGGGTGCTCCGGTTTTCTCCCACAGTCCAAAGACGTGCAAGTGAGGTCAATTGGAGATCAAAATTGTCAATGACTGTGTTTGACATTAAACCTGTGAACTGATGAACCTTGTGTAATGAGTAACTACCGTTCCTGTCATGAATGTAACCAAAGTGTAAAACATGACGTTAAAATCCTAATAAACAAACTTTTGAGCATTGTTTTTCACACTTTATTAGAATATTTAAACATTTTTATTTCTGTCTACAAAACTATACTGTACAATTAAGTCAAACATCTTAAATATACATTTTTTCTTCCTTTCACTCTAACTTATTTCTCCTTAAAAACTTTTAGATGAAGATGCTTTATGTATCTTCAAGACTTTGATACAGAATATGTTTGTCCACAGTGTCCTCTGCTGGTCTTACAACAGCATCACATTATTTAAATAAAAAAAAATAAAAGTTTAAAAATGGGTTTGGATCTGTATACTACAGTATATCATACATATACATATTATATCTGTATATGTAATTTTTCTGTGCATGATTTGAAGGGCACTTTACTCTGGATAGAGCAGATGGCAATGGCAACCATCAGGGCCGGAGTGGGCCCCTTTTTCAGCCCGGGAGTTTCATGCCCAAACCCGGCCCACTTTTTCCACGGAGGAAAAATTTGAATAAATGAAACAGCAGCTAGCTCTTACAATGACTTTTTATTGGGTATAAGTTCAGGTGTATGTTGGTAAGTTAACAAAAAATCAGATAAAGATTTAAAAGGTAAAAAATTTGATAAAGATGAAAAAGTATTTACATTTGTACATGAGCAATAAGTTGAAATAAAAATTAAAATTGCATTTGTCTTTTTAACAGAGAGGTGCTCTATTGTTAGGTTTACACTAAACTCTTAAGTAGCTTCACTATTTAGTAGGCTACCTACAGCATCAAAAGCCTCCTAAGCAGTGCACTTTATTAATAACGGTGTCATTGTCTATAGACATGAGACATGGCTTATCTGCTGCTCTGAGGCTAAAAAAAAACATTTCATTAAGGGTTAGCCTGTTTTGCTGAATAACATAAGATGCTTGAAGATTTTTTTTTTTTTTTTTTTTTTTTAAACAATTTAGCCTTTATTATGATGGTGTAAAATTGATAGTGATTTTGGCTATTTGTCTTCATTTGTTAAAATAAAATAGGCTATCGTGCTGACATCTTTATGAATGTCTGAACAATTTAACATATATCATGTATATTCTCTACGTTATATTTTACATTACAAATAACTATCTTAGTTTAAATAACTACAGTACAGTAGCGTCGGAACAAAAACATTCCATTAATGAGTTAGGCTATTTAATATATCACACTTCAAATTATGTTTATTAATTTCAGCTTGAAACTGGATATTTGTGATTATTGGTGTGTATTGGGTTCTACAAAATAAACTACGCTAAGTTGACTTGGCTATGTTGCGCAATACCGGCCGCATGGGGTCTGTCACCTGGAAAACATGTCTGTTAATTTGGCACATTTGGCAGCATCTTCTTCCAATGCCTTTCTTTTTTTTTTTTAACCTGGTCTTTTCGGCTCCACCTGGCCTCTTCCTGCCCTCCATCACCACCGACTTGCGCTGTTCTGCTGCTATATTTACTGTAACACTGGCGCTCCAGAAAAGACGCCTCATGGGCCAAACCAACTTAAACATGTGGGAGGGGGGGATTCCCTCAGATGGTAGAACCCATCTAATGTACTGCGGTGTAGGGGCTGCGCTGTCAGACGAATGGAGAATGAATGCAAGAATAAGATTAGATAAGTGACAGATAAGTGTCAAAATTATTTTCCCCAACCGGCCCAAACTCGAGATTGACATGAGCCGGCCCATCGGGAATCCTCCCGAATCTCCCGATTAGCCACTCCGGGCTTGGCAACCATAGAAGATCACTTGAAGTGAGAACCAAGAACTTTAGGAATGGATTTTACGTAAACCAATCAATCACTAGATTGATAAGCAAAATGACAATTCTATTATTTTAAAATCAAATCCACATCTTAAAAAGTGTCCAAAAAGCTAAGTACTCAAAGCTTTATTTTTTGAGAGGGGACAGACTAGCACAGCAGATAATGTTGGTGTTACACAGAATATCAGGTGTGGGTTTAACTTTAGTTTAAAATGTTGATAATACTGGGTGGTTATGTTTCAGATGTTAGGGGTAAATACTGGAGTTTGTGCTGCTGGTGTTTAGTGGGTTTAAATGTTTGGGGTTAATACTGAGTGTTTTTGCTTGTGTTTAAATGTTTGGGGTTAATACTGAGTGTTTTTGCTTGTGTTTAAATGTTTGGGGTTAATACTGAGTGTTTTTGCTTGTGTTTAAATGTTTGGGGTTAATACTGAGTGTTTTTGCTTGTGTTTAAATGTTTGAGGTTAATACTGAGTGTTTTTGCTTGTGTTTAAATGTTTGAGGTTAATACTGAGTGTTTTTGCTTGTGTTTAAATGTTTGAGGTTAATACTGAGTGTTTTTGCTTGTGTTTAAATGTTTTGGGGTTAATACTGAGTGTTTTTGCTTGTGTTTAAATGTTTGGGGTTAATACTGAGTGTTTTTGCTTGTGTTTAAATGTTTGGGGTTAATACTGAGTGTTTTTGCTTGTGTTTAAATGTTTGGGGTTAATACTGAGTGTTTTTGCTTGTGTTTAAATGTTTGGGGTTAATACTGAGTGTTTTTGCTTGTGTTTAAATGTTTGAGGTTAATACTGAGTGTTTTTGCTTGTGTTTAAATGTTTGAGGTTAATACTGAGTGTTTTTGCTTGTGTTTAAATGTTTGGGGTTAATACTGAGTGTTTTTGCTTGTGTTTAAATGTTTGAGGTTAATACTGAGTGTTTTTGCTTGTGTTTAAATGTTTGGGGTTAATACTGAGTGTTTTTGCTTGTGTTTAAATGTTTGGGGTTAATACTGAGTGTTTTTGCTTGTGTTTAAATGTTTGGGGTTAATACTGAGTGTTTTTGCTTGTGTTTAAATGTTTGGGGTTAATACTGAGTGTTTTTGCTTGTGTTTAAATGTTTGGGGTTAATACTGAGTGTTTTTGCTTGTGTTTAAATGTTTGAGGTTAATACTGAGTGTTTTTGCTTGTGTTTAAATGTTTGAGGTTAATACTGAGTGTTTTTGCTTGTGTTTAAATGTTTGAGGTTAATACTGAGTGTTTTTGCTTGTGTTTAAATGTTTGAGGTTAATACTGAGTGTTTTTGCTTGTGTTTAAATGTTTAATACTGGGTGGATGGTGTTTGAAATATTTGTGGTTAATACTGATTTGTGTTGTGTGTGTTTTCACTTAGTGGTGTGTTAATACTAAGTGGTTTTATTTGTGTGTGTGTGTGTGTGTGTGTGATTAATACTGAGTTGGTTAAGTTTGAAATGTTTGGGGTTAATACTAAGTGGTTTTGCCTGTGTCTGAAATGTGTTGGATTAACTTTGATGCACAACCTGGGTCAAAAGTGACCCAACTGAGTTTTTATTTTCTATATCTTTGCAATAAATTAATTTCGTCATTCAAGCTTTCATGAATTCCTCAATTAACTTGTTTTTGATCATCACAAATCCTTATTTCAGTTTTATATTTTTTACTTTTTTAATAAAAATCATTTTTGTATCACTACCCTTCTAATGCACAACATGGGTCAAAAATGACCCTTATGTATTTACTATGGAATTTGACAGAAACTACTGACATTTGTAAGTGTTTGTAGTCAAAAACATATTTACTGATCTTTTGAAAGACAACCAAAGATTAGGCTCTTGAATCTTGAATATGTCCAATACTATTTGCTTGCTAGCTGTTTACATATTCTAGTATAGATAGCTTTTATTAGCTAAGACAGCAAATACATGAATAACTGACAAATGTGCATATGAAAATATTCTTGAATGGATGAATATGGATCATTTTTGACCCATGTTGTGCATTAGAAGGGGTTTGCTTAGCTTGTGCATCAAAGGGTTAATACTGGATAGTTCTGTTTGTGTTGTGGGTTTATTGTGTGTTTTCAATATCTGTGCTTTATACTAAGTGGTTTTGCCTGTGTCTGAAATGTGTTGGGTTAATACTGGGTTGTTTTGTCTGTTGTGGGATTATTGTGGTTAATAATGTTTGTGGTTAATACTGAGTGATCTTGGTTGTGTTTAAAATGTTTGTGGTTAATTGCCATCACAAAATTGCCACCCATCCATCACTTGATGAAACAAATACATGTAATTACCTTGAAATCCTTATATGTTAAGAGTTAAGAGCAATAATCTACAGCGTAGGGTTGCAGTGTGTTCTGCACTAGCCAGAAATTGTCCGACGTCGTTATTACAATAATTAAAAAAAACTTTTGGCTCTTTATCATTAATAATAATAAATTAGTATCTCTTTTGTAACTCATGATGTGACTGGTCTTAACGATCAAACTGGACTTGGATTTGTTTTCACTTGGATTTGGATATGGATTTGTCATAATACACACCGGCCTGCAGATGTCAGTATTGTAACATCAACTCTAAGAGACGTGAGGTAATCCATTGAGCTCAGAGTTTGTTATTACGATTAAACAAATTGTATGTGTGTTTATTTACTTTAACATTTTTGTTATGACTAAGTGTTTGTCTTTGCACTAAAATAAACAATTGAATGTCAATGTTTCGTTTTTTAAGTTATTTCATTGTGTGTTTAAGTTCTGAGTTGTAGTTGTAGTTCCTTTTTTAATGATTGTTGATGTTATAGAGTTATATAGTGGATATTTTGTTTGTGCAGCAGATGTATCTTGTGCTTGCGAAATTTGGGTAAAGTGTATATTGTTTGTGTGCTTTGGATTGGGGTCTCATTGTGTGTGTGTTTGGTTTACATTGTGTTTACATTTGTTACATGGTTTAGTAGATGTTTGCAGTGTGGATATTAGTACTATTAATGGTTTACATTGTGTTTACATTTGTTACATGGTTTAGTAGATGTTTGCAGTGTGGATATTAGTACTATTAATGGTTTACATTGTGTTTGCATTTGTTCCATGGTTTAGTAGATGTTTGCAGTGTGGATATTAGTACTATTAATGGTTTACATTGTGTTTACATTTGTTACATGGTTTAGTAGATGTTTGCAGTGTGGATATTAGTACCATTAATGGTTTACATTGTGTTTACATTTGTTACATGGTTTAGTAGATGTTTGCAGTGTGGATATTAGTACTATTAATGGTTTACATTGTGTTTACATTTGTTACATGGTTTAGTAGATGTTTGCAGTGTGGATATTAGTACTATTAATGGTTTACATTGTGTTTGCATTTGTTCCATGGTTTAGTAGATGTTTGCAGTGTGGATATTAGTACTATTAATGGTTTACATTGTGTTTACATTTGTTACATGGTTTAGTAGATGTTTGCAGTGTGGATATTAGTACCATTAATGGTTTACATTGTGTTTACATTTGTTACATGGTTTAGTAGATGTTTGCAGTGTGGATATTAGTACCATTAATGGTTTACATTGTGTTTACATTTGTTACATGGTTTAGTAGATGTTTGCAGTGTGGATATTAGTACTATTAATGGTTTACATTGTGTTTACATTTGTTACATGGTTTAGTATTTGTTTGCAGTGTGGATATTAGTACTATTAATGGTTTATATTGTGTTTACATTTGTTACATGGTTTAGTAGATGTTTGCGGTGTGGATATTAGTACTATTAATGGTTTACATTGTGTTTACATTTGTTACATGGTTTAGTAGATGTTTGCAGTGTGGATATTAGTACTATTAATGGTTTACATTGTGTTTACATTTGTTACATGGTTTAGTATTTGTTTGCGGTGTGGATATTAGTACTATTAATGGTTTATATTGTGTTTACATTTGTTACATGGTTTAGTAGATGTTTGCAGTGTGGATATTAGTACTATTAATGGTTTACATTGTGTTTACATTTGTTACATGGTTTAGTAGATGTTTGCAGTGTGGATATTAGTACTATTAATGGTTTACATTGTGTTTACATTTGTTACATGGTTTAGTATTTGTTTGCAGTGTGGATATTAGTACTATTAATGGTTTACATTGTGTTTACATTTGTTACATGGTTTAGTAGATGTTTGCAGTGTGGATATTAGTACTATTAATGGTTTACATTGTGTTTACATTTGTTACATGGTTTAGTATTTGTTTGCAGTGTGGATATTAGTACTATTAATGGTTTATATTGTGTTTACATTTGTTACATGGTTTAGTAGATGTTTGCAGTGTGGATATTAGTACTATTAATGGTTTACATTGTGTTTACATTTGTTACATGGTTTAGTATTTGTTTGCAGTGTGGATATTAGTACTATTAATGGTTTATATTGTGTTTACATTTGTTACATGGTTTAGTATTTGTTTGCAGTGTGGATATTAGTACTATTAATGGTTTACATTGTGTTTACATTTGTTACATGGTTTAGTATTTGTTTGCAGTGTGGATATTAGTACTATTAATGGTTTATATTG
The DNA here is from genome assembly GCF_030014385.1 of Trichomycterus rosablanca. Classification (NCBI taxonomy): domain Eukaryota; kingdom Metazoa; phylum Chordata; class Actinopteri; order Siluriformes; family Trichomycteridae; genus Trichomycterus; species Trichomycterus rosablanca. The sequence continues at coordinate 13,705,917 of NC_086001.1, read as the reverse complement.
TGTTTACATTTGTTACATGGTTTAGTAGATGTTTGCAGTGTGGATATTAGTACTATTAATGGTTTACATTGTGTTTACATTTGTTACATGGTTTAGTAGATGTTTGCGGTGTGGATATTAGTACTATTAATGGTTTACATTGTGTTTACATTTGTTACATGGTTTAGTAGATGTTTGCAGTGTGGATATTAGTACCATTAATGGTTTACATTGTGTTTACATTTGTTACATGGTTTAGTAGATGTTTGCAGTGTGGATATTAGTACTATTAATGGTTTACATTGTGTTTACATTTGTTACATGGTTTAGTATTTGTTTGCAGTGTGGATATTAGTACTATTAATGGTTTACATTGTGTTTACATTTGTTACATGGTTTAGTAGATGTTTGCAGTGTGGATATTAGTACTATTAATGGTTTACATTGTGTTTACATTTGTTACATGGTTTAGTATTTGTTTGCAGTGTGGATATTAGTACTATTAATGGTTTACATTGTGTTTACATTTGTTACATGGTTTAGTAGATGTTTGCAGTGTGGATATTAGTACTATTAATGGTTTACATTGTGTTTACATTTGTTACATGGTTTAGTATTTGTTTGCAGTGTGGATATTAGTACTATTAATGGTTTACATTGTGTTTACATTTGTTACATGGTTTAGTATTTGTTTGCACTGTGGATATTAGTACTATTAATGGTTTACATTGTGTTTACATTTGTTACATGGTTTAGTAGATGTTTGCAGTGTGGATATTAGTACTATTAATGGTTTACATTGTGTTTGCATTTGTTCCATGGTTTAGTAGATGTTTGCAGTGTGGATATTAGTACTATTAATGGTTTACATTGTGTTTACATTTGTTACATGGTTTAGTAGATGTTTGCAGTGTGGATATTAGTACTATTAATGGTTTACATTGTGTTTACATTTGTTACATGGTTTAGTAGATGTTTGCGGTGTGGATATTAGTACCATTAATGGTTTACATTGTGTTTACATTTGTTACATGGTTTAGTAGATGTTTGCAGTGTGGATATTAGTACTATTAATGGTTTATATTGTGTTTACATTTGTTACATGGTTTAGTAGATGTTTGCAGTGTGGATATTAGTACTATTAATGGTTTATATTGTGTTTACATTTGTTACATGGTTTAGTAGATGTTTGCAGTGTGGATATTAGTACTATTAATGGTTTATATTGTGTTTACATTTGTTACATGGTTTAGTAGATGTTTGCAGTGTGGATATTAGTACCATTAATGGTTTATATTGTGTTTACATTTGTTACATGGTTTAGTATTTGTTTGCAGTGTGGATATTAGTACTATTAATGGTTTATATTGTGTTTACATTTGTTACATGGTTTAGTAGATGTTTGCAGTGTGGATATTAGTACTATTAATGGTTTACATTGTGTTTACATTTGTTACATGGTTTAGTATTTGTTTGCAGTGTGGATATTAGTACTATTAATGGTTTATATTGTGTTTACATTTGTTACATGGTTTAGTAGATGTTTGCGGTGTGGATATTAGTACTATTAATGGTTTACATTGTGTTTACATTTGTTACATGGTTTAGTAGATGTTTGCAGTGTGGATATTAGTACTATTAATGGTTTACATTGTGTTTACATTTGTTACATGGTTTAGTATTTGTTTGCAGTGTGGATATTAGTACTATTAATAGTTTACATTGTGTTTACATTTGTTACATGGTTTAGTAGATGTTTGCAGTGTGGATATTAGTACTATTAATGGTTTACATTGTGTTTACATTTGTTACATGGTTTAGTAGATGTTTGCAGTGTGGATATTAGTACTATTAATGGTTTATATTGTGTTTACATTTGTTACATGGTTTAGTAGATGTTTGCGGTGTGGATATTAGTACTATTAATGGTTTACATTGTGTTTACATTTGTTACATGGTTTAGTAGATGTTTGCAGTGTGGATATTAGTACTATTAATGGTTTACATTGTGTTTACATTTGTTACATGGTTTAGTATTTGTTTGCAGTGTGGATATTAGTACTATTAATGGTTTACATTGTGTTTACATTTGTTACATGGTTTAGTAGATGTTTGCAGTGTGGATATTAGTACTATTAATGGTTTACATTGTGTTTACATTTGTTACATGGTTTAGTATTTGTTTGCAGTGTGGATATTAGTACTATTAATGGTTTATATTGTGTTTACATTTGTTACATGGTTTAGTAGATGTTTGCGGTGTGGATATTAGTACTATTAATGGTTTACATTGAGTTTACATTTGTTACATGGTTTAGTAGATGTTTGCAGTGTGGATATTAGTACTATTAATGGTTTACATTGTGTTTACATTTGTTACATGGTTTAGTATTTGTTTGCGGTGTGGATATTAGTACTATTAATGGTTTACATTGTGTTTACATTTGTTACATGGTTTAGTAGATGTTTGCAGTGTGGATATTAGTACTATTAATGGTTTACATTGTGTTTACATTTGTTACATGGTTTAGTAGATGTTTGCAGTGTGGATATTAGTACTATTAATGGTTTACATTGAGTTTACATTTGTTACATGGTTTAGTAGATGTTTGCAGTGTGGATATTAGTACCATTAAGGGTTTACATTGTGTTTACATTTGTTACATGGTTTAGTAGATGTTTGCAGTGTGGATATTAGTACTATTAATGGTTTACATTGTGTTTACATTTGTTACATGGTTTAGTAGATGTTTGCAGTGTGGATATTAGTACTATTAATGGTTTACATTGTGTTTACATTTGTTACATGGTTTAGTAGATGTTTGCAGTGTGGATATTAGTACCATTTATGGTTTACATTGTGTTTACATTTGTTACATGGTTTAGTAGATGTTTGCAGTGTGGATATTAGTACTATTAATGGTTTACATTGTGTTTACATTTGTTACATGGTTTAGTAGATGTTTGCGGTGTGGATATTAGTACTATTAATGGTTTACATTGAGTTTACATTTGTTACATGGTTTAGTAGATGTTTGCGGTGTGGATATTAGTACTATTAATGGTTTACATTGTGTTTACATTTGTTACATGGTTTAGTAGATGTTTGCAGTGTGGATATTAGTACTATTAATGGTTTACATTGTGTTTACATTTGTTACATGGTTTAGTATTTGTTTGCACTGTGGATATTAGTACTATTATTGGTTTACATTGTGTTTACATTTGTTACATGGTTTAGTAGATGTTTGCAGTGTGGATATTAGTACTATTAATGGTTTATATTGTGTTTACATTTGTTACATGGTTTAGTAGATGTTTGCAGTGTGGATATTAGTACTATTAATGGTTTATATTGTGTTTACATTTGTTACATGGTTTAGTAGATGTTTGCAGTGTGGATATTAGTACTATTAATGGTTTACATTGTGTTTACATTTGTTACATGGTTTAGTATTTGTTTGCAGTGTGGATATTAGTACTATTAATGGTTTATATTGTGTTTACATTTGTTACATGGTTTAGTAGATGTTTGCGGTGTGGATATTAGTACTATTAATGGTTTACATTGTGTTTACATTTGTTACATGGTTTAGTATTTGTTTGCAGTGTGGATATTAGTACTATTAATGGTTTACATTGTGTTTACATTTGTTACATGGTTTAGTAGATGTTTGCAGTGTGGATATTAGTACTATTAATGGTTTACATTGTGTTTACATTTGTTACATGGTTTAGTATTTGTTTGCAGTGTGGATATTAGTACTATTAATGGTTTACATTGTGTTTACATTTGTTACATGGTTTAGTATTTGTTTGCAGTGTGGATATTAGTACTATTAATGGTTTATATTGTGTTTACATTTGTTACATGGTTTAGTAGATGTTTGCGGTGTGGATATTAGTACTATTAATGGTTTACATTGTGTTTACATTTGTTACATGGTTTAGTAGATGTTTGCAGTGTGGATATTAGTACTATTAATGGTTTACATTGTGTTTACATTTGTTACATGGTTTAGTATTTGTTTGCAGTGTGGATATTAGTACTATTAATGGTTTACATTGTGTTTACATTTGTTACATGGTTTAGTAGATGTTTGCAGTGTGGATATTAGTACTATTAATGGTTTACATTGTGTTTACATTTGTTACATGGTTTAGTAGATGTTTGCAGTGTGGATATTAGTACTATTAATGGTTTATATTGTGTTTACATTTGTTACATGGTTTAGTAGATGTTTGCGGTGTGGATATTAGTACTATTAATGGTTTACATTGTGTTTACATTTGTTACATGGTTTAGTAGATGTTTGCAGTGTGGATATTAGTACTATTAATGGTTTACATTGTGTTTACATTTGTTACATGGTTTAGTATTTGTTTGCAGTGTGGATATTAGTACTATTAATGGTTTACATTGTGTTTACATTTGTTACATGGTTTAGTAGATGTTTGCAGTGTGGATATTAGTACTATTAATGGTTTACATTGTGTTTACATTTGTTACATGGTTTAGTATTTGTTTGCAGTGTGGATATTAGTACTATTAATGGTTTACATTGTGTTTACATTTGTTACATGTTTAGTATTTGTTTGCACTGTGGATATTAGTACTATTAATGGTTTACATTGTGTTTACATTTGTTACATGGTTTAGTAGATGTTTGCAGTGTGGATATTAGTACTATTAATGGTTTACATTGTGTTTGCATTTGTTCCATGGTTTAGTAGATGTTTGCAGTGTGGATATTAGTACTATTAATGGTTTACATTGTGTTTACATTTGTTACATGGTTTAGTAGATGTTTGCAGTGTGGATATTAGTACTATTAATGGTTTACATTGTGTTTACATTTGTTACATGGTTTAGTAGATGTTTGCAGTGTGGATATTAGTACCATTAATGGTTTACATTGTGTTTACATTTGTTACATGGTTTAGTAGATGTTTGCAGTGTGGATATTAGTACTATTAATGGTTTATATTGTGTTTACATTTGTTACATGGTTTAGTAGATGTTTGCAGTGTGGATATTAGTACTATTAATGGTTTATATTGTGTTTACATTTGTTACATGGTTTAGTAGATGTTTGCAGTGTGGATATTAGTACTATTAATGGTTTATATTGTGTTTACATTTGTTACATGGTTTAGTAGATGTTTGCAGTGTGGATATTAGTACTATTAATGGTTTACATTGTGTTTACATTTGTTCCATGGTTTAGTAGATGTTTGCAGTGTGGATATTAGTACTATTAATGGTTTACATTGTGTTTACATTTGTTACATGGTTTAGTAGATGTTTGCAGTGTGGATATTAGTACTATTAATGGTTTACATTGTGTTTACATTTGTTACATGGTTTAGTAGATGTTTGCAGTGTGGATATTAGTACCATTAATGGTTTACATTGTGTTTACATTTGTTACATGGTTTAGTAGATGTTTGCAGTGTGGATATTAGTACTATTAATGGTTTATATTGTGTTTACATTTGTTACATGGTTTAGTAGATGTTTGCAGTGTGGATATTAGTACTATTAATGGTTTATATTGTGTTTACATTTGTTACATGGTTTAGTAGATGTTTGCAGTGTGGATATTAGTACTATTAATGGTTTATATTGTGTTTACATTTGTTACATGGTTTAGTAGATGTTTGCAGTGTGGATATTAGTACTATTAATGGTTTACATTGTGTTTACATTTGTTACATGTTTTAGTATTTGTTTGCAGTGTGGATATTAGTACTATTAATGGTTTATATTGTGTTTACATTTGTTACATGGTTTAGTAGATGTTTGCGGTGTGGATATTAGTACTATTAATGGTTTACATTGTGTTTACATTTGTTACATGGTTTAGTAGATGTTTGCAGTGTGGATATTAGTACTATTAATGGTTTACATTGTGTTTACATTTGTTACATGGTTTAGTATTTGTTTGCAGTGTGGATATTAGTACTATTAATGGTTTACATTGTGTTTACATTTGTTACATGGTTTAGTAGATGTTTGCAGTGTGGATATTAGTACTATTAATGGTTTACATTGTGTTTACATTTGTTACATGGTTTAGTAGATGTTTGCAGTGTGGATATTAGTACTATTAATGGTTTATATTGTGTTTACATTTGTTACATGGTTTAGTAGATGTTTGCGGTGTGGATATTAGTACTATTAATGGTTTACATTGTGTTTACATTTGTTACATGGTTTAGTAGATGTTTGCAGTGTGGATATTAGTACTATTAATGGTTTACATTGTGTTTACATTTGTTACATGGTTTAGTATTTGTTTGCAGTGTGGATATTAGTACTATTAATGGTTTACATTGTGTTTACATTTGTTACATGGTTTAGTAGATGTTTGCAGTGTGGATATTAGTACTATTAATGGTTTACATTGTGTTTACATTTGTTACATGGTTTAGTATTTGTTTGCAGTGTGGATATTAGTACTATTAATGGTTTACATTGTGTTTACATTTGTTACATGGTTTAGTAGATGTTTGCAGTGTGGATATTAGTACTATTAATGGTTTACATTGTGTTTACATTTGTTACATGGTTTAGTATTTGTTTGCAGTGTGGATATTAGTACTATTAATGGTTTATATTGTGTTTACATTTGTTACATGGTTTAGTAGATGTTTGCGGTGTGGATATTAGTACTATTAATGGTTTACATTGAGTTTACATTTGTTACATGGTTTAGTAGATGTTTGCAGTGTGGATATTAGTACTATTAATGGTTTACATTGTGTTTACATTTGTTACATGGTTTAGTAGATGTTTGCAGTGTGGATATTAGTACTATTAATGGTTTACATTGAGTTTACATTTGTTACATGGTTTAGTAGATGTTTGCAGTGTGGATATTAGTACCATTAAGGGTTTACATTGTGTTTACATTTGTTACATGGTTTAGTAGATGTTTGCAGTGTGGATATTAGTACTATTAATGGTTTACATTGTGTTTACATTTGTTACATGGTTTAGTAGATGTTTGCAGTGTGGATATTAGTACTATTAATGGTTTACATTGTGTTTACATTTGTTACATGGTTTAGTAGATGTTTGCAGTGTGGATATTAGTACCATTAATGGTTTACATTGTGTTTACATTTGTTACATGGTTTAGTAGATGTTTGCAGTGTGGATATTAGTACTATTAATGGTTTACATTGTGTTTACATTTGTTACATGGTTTAGTAGATGTTTGCGGTGTGGATATTAGTACTATTAATGGTTTACATTGAGTTTACATTTGTTACATGGTTTAGTAGATGTTTGCGGTGTGGATATTAGTACTATTAATGGTTTACATTGTGTTTACATTTGTTACATGGTTTAGTAGATGTTTGCAGTGTGGATATTAGTACTATTAATGGTTTACATTGTGTTTACATTTGTTACATGGTTTAGTATTTGTTTGCACTGTGGATATTAGTACTATTATTGGTTTACATTGTGTTTACATTTGTTACATGGTTTAGTAGATGTTTGCAGTGTGGATATTAGTACTATTAATGGTTTACATTGTGTTTACATTTGTTACATGGTTTAGTAGATGTTTGCAGTGTGGATATTAGTACCATTAATGGTTTACATTGTGTTTACATTTGTTACATGGTTTAGTAGATGTTTGCAGTGTGGATATTAGTACTATTAATGGTTTACATTGTGTTTACATTTGTTACATGGTTTAGTAGATGTTTGCAGTGTGGATATTAGTACCATTAATGGTTTACATTGTGTTTACATTTGTTACATGGTTTAGTAGATGTTTGCAGTGTGGATATTAGTACCATTAATGGTTTACATTGTGTTTACATTTGTTACATGGTTTAGTAGATGTTTGCGGTGTGGATATTAGTACCATTAATGGTTTACATTGTGTTTACATTTGTTACATGGTTTAGTAGATGTTTGCAGTGTGGATATTAGTACTATTAATGGTTTATATTGTGTTTACATTTGTTACATGGTTTAGTAGATGTTTGCAGTGTGGATATTAGTACTATTAATGGTTTACATTGTGTTTACATTTGTTACATGGTTTAGTAGATGTTTGCAGTGTGGATATTAGTACTATTAATGGTTTACATTGTGTTTACATTTGTTACATGGTTTAGTATTTGTTTGCAGTGTGGATATTAGTACTATTAATGGTTTACATTGTGTTTACATTTGTTACATGGTTTAGTATTTGTTTGCAGTGTGGATATTAGTACTATTAATGGTTTACATTGTGTTTACATTTGTTACATGGTTTAGTAGATGTTTGCGGTGTGGATATTAGTACTATTAATGGTTTACATTGTGTTTACATTTGTTACATGGTTTAGTATTTGTTTGCAGTGTGGATATTAGTACTATTAATGGTTTATATTGTGTTTACATTTGTTACATGGTTTAGTATTTGTTTGCAGTGTGGATATTAGTACTGTTAATGGTTTACATTGTGTTTACATCTGTTACATGGTTTAGTATTTGTTTGCAGTGTGGATATTAGTACTGTTAATGGTTTACATTGTGTTTACATCTGTTACATGGTTTAGTATTTGTTTGCAGTGTGGATATTAGTACTGTTAATGGTTTACATTGTGTTTACGTTTGTTACATGGTTTAGTATTTGTTTGCAGTGTGGATATTAGTACTATTAATGGTTTATATTGTGTTTACGTTTGTTACATGGTTTAGTAGATGTTTGCGGTGTGGATATTAGTACTATTAATGGTTTACATTGTGTTTACATTTGTTACATGGTTTAGTAGATGTTTGCAGTGTGGATATTAGTACTATTAATGGTTTATATTGTGTTTACATTTGTTACATGGTTTAGTATTTGTTTGCAGTGTGGATATTAGTACTATTAATGGTTTATATTGTGTTTACATTTGTTACATGGTTTAGTAGATGTTTGCGGTGTGGATATTAGTACTATTAATGGTTTACATTGTGTTTACATTTGTTACATGGTTTAGTAGATGTTTGCGGTGTGGATATTAGTACTATTAATGGTTTACATTGTGTTTACATTTGTTACATGGTTTAGTAGATGTTTGCGGTGTGGATATTAGTACTGTTAATGGTTTACATTGTGTTTACATTTGTTACATGGTTTAGTATTTGTTTGCAGTGTGGATATTAGTACTATTAATGGTTTATATTGTGTTTACATTTGTTACATGGTTTAGTAGATGTTTGCGGTGTGGATATTAGTACTATTAATGGTTTACATTGTGTTTACATTTGTTACATGGTTTAGTAGATGTTTGCAGTGTGGATATTAGTACCATTAATGGTTTACATTGTGTTTACATTTGTTACATGGTTTAGTATTTGTTTGCAGTGTGGATATTAGTACTGTTAATGGTTTACATTGTGTTTACATTTGTTACATGGTTTAGTAGATGTTTGCAGTGTGGATATTAGTACTATTAATGGTTTATATTGTGTTTACATTTGTTACATGGTTTAGTATTTGTTTGCAGTGTGGATATTAGTACTGTTAATGGTTTACATTGTGTTTACATTTGTTACATGGTTTAGTATTTGTTTGCAGTGTGGATATTAGTACTATTAATGGTTTACATTGTGTTTACATTTGTTACATGGTTTAGTAGATGTTTGCAGTGTGGATATTAGTACTATTAATGGTTTATATTGTGTTTACATTTGTTACATGGTTTAGTATTTGTTTGCAGTGTGGATATTAGTACTGTTAATGGTTTACATTGTGTTTACATTTGTTACATGGTTTAGTAGATGTTTGCAGTGTGGATATTAGTACTATTAATGGTTTATATTGTGTTTACATTTGTTACATGGTTTAGTATTTGTTTGCAGTGTGGATATTAGTACTATTAATGGTTTATATTGTGTTTACATTTGTTACATGGTTTAGTATTTGTTTGCAGTGTGGATATTAGTACTGTTAATGGTTTACATTGTGTTTACATTTGTTACATGGTTTAGTAGATGTTTGCAGTAGATAGTACTATCAATGGTTTATATTGTGTTATTGGTATTTTCTTGTTAACATTGTATCTTAGTATTGATCATGTTCTATTGTTTAGTGTGTGATTCTTTTTTCTGTAGTGTTTTACTTTATGTAACATGTCTTGCTTGTGGTTTAGACAGTTTATTGTTTGGGTTTTGGCTTTGTGGTTCATATTGTGTTGTTATTTGTTTGGTGTGCATGTGTTTGTATTGTTGTGGAGTTGGTTTATTTGTTGTGGGTAGAACGGTTGTACAGCAGTTTTGTGTGTTTGAGATGAGATTTTATGTTGTGTGGTAATATTGTTTTTAGTTTTATTGCAAGGTTTTGTGGTAAATACTGCACAGTTATATTTTTATAGTGAGTTTAATGTGGGTTTGAAATCTTGTGGGTTTAACTTTAGTTTAAAATGTTTGTTGATAATACTGGGTGGTTATGTTTGAAATGTTGGTATTAATACTGGGTGTTTAATACTGGGTGTTTAATACTGGGTGGTTGGTGTTGTGTGTGTTTGCAGTGTCAATACTAAGTGGTTTTATTTGTGTACGTGATTAATACTGATTTGTTTGTGTTTGAAATGTACATGATTTATACTGAGTTGTTTTTGTTTGAAATAGTTGTGGTTAATACTCAGTGGTTGGTGTTGTGTGTGTTTGCAGTGTTAATACTAAGTGGTTTTATTTGTGTATGTGATTAATACTGCGTTGTTTGTGTTTGAAATGTATGTGATTAATAACACTGAGTTGTTTTTGTTTGAAATGTTTGTGGTTAATACTGGGTTGGTTTGTCTGTGTTGTGGGATTATTGTGTGTTTAAAATGTCTGAGTAAATACTAAGTAGTACTGGTTGTGTTTGAAATGTTTGTGGTTAATACTGAGTGGTCTTGGTAGTGTTTTAAATTTTTGTGGTTAATACTGGGTGGTTTTGCCTGTGTCTGAAATGTGTTAGGTTAATACTGGGTTGTTTTTGTTTGTGTTGGGGGTTTATTGTGTGTTTGAAATATCAGTGGTTTATACTGAGTGGTCTTGGTAGTGTTTTCAATGTTTGTGGTTAATGCTGAGTGGTTTTGCTTGTGTCTGAAATGTGTTGGGTTAATACTGGGTTGTTTTGTCTGTTGTGGGATTATTGTGGTTAATAATGTTTGTGGTTAATACTGAGTGATCTTGGTTGTGTTTTCAATGTTTGTGGTTAATTGCCATCACAAAATTGCTACCCGTCCATCACTTGATGAAACAAATGTCATTTACATCTGACCTCTTTTGAAAGGCTAACAGTCTACTTAAGGACTCAGGTAAATAACATTTGTCTTTTTTTCACTACATATATTTTGTACATTATAGTTGCACTTTTGCCCACATCACATATTATTTTAAAATTGTAATAGCAAAACTGTTAACTACTGTTTTTATCGTGGTTATTGTATTGTGAGCTGTCCGCTATCTATTATTCCTCATTTTCTGTTGTGGTTAGGACTCTGTGCAGGCTACTAGAACATCTTTAAATCAAGCATTTCTTCATGTCATTATAGACTTTGCTTTGTGTACAGGGGTACAGTGATGCTAAAACAGAAATGGGCCTTTCCTAAACTCTTGCTGCAAAGTTTGAAGCATATAATTTCGTTTATAGAACTGATTTATTGCTTATTGCGCCTGTTTGCAATTGTTGTGGCGAATACACGTGAATTCAATAATTAGAAGGGGTGTCCTAATATTTTTGTCCATTTAGTGTATTTATGAAGTTATTTTATCTGGGGTTATATTTGGAGTTTTCTAAAATTATGACAAACTGCTGGATCATAAATATACACACAGCGTTTTTTTATAAAGTTGGTGTAGTAGTAAATAGTTGAGCTTTCTGGCATGGACTGACTACAGCTAGTGAATTCTCTATTCACATATAAATTGGGGCTAGTTTGACGACACCTAATAACAGTTTCCTTTGCTGTTTCATGTACTAAGCCGAAGGCACCAGCTATAATGACTCATACAAAGCTGTGAAACAGTGTTTGCCCCTTGCCAATTTGTCACAGCATCTCAATGTTATTCAAGTCAAGACTCGTCCCCTCCAAAACCCCAATTTTGTTGACTTTGTGGTGTGCTTGGGATTACTGTCCTGCTGCATAACCTAACTGTGCTTGAGCTTTCAGTCCCAAACTGATGGTCAGACATTCCCTTTCAGGATTTTCCAATAGAGAGCAGATTCATGGTTCCATCAATTGTCCTGCTGAAACAAAGCAGGCCAGAATCATCACATCATAATCATATTTGATTGTTGGTGTGATGTTATTATTGTGGAATTGATGTTAGCTTTATGCCACATGTAACGGAACCCAAGTGTTCCAAAAAGTTCTACCTTTGATTCATTAGTCCACAAAACTATATGCCAGAAGTTCTTGGGGGGAATAGAAATATCTTTTGGCATTTGTGTTGTTTTTGGTCAGGATGGTTTGTTTCTTGCAAGTTTCCCATGGATACTATTTTGTCTAGTTAGATTATATACAGTACATTGACCTTAAGGGCGGCACGGTGGCTAAGTGGGTAGCACTGCCGCTTCACAGCAAGAAGGGTCGATCACAGGTAGGGCGGTCTGGGTCCTTTCTGTCTGGAGTTTGCATGTTCTCCCCGTGTCCACGTGGGTCTCCTCCGAGAGCTCCAGTTTCCTCCCACAGTCCAAAGACATGCAAGTGAGATGAATTGGAGATACTGGAGAATAATTCTGGGTGTGGCTAGTAAAACTGAACCGGTAACTTGTAACCTTAATTTGGTTTACTGGTAGATTTAGTAACTAAGAGGGAAATGACATTTGCACATAGGACCTGAACAGTATTTTTTCTGCCATAAGGTATTGCAGGTATTGTTTAGGTGGTGGATCATTCTCAGCACTGCAGTGACACTGACATGGTGGTGGTGTGTTAGTGTGTGTTGTGCTGGTATGAGTGGATCAGACACAGCAGCGCTGCTGGAGTTTTTAAATACCATGTCCACTCACCGTCCACTCAATTAGACACTCCTACCTAGTTGTTCCACCTTGTAGATGTAAAGTCAGAGACGATCGCTCATCTATTGCTGCTGTTTGAGTTGGTCATCTTCTAGACCTCCATCAGTGGTCACAGGACGCTGCCCACGGGGGCGCTGTTGGCTGGATGTTTCTGGTGGTGGACTATTTTCAGTCCAGCGGTGACAGTGAGGTGTTTAAAAACTCCATCAGTGCTGCTGTGTCTGATCCACTCATACCAGCACAACACACACTAACACACCACCACCATGTCAGTGTCACTGCAGTGCTGAGAATGATCCACCACCCAAATAATAAGTCTTGACCATTGAAGAACAGTATGAAAGGGGGCTAACAAAGCATGCAGAGAAACAGATGGACTACAGTCAGTAATTGTAGAACTACAAAGTGCTTCTATATGGTAAGTGGAGCTGATAAAATAGACAGTGAGTGTAGAAACAAGGAGGTGGTTTTAATGTTATGGCTGATCACTGTATATGTTACAAATATGCAAAAATAGAAGAACAAAAAATTAAAACAACGTTAAATTACTAACAGTTATTTAAGAGGCTTTGCGAAAAAAGTGAAACATACAGTATAGCAGCTTGGATTATTAATATGGTGTTGTAGAAATCTCTAGAATGTAATTTAATCAATCACAAAAAATAAAAAAACACTTGCAGAAATGATTGAAATTCCAAAAGTGCCATGACTCATGAGTATGTAAACATTTAATGTATGTTGGGTGTTTTGTTGGTGATGTGAAATTTCATGTGAATTCTAACCAATTATGACTCTATGCCTGTGTGTTACACTGTGTACTTGTACAGGATTTAGGTGTTTTTACCAGAACATAACACATTGTACACCGATCCATCACTAACTGCTGACCAGCTACTAAACTGTGAGAACACAAAAGCTGGATTAAGCAGGTGGGGGAGGGTGTGCACATGTGTTTGTGTATTGGAGTCAGACGTTAGATAGGCCTACTTTGTTTCTGTCTGGATTTGAGATGATTCAGATCGATCCAATGACCGATCCACTCCCCCTAAAAACAGCTGATCCGATCACACACTCGGACATTATCAGAATCACAGTGATGGAAAAGTCTGAATCATCACACAGCAGGAAGTAATGCAATGCTGATGGACTAGAACATTCTTCAGCAGTCAGAATCTCCTAACTTGTACATTTGTCCATCAGTAAAAATGCTTACTAGACTTTTTAGGTGTGTAATTAAAATAAATGTAGTTGCAAATTATTTTCAGTTTTGCAGTCTTTTGAGAGAGAGTGAAATTTGAGCCATGACCCACTTTTGCTCGTAAGGACAGAGCCTTCTGTGGGTACTCATTTTATATCCAATCATGATTCCCTTACCGGTTACCAATTCATCTTGCTTTAAACCTGAAAATTTAATAAACTTTTTTCTCTTATTTTAGATAGATAAATAAATAGATTTAACTTTGTCATTGCTCAGTACAGGTAAAAGGAATTTAAAAAAGAAGTTAAAACATCTACTGAAAACACACCTGTATACTGCAATTTCTGTTTTGTTCATAACAAATCGTTTAAGCAGTTTAATCCCTTTTTTGTTGTATTATTTAGGCTAATATAATTTTCAAAATATGTACAATTGAGCACACGGGGCGGCACGGTGGCTAAGTGGGTAGCACTGTCGCCCCAAAGCAAGAAGGTCCTGGGTTTGATCAGGTGGGACTGTCCGGGTCCTTTCTTTGTGGAGTTTGCATGTTCTCGCCATGTCCGCATGGGTTTCCTCCGGGTGCTCCGTTTTCCTCCCACAGTCCAAAAACATGCCACCAGGCTAATTGGAAACTCTGAATTGTCCTATAGGTACCAGCCGCTAGATGCACAAACCAGTGCATTGTAGTGCAGGTCCCAAGCCCGGATAAAATAGGGAGGGTTGTGTCAGGAGGGGCATCCGGCGTAAAAACTGTGCCAAATCGATGCGGATCATGATCCGCCGAGAGCTGACCCCGCAACCGAACGGGACAAAGGCCGAGGAAGAACAAGAAGAAGTACAATTGAGCACACAAACAGTACTTTTCTTTACAAATGTGCTTTATTGTCTTCAGGGGTGTCTTTATTATTGGTGTATTCTATTTTAAAATATTGCATGATTTTACTCTTTTATTATAACTTTATTCTAAAAAATTGGCCTAAAACACTGTAAAATAATATAAAATACATTATTATAAAATAAAAATAATAAATAATGAAATGGAAAAGAAGCATCAATTGCACATAATACATAGAGCACCAAACCATTCTGTATAACTATATAGTTTGCTAAATTAAATATTGATCAGTAACGAGGCTACCATTTCATTGTGTGTGTGCGTGTGTGTCCCACTTTTAGATTCAGTCCTCTTAACGCGCCTGTCAGTGTGATAAATAATTAAAAACTTTGAGTAATAAGTAAGTTATGACTTTATATGTATAACAGTAAGTATAAGTATAATATCACTAATTGTTTAAGACAGAATATTAGTTTAAAACTGTGAACGCGTGTCGATACAGAACGACCATAAATCACGCCTGGTTGATTCTGAATGATTCGCTACGTTGTTCAAAGGAGTCAAATCCTTAAATTGAATCAATAGTGAAAACACGCTGTCGCTGCTGTTACTGTTACCAGGGCAACGCCTTCACCCGCCCCGCTGTGGTCATGGGCTTTAAGGTTCATTTCAGAGAGTCGAATGACAGATGAGAGAGTCGACTCTTGTCTCATAAACTTATACACACACAACACAAAAAGTTTGTATTTTGTTAGACCTACAATAAGTTAATTGTTTAGTATATTGTAAATCTGTTCATCATAGAGATTGGGTAATATTGGTTCAAACCCCACCACTGCCAGGTAGCTGCTGTTGGACCCTTGAGCAAGGCCCTTAACCCTCAATTGCTCAGACTATATACTGTAACTGTAATGTAAGTCACTTTGGATAAAGGCGTCTGCTAAATGCTGACAATGTAAATGTATAATAGAGATATTTAATAATTGTATGCCTTTAATTTGTTGCTATTCAGCATACTTCCAGTTCATTACAGTTTTTTTTTTTTACTACTGACTAATTTATTCATTTATAAGTCAGTAAACGAATAAGAATTTACAAAATTTTAATTACATAAAGTCTCTAAATATATTTGACCTGTTTAAACACACACACACAAACGCCGAGTCGGCACACGTTGTTTGAAGGAGCCGAGTAGGAGTCGGTTCGATGCCAAACGACTCATCACTAACCCGCAGGCGCATAGTTGCCAATAGAAGCGTCCAAATCTTTATTGCAAGTAATGCACTGAAATATTTGTCCAAATAGTAAGCTTGTATTAATACATGATGTTTATTTTTACTGTCCAGTTAACTCCAGTTCAACCCAAGTAAAGAAGCTGAAGCACTGGAAAAGATGTGTGCCCTATTGTGAAGCTCCACCCACATACAGCATCATCGTTCGCATCACCCTCATCAGCATCAGCAGCATCAGCATCACCAGTACAGAAAGCACAGAGAGCTCACGGACAGCCAACCTGCTGCTGCCGCTCATATCCATGCAAGTGAGTACTCCATTTCTTTAAATGATACATGCTCGGTCATGGTCTAGGAATTCATTTTGCATGTGTTTTTTTCAGAGATGTCATTTATTCTTGCTGATTTGAACATTTATATAACTGGCATTATAGATTATATTTTCATATTCAATATAATGTTCGGCACTCTGCTGTTAAATCTCTGACTGTACGAAGTGCAGATTTCACGGCAATGTGCATGTAAATGTGCATGCAGTTTAAAGGGCATGAGCACCTTCAGAGATGCCCCCTCTCCTTTCCCAGCAAGGTACTCCTGTGCATCTACGACAGCAGATGTACATGGTAGCATTATTTAAATTTATTCTCTGTTCAAAATGCACATCCTAAACTATCAAATGACTTACAATACTTTACAATATGAGTTGTCAGCAGCAGTGGCTGCATGGCTTTAGTGGGTTTAAGTTGAACCCCCCACTAATCCCATTACAAAGCCAGTCTGTTTAGTGTTATACATTGCAGTTGCAGTTGATCCAGGCTGATTTGCTGTGTTCCAGTGTAAATTGTAATGCAAATGCTATTTAGTAATTTATGCAAACACAGATATAATGAAATGGACATCAGCAGCAAATGTGGATGAGCTCAGATGGAACACAGTGGCAGTTTAAAAGGTTTAATGAGCTCCAGTAGAGACTCGCTGTGGGGAAATCATTTGGTTTTGTACATATTTAATAGCACGGAACTACTTTTTAATGTCTAATTCATATTTAATCGGTGAGTTGCTCAATTTAAAACACCATATGTGTTTAATATAACAGTTTTTTTCTATCAATGTTATTATTTATGAGCACAGATCTATTTAAGAATTTAATACATTTGGAAGAATATTAGCTTTTTTCATTAGAACTTTTTATTAATTAGTACAATTAATAAAAAAAAACAGCTAGACTTTCTCTTTAGATTAATATTGTGAATGCAAAGCTTTTTCACATTATGATGTGTCTAATTTTGACCTAGACTGTAGGTGTTTACGATTAAAAATGCATCTCTAATACCTAATGTAAACCTTACCGACTGGCAGTATGCAGCAGTCCCGCAAGCCTTGCAAACCTGTCCGTTTTAAAACGAACATTTGGTGTCAATCAGCAATGTTCAAAACAGTGCATGAGCTTGTGACTTTTATAAATAGCACACACGGCACAGAGAGCCGAACGGCATCGGTCCCGTTTAATCTCTTCAGTTGGTGGCGTGTTTGACATTGCATGTTTTCATGGTGACCTTGAGCATGCAGACACAGCTGAGCACAAGAGCCAGTCAGCGTTGTGAGACTGTCCCATGGGGCGTTTGTACGGGTAGTATCACTCTCTCACACAGAGATTACCTCTGAGTTAAAGGAATACTCCTTTTTACATTTTAAACATATCTCTATAGAATCTGTAGCAGAACTGTTTTTAACACAGACAGCCAGCTGAACATGCAGAGGAAATCAGTTTGTTCATTTGAAACTTAGGAGCAGTTGTCAATCAAAGCATAGATTGGGGCTTTCTCAGTCAAACATTTGAAAATGAAACCCAGACTGAATCTGTGTAAAACATTTTGTAATGGGAGCAATTCTTATGTCTCAAATTTAAAAGATTCTTAAGAGGCTGTATATGAATCACACAGAACCCCCTTCTCTTTGCGTAGTTGTTTATATTCATTGTCCTGATGCAGCACATTATTGCAAACACAATAACCTTAACCTGATTTGCTAGCATACATAATTTCTACCAATTAAATAGAGATACAGATTCGATTAGTAATTGGGGATAGACGCCTAGCTACTATTTACACATCATCAAACACACACCTGTTATCTTATTCAAGCTGTGCTCAAAATCTTTAATGGGATTAACAAAAGTTCTAGAACCACCTTACTTTCTAAGATTAAAATGCTGGTTCTCAGTACACACCGATCAGGCATTATGACCATCTTCCTAATATTGTGTTGGTCCCCCTTTTGCTGCCAAAACAGCCCTGACCCGTCGAGGCATGGACTCCACTAGACCCCTGAAGGTGTGCTGTGGTATCAGGCACCAAGATATGAGCAGCAGATCCTTTAACTCCTGTAAGTTGTGAGGTGGGGCCTCCATGGATCGGACTTGTTTGTCCAGCACATCTCACAGATGCTCGATTGGATTGAGATCAGGGGAATTTGGAGGCCAAGTCAACACCTCAAACTCGTTGTTGTGCTCCTCAAACCGTTCCTGAAGCATTTTAGCCTTGTGGCAGGGTGCATTATCCTGCTGCAAGAGGCCACAGCCATCAGGAAATACCGTTTCCATGAAAGGGTGTACATGGTCTGCAACAATGCTTAGGTAGGTGGTACGTGTCAAAGTAACATCCACATGGTTGGCAGGACCCGAGGACCCCCAGCGGAACATTGCCCATAGCATCACACTGCCTTTGCCGGCTTTGCCATATTTTCTTAGTGCATCCTGGTGCCATGTGTTCCCCAGGTAAGCGACGCACACGCATTCCGCCATCCACGTGATGTAAAAGAAAACGTGATTCATCAGACCAGGCCACCTTCTTCCATTGCTCTGTGGTCCAGTTCTGACGCTCACGTGCCCATTGTTGCTTTCGGCGGTGGACAGGGGTCATCATGGGCACCCTGACTGGTCTGCAGCTATGCAGCCCCATACACAACAAACTGTGGTGCACTGTGTATTCTGATACCTTTCTATCAGAACCAGCATTAACTTCTTCAGCAGTTTGAGCTACAGTAGCTCGTCTGTTGGATCAGACCACACGGGCCAGCCTTCGCTCCCCATGTGCATCAATGAGCCTTGGCCGCCCATGACCCTGTCGCCGGTTTATCACTGTTCCTTCTTAAAACCACTTTTGATAGATACTGACCACTGCAGACTGGGAACACCCCACAAGAGCTGCAGTTTTGGAGATGCTCTGACCCAGTCGTCTAGACATCACAATGACCCTTGTCAAACTTGCTCAAATCCTTACGCTCGCTCATTTTTCCTGCTGTTAACACATCAACTTTGAGGATAAAATGTTCACTCGCTGCCTAATATATCCCAACCAATAACAGGTGCCGTGATGAAGAGATAATCAGTGTTATTCACTTCACCTGTCAGTGGTCATACTGTTATGCCTTTAAGGGGTCATAATGTTATGCCTTTAAAAAGCTTTAAGGGGCAGAAGATTTTCATGTGATGATGATGTAAAAGCAGTGGTGCATCAGTGGCTACACATTAAAAAGTTTTATTGAGGTGAAAGTTTCACCGGGTCCGGTTCAAGGTAGGGGCACACCCCAGAGAGGTCGCCAGTCTGTCCCAGGGCTTCGGCCATCCCCCAACCAGATAAAGCCAGTCATGTCTATGTTGACGCCCAGCCTACCAAAAGCATAGCTGAGTGGTGGGCTAGTGTACCAAACTGCTGCACCTCCTGAGTACCACACAACAGACTTTTTTAAAATAAATAAGCTATGATGTGCATTATTTTATCTTTGTGAATTTATTACTCTCAACACCTTTACAACAAACCCCGGTTATCCTAGGTGTCTGTAATGGGTTTACCGCTTGAAATGTAATCTTTTCTTGTGAGTCAAGCATCTCTAATGCAGGCACCTCGACCAGACAGCAGAGGCCCCAATTGCAGTAGGAACGAGAAACCCCTTTGATCATTCTCCCCTCAGACACAGTTAATTGTGTCAATGTGGGCTCCAGTTGATGGCACAGGTGCTAGCGCATTAAATTGCTGCGCCACCAGAGAGCCCACTGGTGTGTTTTAAGTTTGAGCACAACCACCAATCATGATGAATTGGCCACTCCAGTCTGAATACTATTGTTTTTCTCATGAGATTAATTATATAATCCCATTAAATTATTACAGTTGCATTAAATTCCTTAACCGATAAGAA
This sequence comes from Trichomycterus rosablanca, assembly GCF_030014385.1. NCBI lineage: Eukaryota > Metazoa > Chordata > Actinopteri > Siluriformes > Trichomycteridae > Trichomycterus > Trichomycterus rosablanca. Next base: position 13,685,472 of record NC_086001.1, on the reverse strand, counting down.
CCAAAGCAGAAAAATCTAACCTTAATCGATTATCATTTTTATTTTATTTGCAGGCATTTTTAATAATATAAAAACTTGGGGCTCAAGCTCAAGCTCTAGTGTTTAAATCTCAGCAGTGTTATCAACCTGGTTGGATATCAGTTAGCCATGTCTGAGATAAGGACGCTTGGATATGGTTTCTTCACATTTTCCCCATACTGCAAAATGCAACTTCCTATTCTGGTCGAAGTATCAGGTGCCTTAAATATGGACCAATTTCTGATTCCTTTGGGTTGGGGAGAGTGGGTTTAATGTTGTTTTCACAGAAAAACAACATGTTAAGATTAAGTGGGATGGGGATTTCTCATAACTGGTGCAGTTACGACCTCTGCTGGCTGATTGATGGTGCCTGCACAGAGACGAAGGATAATGTGATCAGGGTGTGTCTCTCTGTACACAAAGCTGATCCTCATATGAACTCACCTGGTGCAGGTGAAAAGATGCAGTCGGCTACTGCACACGTGTCGGAGGGGGCGTGTATCAGTCTCGGCTCTCCTCAACCAGGGTGGAGATCAGCATCAGTAGAGAGGAAGCGTAATGCAATTGGGTAATTGGATATGACTAGATTGGAAGGAAAATTATGGAATAAATGCAAAAAAAATCCACATTTTCTCATGACCAATTCTTTCTGCTTTGTTTATTCCAGATTACTATGAGGAAGCCACTGGACTGCTGAAAAACATCTGCATTTTCTGCACAGCTGTGGCATGTATTGTTTGTGCTAAGCCATTCTAGCCAAGTGCTGCAACATGGGTCCTCAATCGCGCTGTATCATCCAGAGGAAGTTGCGTCCGGTGCGGATACTCACGCTTCTACTCGGCCTCCTGGCAATAAGCTCTGTGTCCGTCTTTTCCCTCGGTGCCTCCCTTACTTCTTCATGGGGCTCATCCGCCTCACCAGAACTGAATAGCGGCCCTGCCCCCCACAGGACATTACTCTCAGCTAGTAACGGCAATGAATCTGAGGGTGAGAATCAGGGCGAGTACCCTGAGGACTTGTTCACGTTGGAGGAAAGACGCAAGGGTGCAGTCGTTCTGCACATGCTCGGCATGCTGTACATGTTTATCGCGCTGGCCATAGTGTGCGACGAGTTCTTTGTGCCCGCGCTGACCGTCATCACCGAGAAGCTGGCCATCTCGGACGACGTAGCGGGCGCCACCTTCATGGCAGCCGGAGGTTCTGCGCCCGAACTCTTCACCTCTGTCATCGGCGTCTTCATCTCGCACAGCAACGTGGGGATCGGCACCATCGTGGGCTCGGCCGTGTTCAACATCTTGTTCGTGATCGGCATGTGTGCCGTGTTCTCTCGCGAGATCCTCAACCTCACGTGGTGGCCGCTTTTCCGTGACGTGTCCTTCTACATTCTGGACCTGATCATGCTTATCGTCTTCTTTCTGGACAACTTCATTAGCTGCTGGGAGAGCATGAGCCTGCTAATGTCCTACGCTGCCTATGTGATCTTCATGAAGTACAACGCGCACATGGAGGCCTTCATTAAGGGCTTGGTAAACCGCAACCAAGTGGTGGAGGTGGCCGAGACACAGCCCAAGGTAAGTCAGACTCATCAACTTTAGTCTTCCTCTGCCTCTACCTACATTAACTTATTATATGATGAAGCCCTCACTTCCTCGCCTTTCTTCCTCACTCTTCTTTTGCCTTCTGTTGTCGTTTTCGTATTTTATTTATATTTCCTGCCTCTTCTTCTTACTTCTCTTGCTTGCCTCATGATTCACCTCTTACCTGTTCTATTTCTATAGCCTTCTCTTAACTTTTTGCCCTTCCTCTCATCATGCCTTTTGCCCAGCCTTGCCTTAAAATGTATTTCCTTTCCCTTTTCTTCCAACTCTTAGTCATATTCTCTCTCTGTATCTTCCTTCTCTTATGACCCTTCCCACATATATTCTATCTTTATTATCTCCTCTAAAAAAATTTTCCTGTCACCATTTTTCCTTATTTATTCTTAACTTTACTTTACTGTCCACACTTACTCACTCTTATTCCTTTACCTTTAATTCACTCCCCCCCCTCACACATCCTAATGGTCACGACTCCCTCTTCAACCCTTTTCTACTTCTTTCATTTTCCTTTTTACTGTTTCTAATCAACGTTTCCTTTAGGCAATCTCTCTCTCTCTCTCTCTCTCTCTCTCTCTCTCTCTCTCTTTCTCTCTCTCTCTCTCTCTCTCTCTCTCTCTCTGTCTTTCTTTTGCCTCCTTTTCAGTTTTTTTCTACTGCCGTGTACCTACGTTTTTCAGGTCATCACTCATTAATTATTCATTTCCTTTCTCTTTTTTGCTTCTTACTTTTTACTTAACTCATTACTTCCACTCCATTTTATTCCAGTAACTTAAAGTGGCTTCAGAAATGTTCAGACCCCTTTTTTGCACACTTCATTGTGGAAATGAAGCCATAACATTAAAACCACCTCCTTGTTTCTACACTCACTGTCCATTTTATCAGCTCCACTTACCATATAGAAGCACTTTGTAGTTCTACAACTACTGACTGTGGTCCATCTGTTTCTCTGCATGCTTTTTTAACCTGCTTTCACCCTGTTCTTCAATGGTCAGGACCACCACAGAGCAGGTATTATTTAGGTGGTGGATTATTCTCAGCACTGCAGTGATGGTGTGTTAGTGTGTGTTGTGCTGGTATGAGTGGATCAGACACAGCAGCGCTGCTGGAGTTTTTAAATACTGTGTCCACTCACTGTCCACTCTATTAGACACTCGTACCTAGTTGGTCCACCTTGTAGATGTAAAGTCAGAGACGATCGCTCATCTATTGCTGCTGTTTGAGTTGGTCATCTTCTAGACCTTCATCAGTGGTCATAGGACGCTGCCCACGGAGCACACTGTTGGCTGGATATATTTTTGGTCGGTGGACTATTCTCAGTCCAGCAGTGACAGTGAGGTGTTTAAAAACTCCATCAGCATTGCTGTGTCTTATCCACTCATACCAACACAACACACACTAACACACCACCACCATGTCAGTGTCACTGCATCCACCACCCAAATAATACCTGCTCTGTGGTGGTCTTGTGAGGGTCCTGACCATTGAAGAACAGCAGGAAAGAAGGGTAATAAAGCATGCAGAGTAACAAATGGACTACAGTCAGTAATTGTAAAACTACAAGGTGCTTCTATATGGTAAGTGGAGCTGATAAAATAGACAGTGAGTGTAGAAACTAGGAGGTGGTTTTAATGTTATGGCTGATCAGTGTAAACCAGCATATTACTTTATATTTTATATTATACAGTATATCATTTATATTAACATGAACGGAATATTATTTAAAAGATTTAATTAGGTTAATTGGGTTATTTTACTAGGTTAGTTTGCAAACAAACAATATTTAATACAAAGGGCTTTCAGGTAGTGCAGTGGTAAAATACGCTAGCTCACAAATGCTGAAATCTGGGGTTTGAATTTCAGTGGTGCTACAGGTACAAGCCCAGATAAAAATAAGGAGGGTTGCATAAGGAAGGGCATCTGGTACAGGAGCAGGAGCAGCTGAGAAAAAAAAAAATATTGAATACAAACGTGAAAGGCTATTTGCACACCTTTTTCTGTTCTATTCATACATTTTCCCACAATTTTCCCTTAATCTAGTTGTATCCAATTGCTTGGTTCATATTTCAGCCTTTACCGCTTCAATCCTCCACTCTCGTTCTGTGCTCAGAGCCGGCTGCTTCTTTCTACCCACATGAGGCAGGTTCATATGAGGGTCTGTATTGCGTATTGAGAGTCACGCACTGATCCCCATTATCCCCCGTCTTATTGTGCAGGCACCTTTGATTAACGAGCAGTTATGAGGGATTTATTTAATCTGGCAAACAACCTTACAGATGAGACGATTGTTGTTGATATAGGTGTATGGCGTGTGCGCTGAGACTCGAACTCGCTAGCACACCAGAGTGGAAATGTTACAGCTTTGCCACCTGACCTAGTTCTAAAACCTTTGTAATCTAACATTGAAGGTGTTACTTTGTACTTTGGATGGATAAATTTGTAATGCATTTGTTGAGAATGTTTGCCAGTTTTGCCATGCTTGATTTGAGCTCTGTTCATTGCCATAACTGTAATCTTATTGGACAAGGAACCAGGCCCAGTGGTGTTTTTAAGTTTTTGATGCTTGCATTGTTGAACTGTGACCGGGCCACAGACCAGTAGCGGTGGTTGGGGACCGCTTCTCTACACCGTTCTTCCTTTTCTTACTGTCTCTTTTCTAAACTTAGGCTTCAGTTCTAAGCACAATAACTTAGTGGGGCAGTTAAGGTACTGGACTAGTAAATGAAAGGTTGCAGTTTTAATCCCCCCATTGCCACTGTTGGGCCCTTAAGCATTGCCCTTAATTTTGAAATACTTGTACTGTATACAGTCACAAATGTAAGTTGCTTTGGATAAAAGCATATGCTAAATGCCATAAAGGTATTTCTTCCTTCTCTTATTTTTATTTTTCCTTTTGTCCCTCACATTCTAACTTTAATTAGAATGGGGAAGTTGTAGCCTAGTGGTTTAGGTATTGGTAATCAAAAGGTCGCTGGTTAAAGCCCTGCCACTGCCACTTTTGAGCCCTTGAACAAGGCCCTTAACCCTAAATTGCTTAGACAATATATACTGCCACAGTAATGTCAGTCGCTTTGGATAAAGCGTCTGCTAAATGCATAAAATGTAAAGGTAATTGATTCTTATTTTAGATTTCTGTTCTTTCTTAGAGAATTTCATTGGTTCTTTTTCTTCTCGTTATTCACTTGTCTGCCCAATTTAATTCTCTAGTTCTTTCCTTCCTGCTTTCTATTTCAGTCCTTCCCTCTCATCATTGTCTGTATTTACCCTACCATCCATCCGTTTCCACTGAGATTTACTCCTCTCCTTATTTACCCTCTCTTTCCTCTAGACTCCTGATGTCTAATCCTCTTCTCATAATTTAACCCTCTTGTCTCATCATTTCTGTCTCTTTTTCTTATTCTGTCCCCATCCCACCTCCCCCTTTATTTATGTATTGCCTCTCTACTCCATCTGTCACTTCACTCATAATTCATCTCCTTACGCTCCTCTGTTCTCTCCTCTTATACTTTTTGCAATGCGGAAAGTGGAGTAGAGATTTACTTGAGGGATGCAAGACTTGAAATGTGAGGGTGTGAATTTATAAACAGTCTACAAAATACAGTGGTACCTTGTAACTCAACGTCTCCTAATCTCAAAATCTTTAAAACTCAACACCTTTGAGTTTCTCAACAAATTTGTACCCTTAAACTCAACTTGTTCAGTTTGTTTTTTTTAAATGTATTTATTTAATTTCAAATGAACAATAAACAGTTGCTTTGTTTAGCGGTAATACATCATAAAAGTGTGCATATGAGACGAATCTGCATTTGTGTGGAATAATCATCAGATTCACTCTGAAAGCTCCACATGTATCTGTTTTAAGCTGGATTTTCCTCACTGTTTCACTTTTAAACTTGTGTTACAGCTCAAGGTTCTGATACATTATAAGAATCAGCTTTTTATTTCAGTGTTTTTTACATTATATTTGTGTTATTTTCAGTGTATAAGTGTCAAAAACAACCCCATTGTTTTACATTAGCCTAAAATATATGCAGTTCCACGGGACCATGGAACCCATTAACTGGTTTCCTATACATCCTTATGGGAAAAAATACCTCGAAACTCAACGCCAGTCCCAGAACCAATTGACATTAAGTTTCAAGGTACCACTGTAACAGCTTTACAAGGGGGATGCAATGCAACAGTGTAATATTTGTGCATATTATACAAATCTTACTGTTTCAAGTGGCACAAAATGTAGAGATGCTTCATTAGCCAACAAGCTGGAGGGCTGTGTCTCAAACCACACACCGCATGTGTCTCATTAATTGTTTCACACACTACATGAGTGATCTTTTCCAGCATGTTTCAAATCACTTGCAAACGCTCAATTATTTACATTTACATTTTCGGCATTTAGCAGATGCTTTTATCCAAAGCGACTTACAGAACTGTGACGGTATATATTGTCAAAGCAATTGAAGGTTAAGGGCCTTTCTCAAGTGCCCAACAGTGGTAACCTGGCAGTGGTGGGGCTTGAACCAGCGTCTTTTCGATTACTAGACTGATACCTTAACCGCTAGGCTATAACTGCCCTTAACCACTAGGCTACAATCAAGTTACTAAGCAGTGCATGTAACAGTTGACTTTTTGCATACTTTATATGGTGGATTTGATTTTGAATAGATCCCAGCAATCAATAATTTTTTATTTACAAAATTATTCAACCCTTTTATTTAATACTTTGTAGAAGGCTATATGGCAATTACAGCTGCATGTCTTGTTGGATTCATCTCTACAAGCGTAGCACACTTGGATTGAGGCAGTTTATCCCATTTTTCATGGTAGATCTTCTCAAGCTTTTTTTTTAATTGAATGGCAAACATCTTTAGGTATTCTAACAGGTGTTTAGCCTTAAAGTCTGGTATTTGGCTGGGCAACATTCAGAGACTTGCCTTAAATCCACTCCAGTTGCACTAGTCTGAGTTTGTTTGCATTTTGGATTAGCCTTTCATCAACAATGTTTCTGTATTTGGCTGCATTCATCTATCCCTTAATTCTTAAGTCTTACTGTTCCTGCTGGTTAGAAGTACTCTCATAGAATGATGCTGCCACCACCATCTTTCACTGCATTAGCCAGGTGACGTGTAGTGCCATGTAGGCTTGTTGTTCTGCCCTAACAGTAAATTTTCTTATCTTATCAGACCAGAGAATCTATTTCCCCATGTTGCGAGAGTGTTTTAGTCTTATATTCAACCGTGGCTTATTTTTTGCTTCTACCATAAAGACCTGATTCATGGAGTGCTGTAGAGATGGCTGTCCATCCAACAGGTTTTCTGATCGCTCTCTACACCGGACTTTTGGAACTCTTTTAGACTGACAGTTGGGTTCTTTCCTATCTCTCTGATCAAGGCTTTTCTTGCCCGGATGCCCAGTTTGGTCAGGCGGCAAACTTTAAAAAGGTTCACAGTTGTATGTAGCTCTATTTTAGATTATTGGCGCCACTGGGTCCTGGGAATACTCTAAGTCTCAAATATGTTTTATGTCTTTGCTCTGATCTGTGACTTGCCACAAACGGATACAAACAGTTCCTAGGACTTCGCTTTGAGTTCCAGAAAGATGATGAAAATAATTAATGCAAAGCGAGCCACAGCAAAGTGTCTCTTATAAATAAACTTTCATGAATAAGAGATTTTATTTTGGATTTTTATGAATTTTCATATTTGTATTTTTAGGCGATTAGGTGTAGATTTTGTTGTGAATTTAGATTTTTTGGCATTTTTACCCATCAAAGTGTGCATTACTTTTCTGAATTTGCTGTTGTTTTTCATTAAGGGGAATACTGGCCACCCCCCACAAATGAAAAATGTGTGTAACAAGTAACATTAAGGTACTTTTTCTCTTCTGTTTATTCTATCAGCCCTCTTTTCACCTTCTTTAGGATCCTACTTTTTCCTCCTTATTTTACTTCTCATGTCCTGTTCCTCAATATTTACTTGTAACTTTACTTGTCTTTTTCCTCTTTTGTTTTGATTCTTCACATTTCCTTTGATTCTTCACATTTCCTTTGTTTTCTTTTAATTCATTTCTCATCTCTTTTGTTCTTCTTGTCCAGTGCTTAGTCTTCTCTTTACAGTTCCTTTCTTCCCATAATTAGTTTCTCCTGCCATGTTTCATATTTTACTCTGTATCACCTCTTCTCTTTCTTCATTAAGTCATTTCCTCTCATCTTACCCCCCCTTCCCAATCTGTACGTGTTCCCCTTGTCTCCTGCCTTAGTAATTACTTATTACCTTACACCTGCTTCTCCCTTAAGAATTCGCAACGTCATGAAACTTCTTGAACCTGTCAGCAGGAACAACATATATAATTGTTTAAATAACAGCATACCTGGGAAACTATAGGTCAAAAGTTTTCATCATATTATGTTATTCACATTGCAGATATTATAGCATTAACACATCATGGAATTAAAATGATTATTTTAAAAAAGGGTTTAGTATAAATCTTAGTATGAATATTTAAGCCATATATTGTGTGGACATACAGTGTATCACAAAAGTGAGTACACCCCTCACATTTCTGCAAATATTTTATTATATCTTTTCATGGGACAACACTATAGAAATAAAACTTGGATATAACTTAGAGTAGTCAGTGTACAACTTGTATAGCAGTGTAGATTTACTGTCTTCTGAAAATAACTCAACACACAGCTATTAATGTCTAAATGGCTGGCAACATAAGTGAGTACACCCCACAGTGAACATGTCCAAATTGTGCCCAAGGTGTCAATATTTTGTGTGACCACCATTATTATCCAGCACTGCCTTAACCCTCCTGGGCATGGAATTCACCAGAGCTGCACAGGTTGCTACTGGAATCCTCTTCCACTCCTCCATGATGACATCACGGAGCTGGTGGATGTTAGACACCTTGAACTCCTCCACCTTCCACTTGAGGATGCGCCACAGGTGCTCAATTGGGTTTAGTCCATCACCTTTACCTTCAGCTTCCTCAGCAAGGCAGTTGTCATCTTGGAGGTTGTGTTTGGGGTCGTTATCCTGTTGGAAAACTGCCATGAGGCCCAGTTTTCGAAGGGAGGGGATCATGCTCTGTTTCAGAATGTCACAGTACATGTTGGAATTCATGTTTCCCTCAATGAACTGCAGCTCCCCAGTGCCAGCAACACTCATGCAGCCCAAGACCATGATGCTACCACCACCATGCTTGACTGTAGGCAAGATACAGTTGTCTTGGTACTTCTCACCAGGGCGCCGCCACACATGCTGGACACCATCTGAGTCAAACAAGTTTATCTTGGTCTCGTCAGACCACAGGGCATTCCAGTAATCCATGTTCTTGGACTGCTTGTCTTCAGCAAACTGTTTGCGGGCTTTCTTGTGCGTCAGCTTCCTTCTGGGATGACGACCATGCAGACTGAGTTGATGCAGTGTGCGGCGTATGGTCTGAGCACTGACAGGCTGACCTCCCACGTCTTCAACCTCTGCAGCAATGCTGGCAGCACTCATGTGTCTATTTTTTAAAGCCAACCTCTGGATATGACGCCGAACACGTGGACTCAACTTCTTTGGTCGACCCTGGCGAAGCCTGTTCCGAGTGGAACCTGTCCTGGAAAACCGCTGTATGACCTTGGCCACCATGCTGTAGCTCAGTTTCAGGGTGTTAGCAATCTTCTTATAGCCCAGGCCATCTTTGTGGAGAGCAACAATTCTATTTCTCACATCCTCAGAGAGTTCTTTGCCATGAGGTGCCATGTTGAATATCCAGTGGCCAGTATGAGAGAATTGTACCCAAAACACCCAAATTTAACAGCCCTGCTCCCCATTTACACCTGGGACCTTGACACATGACACCAGGGAGGGACAACGACACATTTGGGCACAATTTGGACATGTTCACTGTGGGGTGTACTCACTTATGTTGCCAGCTATTTAGACATTAATGGCTGTGTGTTGAGTTATTTTCAGAAGACAGTAAATCTACACTGCTATACAAGCTGTACACTGACTACTCTAAGTTATATCCAAGTTTCATGTCTATAGTGTTGTCCCATGAAAAGATATAATGAAATATTTGCAGAAATGTGAGGGGTGTACTCACTTTTGTGATACACTGTATATACTAAAGAAATAAAAAATTATTTCGCTTTAAATGTAATAAACACTGCATAAGTGGTAAATAAATACACTATTAGATTTTGCTTAAACTTCTTTTTTTTTCTGGTTCCCCCCCCCCCCCCCCCCTTTATCTTCCAATTCCAGACTGTAAATTTGCTGCATAACCATATCCAATCTGCAGCCACTTCTTATCACCTGTCAGTGTTGGGTTCCTACACGGAAAGCCACACTTAATTTCCATATTTGTTTACAAACTTGGCTTTTCACAGACAGATATTTATCAGTGGTCAGATCTCTAAATGTCTTACATTCATACACTGAAAAAAACTTTTAAACTATGGACTTATATTATTATTATTATTATCTTCCCACAAATTGTCCAGTTTTATATTGCCTCTTTCCCAACTTCTTTGAAATGTGTTGCATGCATTAAATTAAGGATTAGTATATATTTACAGGTAAAATCTTCTCTGTGTTGCTTTTTTTTTGTATATTTTATTTATTTAAGTTTTTAAACAGGAACAACAATGAACATTAACAAAACATCCCACACTATACAAAAATAATCAATAAAAAAATAGACTAATTACTTAATGAAAATAAATGAATATAAAACAATATGTATAATACGTAAAGAAGGTTCAAAAATAATAATGATTATTAGATAAAATTAAATAAACAATTGAATAAAATTGAATTAGATAAAAAAAGAAAATATTAAATGAATGAAATAAAATAAGATTATGGCCTCTTAAGCTCATCCATAAATGCCTTCCAAACAGAAATGGATCGCCCCAGTGCAACTGCACTGGAGCACCTCAGCTGTTCTAGTTGAACACTCTGTGTTGCTTGTAACATGTAAAAATGTAGTTTTTATGTGCATTTTACCCACTGTCCAGACTTTTTTGGAATTAGGGTTGTTCATGAAAGATTAGGTAGCTGGTTTGAGTTGCAAAGAAATGAAGCATTCTTGTCAAATGTTGATCTTTGTATTATCAGTGACAAACATGCAAAAGTTGTGAAAGCAATTCTTGCTGAGTTGTGCGTACAGTTCGTAAACAGATTCAGCATTTTCTTCTTTCTATTGTTCCTCTTTTTTCCTGATCATTCCTCCACTTTAGTTATAGTTCACTTCTTTCAATTTTTGCTTGTCATCCCCTCTGTTAATTTTTCATCATGATTTAGGTCTCTTAATCAATTCTTCACACTTCTCTCCCTCCATCTCCAACTTGGATTCAGTGTTACCGCATTTCATGAACGAGCACCTGGTAATAATGGGGTTTCAGACAAAGACTGATTGGAATCGGTAGGAACCGATGGTGACTGAGTGAAAATGATTAAATGACAGAGTGGTTCTGACAAAGCAATAATGATTTGATGTCAGTTTTTCAGCCTGTGTTTTTTTAATGTGCTATATTTTCAACAACACACGTTGTTCACCAAAGAATCGACCCTCCAGGTTGCCTGGCAACAGGTAGTGGTTTGGTTAGCAGGCAAGACTGCTCTTCTTGCACTCTAGCACACACAAGCATGCAATCATCAATGATTATATTTCTTATGGTGCAGTGCACAGTTGAAAACCAACATCCATCTGCCTGTTTTCATGAGCTATCAGGACACTTATGTGAAATGTCATGCTTAAATGGAGCTGTAGGACTCCTCCCCATTCTTATTCCCGCAGTCTGTCTGTCACTAATGTTTAATAAGATCAAAGGTGAGGTCAAACTTTTGTCGGTTTTCCAATTGCTTCAATCAATCACTTATGCCATTAAGTTGTACATGCCAGCATGCCAGGTATCCATTACGGATGTTGGCAAAAAATTTTAACCCTTGCATTTTCACTTTTATATTAGATGTTTTACCACCATGTTATGCTGGTGTAAAGTTTCTGATCAGCCATAACATTAAAACCACCTCCTTTGTTTCTACACTCACTGTCCATTTTATCAGCTTTACTTACCATATAGAAGCACTTTGTAGTTCTACAATTACTGACTGTAGTCCATCTATTTCTCTACATACTTTTTTAGCCTGCTTTCATCCTGTTCTTCAGTGGTCAGGACCCCCACAGGACCACCACAGAGCAGGTATTATTTAGGCGCTGCTGGAGTTTTTAAATACCGTGTCCACTCACTGTCCACTCTATTAGACACTCCTACCTAGTTGGTCCACCTTGTAGATGTAAAGTCAGAGATGATCGCTCATCTGTTGCTGCTGTTTGAGCTGGTCATCTTCTAGACCTTCATCAGTGGTCAGAGGACGCTGCCCACGGGGCGCTGTTGGCTGGACATTTTTGGTTGGTGGACTATTCTCAGTCCAGCAGTGACAGTGAGATGTTTAAAAGCTCCATCAGTGCTGCTGTGTCTGATCCACTCATACCAGCACAACACACACTAACACACCACCACCATGTCAGTGTCACTGCAGTGCCGTGAATGATCCACCACCTAAATAATACCTATTCTGTGGTAAATATATATATATATATATATATATATATATATATATATAAATATATATATATATATATATATATATATATATATATATATATATATATATATATATATATATATATATATATACAGTCATGTGAAAAAGTTAGAACACCCCATGAGAACCTTTGTCTTTTTGAACATATTTAAACAAAAGCACATTGTTTCAGAAGTCCTGGTCTTTGTCTAGGTGTTCTCTGGTAAACTTTAGTCTTGCCCTGATGTTTTTTTCACAGCAAGGGTTTCCTCCTTGCTCACCTCCCATGAAAATCAAACTTGTGCAGTCTCTTTCTGATGGTAGATGCATGTACCTTGACATCAACTGTGGCAAGAGCTAGCTGTAGGTCCCATGATGACATTGTAGGATTATTGGAGATTTCTTTACGCATCTTGCGGTCTGCTCTTGGGCTGAACTTGCTAGGACAGCCTGACCTGGCCATGTTGGCAGTTGTTTTAAATGTTCACCACATGTAAATGATTTTCCGGACAGTGGAATGGCTGATTTCTAATTGTTTTTAGATCTTCTTTCTGAAGGCCTCAGAAAGCTCTTCAGATCTCACCATGGTGATATCACTTACTTCAACAATCAAGAGCAAACCAAACTAATGTCTGAGGTTTAAATAAAACTTCAATGTTCTCTAACGATGGTCTAATCATTGCAGCTGATGTGGTGCACCGGATTCTAATTTTAGACATTTTAAGTAGTAATAAATGTGGGGGTGTCCTAACTTTTTCCTCACAATAAATTTCCTTTTTTGTTCATTACATTTTACAGCTTGTGTTTAAAAGTAATTTTTAACATTTTATTTGTTTAGTTGTTATATAAGCTCCATCTCGCAGTACTGTTCAAATGAAGCTCAAATGTTTAAATATGTTCAAAAGGACAAAGGATTTCATGGGGTGTCCTAACTTTTTCACATGACTGTATATATGTATATATATATGCTGCATATATATACATACAGGTGAACAGTAAATTTTTTGGGGTCAGAGCGCAGGGTCAGTCATTGTACGGTGCCCCTGGAGCAGGCAGAGTTAAGGGCCTTGCTCAAGGGCCCACAGTGGCTGCATGGCGGAGCTGGGATTCGACCTTCAACTTTTCAATTGATTGGCCAAAGCTCTACCCAGTAAGCTACCACCATATTATGGGCATTCGGGTGGCACAGCGGTAAATAACGCTAGCCCACAATCACTGAGGTCCAACCACTAAGGTGTGAATGCCCAGCGGTACTATTGGCCAGTTGGGCATCTACATACAGACATGATTGATGGATTGTTGACCGATCTGGGGTATGTTACTGTATTGCACCCAGTGATTACAGGGAACCGCTGAGCCACACTCAACACTTTCATCTTGCCTACATACCACTATAGTATGATTGATGTAACTTTCATCTGACTTGTCATATTCATGACAGCAGATTATTTCTTCAGGGTTCATCTGCTACAAAGGATTTTGTGCAGTTGTCTAGAGTTCTACTGAGTTCTGCCATGATTCAAGGGTGAGAGAGCACATATAAAGTCCCCACTGAGACAAAATGCATTTTGCTGACAGTGCTGGTCCTCTTGTGGGAAATGCTTTTACTCACTAAATGCTGCTGATGTTGAATAATTCAGTTGAATGAGTAAAATAGGCTTTTTTGTTGGCTGGCATGGTTCTGGTAATTGTTTAACTATTCTGTCAAATTGTGCACTGGCACTGAAATTCTATGGTTTAATTATTATATTTTATCAGCACACAGACATAACACTGCAAATGCTGTGTGTGTGTTAAATAAGATAATACGTTTCATCTTGTGGAAACATATAGCAATTCTCCCTGAGTCGGCTGGATCATAGACTTGATCCTGTGATTATCCCTGCCGGATTTGGGTTACATGAGATGAAAATAAGTTTTTAAAGACTTGATCCAGATAGCTATCTTTTACTATACAACATGGAATTGTATTAGCCACATAATAATAATAATGTTTGCTTATTTAGATAGTTTAGATCACTAATTAGCTTATTTCATTATACCATACAGATTTTTTCCGATCAGCCATAACATTGTAATATTGTGTTGGTCCCTTTTTTGCTGCCAAAACAGCCCTGACCCGTCGAGGCATGGACTCCACTATACCCCTGAAGGTGTTCTGTGGTATCTGGCACCAAGATGTTAGCAGCAGATCCTTTAACTCCTGTAAGTTGTGAGGTGGGGCCTCCATGGATCAGATTTGTTTGTCCAGCACATCTTACAGATGCTCAATTGGATTGAGATCTGGGAAATTTGGAGGCCAAGTCAACACCTTAAACTCATTGTTGTGCTCCTCAAACCATTCCTGAACCATTTTTGCTTTGCATCAACCTGTGCTGCACTGTGTATTCTGACACCTTTCTATCAGAACGAGCATTAACTTCTTCAGCAGTCTGAGCTACAGTAGCTCGTCTGTTGGATCGGACCCCACGGGCCAGCCTTCACTCCCCACATGCACCAATGAGCCTTGGCCGCCCATGACCCTGTCGCTGGTTTACCACTGTTCCTTCCTTGGACCACTTTTGATAGATACTGACCACTGCAGACCGGGAACACCCCACAAGAGCTGCAGTTTTGGAGATGCTCTGACCCAGTCGTCTAGCCATCACAATTTGGCCCTTGTCAAACTCGCTCAAATCCTTACGCTCCTCCATTTTCCTGCTTCTAACACATCAACTTTGAGGATAAAATGTTCACTCGCTGCCTAATATATCCCACCCACTAACAGGTGCCGTGATGAAGAGATAATCAGTGTTATTCACTTCACCTGCATTAACCATGACTTGTTTTAAGAACCATCTATTAAAAGGTTTGGGACACATAGCAGGGCATTTTTATGGCATTGCTACAAGAAACCATTGGTTTTAATTGCACCTTGATTTTTAAAAAATGCAAATGACAGTGCAAAAATATCTGAGGAGATTATATTAATACATTAAGCAGATTATATTAAAGAGATTATATTATTGTAGTAAGAATACCTAAAAAGATTATATTATTATGTTAGGCTGTCTGAAGAGATTGAATTATTATATTAAGATATCTGAGGAGATTATATTATTGTACTAAGCTATTTAATATAGTCATAAGATTAAATGAATATATTGTAATATATCTGAACAGGTCTTTAGCCTTTTGCAAGTGGATTGAAGACATTTAACCATTTGGACTGAAATTAGAAAGCTTGTTTGACCAATGAGGAGCATTGCTGGCATTGTTTAATATTTAAATAAATTACAATAAAATAGATGAAAGCATTACATGGGTAGATTTTACTGCATTAGAAATTATGCAGTGTCTGTTTTAGTATTGCAGTAGTTTGTGATTTAGAAATGTATCTTGAATTGCTCTGGTAAACTATTTGTTTAGATTGTACTACCCTGACAAATGGAGTGTTTTACTGGATTTTTTAGGGATTCACTTCCATTTAACCACAGCAGCATTTAGTACAGTTGGATGTTGAGTCAGGGTTCTGATTTCTTCCAAAGTTTGGGTAAGATTGAGGTCAGGGCTTTAGTCAAGATTACCAAACTCAGCAAACAATTTTTTTTTAATGATTTTAGCAAAGATTGATAATTTATGTTCTGTTCTGTGAGCTCATGTGGCATTTTGGTTTTAGTCCTAGATATTTACAAGTTACAGTGACGGCACTTACAGATAAAAAAAAGCAGTTGAGGCAGGTCAGAAATGTTATAAACTGATTGTTGGAAAGGTGGAATTCTATTACCATGTCAAGCTGAAAATCACTGAGCTCTCCAGTAATTATTGATGGGTGCATGCTTTATTATATGCACCTGATAGCAGTAGGTGTGACCTTAATAGCCAATAATCCACCAGTTAGCACACCCTGCT
This sequence comes from Trichomycterus rosablanca, assembly GCF_030014385.1. NCBI lineage: Eukaryota > Metazoa > Chordata > Actinopteri > Siluriformes > Trichomycteridae > Trichomycterus > Trichomycterus rosablanca. The sequence goes on along the minus strand of NC_086001.1, from coordinate 13,669,376 downwards.
CACTTTTGGCTGTGTAATGGTTTGCCAACTCGAGCCAGCTTTTAGTCGTCCATCACCATGGAAACTTAAGTGTGTGAATGTGCAGCTGTGCACATGTGTAGTCTCTTCTGTGTTTATGTGCATACATTTATGTGTATGCATGAGTGTGTGTGTGTGTGTGTGTACGTGTGCACATGTGCATGGCTGCTGTTGTCTACTGGAGTTAATTACAGTTACTGCGGATCATTGTGTCAGTGCCAGAGCTCATCTCCATCATAAAATGCTCTAAATGATGAATAGAAATGTGCGTGTGTAGAGCTGGGCACTTCACACACACCGGAGCTGGCAGTTGCTGGAGGTGCTAACAAAGTTAGCAAATTACTGTCATACAAAAAATATTTTTATATTTTTTAGTTTGTAGTAACTTACATCAAGCAGTTTTTTCATGGTGGTTGCAATGGCTGTACGTTGACAGCTCTGTAATGCTGCGTTTGTGTTAATTTCCACAAATTGTAGACCTTGTGTCTGATTGAAAACCTAGTGAGCTGCCTACTTTAGGCAGCTGTCTAAGTAGAGAGGATTCTAATAAGGCATCAAACGTAAGGAAGATTATTTAGATGCACTACTTAGACAGAGATTACGGCGATTACGCCACTGCAGTTTTTACTTTCTAAGTTAACACCATTAGCTTCAGGTGATTCAAACCAAAGGGCTGAGGCGGCACAAACCGCTAGCATGCCAGCTAACATTAAATTGTCACTGACAAGCCTGAATTTGCAAATAAATGTCACTTGTGCACCTTTATACAAATGAATAAGAATTTATTAACATTTGAAGAGAACGTCGTTCGTTGCTCTGCATTTGTTCATCATATTTTGTGAGAAAAGTTGTGCCGCACTGAATGCTAGGATTGCCTTCACCACTGAAGAAACATCGGATGCTCCCTCGCTATACAGTCAGTATATATCTTCGAAATAAGGCATCTTAGTAGGCAGCATTTTAAGGTATCTTTAATTTAAAAAATTTGCTGTGTAGCTAATGATCTTCTCAGAGGATGCATCATGATAATATAAAATATTGTGCTATGCTGCACAGCTGTAAAAGAGAATTATGAAAAATATGGAACAGATGCCTTGAACCAGCTAAAGATGAGTAAAACAGCATAAGAAATTACTTACTTTAACCTGGTTTCTATGTGAACAAAAGTTAAAATGTTATTACAGTGGAAGTCTACACACCCACTGCCACATCACCCCACTGCTGCATTCTCTTCACTGGCTTCCTGTAGCTGCACGCATTCAGTTTAAAACTGATGCTCGCCTACAAAGCCAAAAATGGACCAGCCCCAAGTTACCTTCAAGGTCTAATCAAACCCCGCTCTGTACATTTTACATTTTACATTTACATTTTCAGCATTTAGCAGACGCTTTTATCCAAAGCGACTTACACAATGAGCAATTGAGGGTTAAGGGCCTTGCTCAGGGACCCAACAGTGGCAACTTGGTGGTGGCGGGGCTTGAACCGGCAACCTTTTGTTTACTAGTCCAGTACCTTAACCACTGAGCTATCACTGGCCCTGTACCATGCAACCTCCGAGCCGCTAGTCTTGCTCGACTTGATCCTCCACCCAGGACTCAAGGAAGACGGGCCTCAAGGTTTTTCTCTGTACTGGCACCCAAGTGATCGAACAAACTTCCACTGTCTGTCCGAACATCTGAGTCTTTTGCTGTCCTCAAAAGACGATTGAAAACCCACCTCTTTACTAAGCACTTAAGCTGACATGTACTTACTAATGCCCGTATTTATTCCCTGCATTAAAAGAAAAAAAAAACATTGGTTCTAACAGGGTTTCAGCAGATTTGTATCCTTCGACTGTTGTTTACTTAAACTAGAGTATGGTAATGTTCACTATGGAAGCACTTCTGTAAGTCGCTCTGGATAAGAGCGTCTGCTAAATGCCGAAAATGTAAATGTTACAGTGGCAGGTTTTTGTAACGTAAAATATGAATAATTTCCCCACTTTTTTATTGGATTCAGGTCTGGGCTTTGGCTTGGCCATTCCGATGCTTTGATTTTCTTCTGGTGAAGCCATTCTTTTGTTGATGTGGAGGTATGCTTTGGGTCATTGTCATGCTGAAAGGTGAAAATCCTCTTCAGCTTTGAAGGTTTTGTTCCAAAATTGACTGATATTTGGAACCGATTTTTATTCTTTCCACCTTGACTACTGCCTTAGTTCCAGTTGAATAAACAGCCCCAAAGCGTATTGCTGCCATCACTCTATGGTGTTCTTTTGGTGATGCGCAGTTCAGCCTTGGTCTCATCAGACAATAAAACATTTCCCCACATGCATTTTGACAGACCTAATGTAGGTTTTTGCAAAATGTAGCTGGGCTTGTATGTTTTTCTTGCCGTCCTACCCCACAACCCAGACATGAAGAATACAGGAGATTGCTGTTACATCTCGTATACAACCAATACTTGTCAGAAATTCCTACAGCTTATTTAATGTTGCTGTAGGCCACTTGGCAGCCACCCAGACTAGTTTTGTCTTGTGTTTTCATCTGTTTTGGAGGGACTAGTTCTTACAAACATTGTAGCAATTTTTTATTTTTGTACCTTTTTTGTACTTTTCTCATGACTGATTCAGCAACTGTGAGATCCCTTTGCATTTTTGCAGACCATGGCTTTTGCTGTAAGACACAAAATCACAAATTGATGGCAAGGGTGTATTGACTACAATTAAATAAGAGTTTAAATGTGATTAGTTCATTCTGAATTATAAGGATGTGCACAGAAAACAAACTGTCTACAAATGTTTCTCTCAGGTGTTTGCTCTGTCATCTTGGAAAGAGTCTGACAGACATAGTCAGTAATACATTGTAGCACCTGTACTGAAACAGTATCTCTAAACCACAATTGTATTTATTTTTAAGAAAACATTTAATTAGTGAGTGTGTGACTATATCTTATTTCATTAATTAGCTAAATGTGTGTGTGTGTTTAAAGGAAATTCTAGTCTCAGAGTAGCAAGGTCACCTGTGCTAAAGGCTGTGGGGGAGGTTGGGACAGAGACAGGCATAGCTAGGGAGAAATTTGAGGCCCAATCAATAAGAGCTATTTTAAAAGATGAGCTAATAAACTAATGTAGTAAGCATTGTAAAGCACTGCACCAAGGGCACAGCTTCCCCATATAGTATATGCATTATATATTTATATGATCCTGCCCGAACAATGTGTGCTACAATCTTTATGCCTTAAACATTCTAGTGGCAAATGATCTGTACGTACGATCATCATGGGCAATAACATCATTGCGCAAAAGCAGAAAACCTAAAACTCACTTATAATAAATGTTAATGGCCAGCTGCTCAATTCAGGCAAGCATTTAAACCAGGGAATGGAGAGAACACTGTGTTTGGGAAGGGGGGTGGCGGCCTTGAGAGAAAGTTGCTTCTCCTGCTTATGAAATATGAGGTTTAGTCACTGGCTAGTTACAGTATTGCTGCAAATACAAATGACAAGAGCAAAATGGCACAGGCAGCATGGAAATGATACAAGATGCTATTTCACAAATAAACAAAGTAAAATGAGGTTGTGTTACAAGCAGTCCATTTATTTTATTGCTACTAATATTAGCACTTAGGAGGTGCATTGCTAATGCCAGGAGAGACCATTTTAAGCATTTTGTATTGTATTTATGTGACCCACTATCTCACACCACTTCTGACAGATTGTCCTTCATAGGTTAAACACCTTTAATTGAAACAACTGTATAGCATGAGCTATAACCATTACTTTAAGATAGGACAGACATAAAAAAGCATTTCTTGTTTGGTGTTCTGGTGTAGTTTTTATGGAATTATTATTGTTATGGGTAAAATTAGTGATTGCAGTGCAAAAGTGGCATCTTTTTAGCTATGCAGACCACTATTAATAAAATATGCTTTAGGCATCCTTACATCTTAACTAAATGTTCAGCTTTACAGCTTTAAGCTAATCATATCCATTATATTATTATGCCATGTAAACTGTGTATGGCAGGATTTTAGCAAAGACAACAGTTAAAAGTGTGTCCATGTTTATGAGAACAAGGGTTTTATGCTCGTTTCCCTATAAATAATTATAGATGTTTTAACAAATGACATTGATTGAGGAATGTGGACACTATTAAAAAACAAAACCTGTGTGAAGGTTACATAAAGTTTTAGATGATAATCCTGCCAGAGTACAAATAAAAAAATCTCATGCTAATAGGGTATTATTCGAAAAGGTTTTGTTATTAGATAGATAGATGGATGGATGGATAGATGGATGGATAGATTAGATTAGATTAGATTAGATTAGATTAGATTAGATTAGATTAGATTAGATTAGATTAGATTAGGATGGATGGATGGATGGATGGAAAGATGAAGTTCTGGGACAGATTTATTTTGGAATAAACGCTTTCCATGGTTTATGGTTTTGTAGCTTCTTCCATTCTTCTTTGGCTTGAATGGAAGAAGCTACAAAACAAAAGCAAACACTGGAAACATCCCTATCCTGTCAAACATCACAATCGCAAAGAGTTGCAGGTTTATCTGAACACAGCAGGAACAAGTGTTATACAAAAAACTACAGCTATCTCCTACAGCTGATATAAAAGTCCTCTGTTATATTACAACACACTTTTGAAACCATAAAAATTGAACACCATAACAGTTGTGCATATAAATCTAAGAACCCAAGAACAACATCCTAACGGTGTAGGGCTTGCTTTACTGCAAACAGTACTGTGTTATTACACAAATTTTTTATGCATTTGTGTGTATGCCATTAATAATTAATAATACTGACCGAATGCCATGTTTAAGCTTAAGATTCCTTTATCATGAAATCATTCTGTTAGAAATATATGACAACAGATGAAATCAGCAGGAATGCAATTTCTTTTTCATAGCATAGGGCAGTTGTAGCTGAGCGGTTAGGGAACTGGACTAGTAATCAAAAGTTCACTGGTTGAAGCCCCACCACTGCCAGGTTGCACCCTTGAGCGCAAGGCCCTTAACCCTCAATTGCTCAGACTGTATACTGTCACAGTAATGTAAGTCACTTTGGATAAAGGCATCTGCTAAATGCCGTAAATGTAAATAGCACTTGAAAATGAAATGTAATACTTTTTCATACTATTAAAATTACTGTTATAATAAGTGCTGTTATTATAAAGGTTTTAATTTACTGGTTGAAGGAAACTTAAATTGATTTGTTTGTCGTCCACATTGTTACAGTATTCGTACAGTGTAAACTATCATCCAGTAGTTTTGCCCATCATAATGCGTGTTAAAGTCATCAGGGTTGAGATTATTCATATAACAAGGTTTTGGGCAGCATGGTGGCTCAGTGGGTAGCACTGTCGCCTCACAGCAAGAAGGTCCTAGGTTTGATCCCTCAAGTGGGGTGGTCCGGGTCCTTTCTGTGTGGAGTTTGCATGTTCTCCCCGTGTCCGTGTGGGTTTCCTCCGGAAGCTCCGGTTTTCTCCCACAGTCCAAAGACATGCAAGTGAGGTGAATTGGAGATACAAAATTGTCCATGACTGTGTTCGATATAACCTTGTGAACTGATGAACCTTGTGTATCGAATAACTACCGTTTCTGTCATGAATGTAACCAAAGTATAAAACATGACGTTAAAATCCTAATAAATAAATAAATATAACAAGATTTTTCTGAACATACAGCTCAGGTTTTTACATTTACAGACTAAAAGTGTCTTTCCAATCAGTACTTGCTAGCACAAATACTGCACAAAATGCACTGCACCTAAACAGACCATCCCAGAATCTAACACATTTAAACTGTTTTAAATGTCCATAGTAAAACTGTTGTGCTTGTTAAACATCACAATAGTTTGTGTAAGAGTTTTTGAACTAATAATGTAGTCAATTTAAATACGAGTCTGAATTTGATGCAAACCTGGCTTGTTACCAACCTGCATTACTTTGTGAAGTAAAAAAAAGAGCTGATTGCAATTAGGTTTAGTAATGAAATTTTTTGAAAGGCTAATTATCAGAATGAGTGCACTGACTCTTAGCTTTTTCAGATGGTCAATTAGCAGTCAACTGGAAAGGAGGGCAGAACTTGTGTGCTTTCCAAAAGGACAAGGCTGTGTGTGTGTGTGTGTGTGTGTGTGTGTGTGTGTGTGTGTGTGTGTGTGTGTGTGTGTGTGTATATATGACGACTGCTGGGTGAGTCACTGGTATAAAATCTGCAAATGCACCCTTTAAATCTAATGCCATATGCTGTACTTACGATCACTATGATCTGTAGCAGAAATCATGTGTATTAATAATTGTAGCTGATAATTTATATGTTTGACATTTCTTTTACCAGTCGTAGCACTTTGCATAGAAGAAGATTGCATTAATTCTTATTTTAAATGATTCATGCTGGTTCAATTTTGTTTATATACACTAATCAGCCATAACATTAAAAATCCTTGTTTCTACACTCCCTGTCCATGAGTGGATCAGACACAACAGTGCTGATGGAGTTTTTAAATATCGTGTCCACTCACTGTCCACTCTATTAGACACTCCTACCTAGTTGGTCCACCTTGTAGATGTAAAGTCAGAGATGATCTATTGCTGCTGTTCGAGTTGGTCATCTTTTAGACCATCAGTGCTGCTGTGTATTATCCAATCATACCAGCACAACACACACTAACACACCACCACCATGTGAGTGTCACTGCAGTGCTGAGAATGATCCACCACCCAAATAATACCTGCTCTGTGGTGGTCCTGTGGGGGTCCTGACCACTGAAGAACAGCATGAAAGGGGGCTAACAAAGCATGCAGAGAAACAGATGGACTACAGTCAGTAATTGTAGAACTACAGTGAGTGTAGAAACAAGGAGGTGGTTTTAATGTTATGGCTAATCAGTGTACATTTAAAAAGTGCTAGTAAGTGCACCCCCTGTGGGTTTGTTAAAAAAAAGTAGTGTGTGTGTGTGTGTGTGATTTTTAGCTATTTTTATGACCTTTACCAAAGAGTTTATAAAATTAAAGCTAACTATAAAAACTAAACTGAATTTAAATATTAAACCCATACTGAAACAAACTACAACACAACTAATTAAAAAAATCCAAAGAGGAAATTATATTTTTGGAAACTGAAGATTAAATAGTTACTCTAGCCCACTACTGCTGGGATCCAGGGTTCAAATCTTGGATCAAAGTGGTGCTATCAGCCGATCAGGCATCTGCATGCAGGCATGTCTGGCTATGCCAGAGGGGAGAGGATGGCTGTGATGGATTGGCGCACTGTCCGGGGTGTGTTACTGCATTGCACCCAGTGATTCCTGGGAAAACAGACCCAATGTGACTCTGACCAGGATGAAGTGGTGGTAAAACGTAAATTCTGGATTTCTTATTTTGCAGTGCTGCTTTCCACTGCAGATTCATTAATATTGTTGATAACATTGCAATTCTGATGTTATAATTTGAACCTGAATAGACTGGTGTAGTGTTACATGTCATCTAGGTAAATTTTATAGAATTCGGCTGGGAGCAGATAGGTGTTTTGGGTGGGCAGAGCTCTGCACTTGTCCTGTTGTCTATAAGGGCTGTAATTAGGTGCCACAATTAGTCTCCTGTAATGAGTTCTACTTAAAAAAAAAATCAGGTCATTAATTATTGAGTGGCTTAATTTGTTGTTTGTGTCTGTTTTCGGTGCATGATTGCTTTTTCAGAGCGGTTAAAATGGCAAATCAAATAGCCATGACTAAATACTGTGGCCAAATTTTATTACATTTAAGTTTACTTTAAAGTGCCCTGCACCTTAAAAGCTTATAAATAATTACAATGTTTTGTAGCTCAAGCTAATCAACATAAAGTGAATTTTATGTTTATTTTAAAGACAGGCGTAGAAGTACTTTCCCTGCTAAATAAAGGAAGTTTTTTTCTACCAGACACTGTGCTATTTCTGGTTCCAATTGGGCAGGGCAGTTATTAATGTTTTAAATGCAATGAATGCCAGTCTGTAATGTAACTAACCATGGTTTTATGCTGGTTTTTGATGGTCACCAATGCAATTTGCCGGTCACTGACCCCCTTTATGCGACCATCAGTTGTTGTATGTTTAAGACCAACAATACCTCGTTGCTGGTTTAAGTAGATTCTGCTGCCAAATACTGACTGGATGCTGATTTTACCTGGGAGGTGGGTTTACCTGGGTTTTGTCTTTAAAGCACATTAAATGCTGATCAGTGATGAAGAAAAAACAGCATAACCAGCCAAAAAAATAAATGTAATGGTTTATTAACATCGCAAACAGGTTAACCAGCATAACTAAATGTCAAGTCAAGTCAAATTTATTTGTATAGCACTTTTTACAATGGGCATTGTCTCAAAGCAATTTTATAGACTCCAGGACCAACAGACCAAAAACCCCTGCCAAACAGTGACCAGCAAAAAACAGCACAGCTATGTAACACTTGTGAGCCCTTAACGGCTGTGTTTAATAGCATACTAAGTACAATGTACTGTTAGAATACTAACCAAACCAAGGGTATTGCTTTAATTTAAAATATTTACCACAGTAGCATGCATTTCTGACATTAAAATGTAACTTGAGGGCCGCTCAGGTGGTGCAACGGTAAAGTATGCTAGCAAACAAGAGTTCGGGTTTCGAATAAGTTGTATCGAATCTCAGCTCTGCCTTCCGACTGGGCTGGGCGGCTGCATGAACAACGATTGGCTGTTGTTCATAGGGTTAGGGGGAAAAAAAGTCGGATCATAGGTCCTCATAACTGGTGCAAGTGCGGCCCCTGCTGGCTGACTGATGGCGCCTGCACAGGGCTGAGGAATAATGCTGATGGGGGTGTGGCCCTCCATGCACAGTGCATGTCGGTGTATGAACTTGACTCGTGCAGGTGAAAAATGCAGTCTGTACTGACTGCACTTGCCGGGGGGGGGGGGGGCATATGTCAGTTGAGAGGCGTCCTCAGTCAGCGGTGAAGGGTCGAATCAGTATAGAGGATGCATTCAGGGTAATTGGACGCGACTAGACTAGGGGAGAAAATTGTGGGGGGGGGGAATCTACCTTGACCCTCTAAGGTTGCAGTGGGGTTGGCACAAAACAGAACACATAACAGGAATACATTTCAGAAGTGGTGCAATTGCCCACTTACTTGCCCATACACTCACTTTAGATAGTTAGAATTGACTAATATATCATTATATTATGATTAAATCACTTAGAATGTGACTACGCAAATCCAAGACCCCATCACTTTAAAAGAGCAGCTGCAGTGCTTCATGAAAACAATGACTGCATTGCGGAAATACACCCTTGATAGGGCATCGATTTATCCCATTCGCTTAAGTACTTAGAGCTAGGGACAGCTAAAAGCAGCCAATCATTTTTCTGCATGATTTTAGGAAGTAGAAGAAAACTAAAAGCCCACACATAAAGAACGTGAAACTTTTACAAACTTACTTTATGAGGAACCAACCCATGTCACCAGGACCCATGCTGCTGTGCTGTACCCATTCTACCTGCTATGTTACCAATTCACCCATCCAAAGAAGTTCTTATAATTAATTTATAAGCAGAATGTTATATCCTTCATGCTGACTTCTCAGTGTTCTGAGAACATGTTTATGTAGTCCTGGACACCAAATTGAAGATGGTGTAAAATGCAAATGAAATCGATTATTGAGCGCTCACATCAAGCCGTCTGCTGATTGTAGCTTTGAAGTCTACCATGACCCGTCTGGGGCTAAATGTGTAAGCTCAGTCTGTTGCAGTTCTGCTGGTCCATGATGGCCAGCTGTATTTTTAGCAGTTATTTTGCCCTCTCAGACTACAGTTCAGTATAGTCTTTTGGGGGAGCTTTGCATCAAGAGGTATGGAATAGATTTTTCCTCATTTAGCATCAGTGGGAAATGACCTTCCAGAAACCTTAGCTCAGCTAATGTAGCGCTAAGCACTAATGCCAAAACGCTCGTCCCTGTTTAGGTGTGTGTAAAACCAGTCCTAAATTAGCAAGCATCCAGAGTCTGGGGAAAGGGTGGTACAATTACTCATCCAGACATGGATATTGAGCCCAGATGTGTTCTATATACACCGATCAGCCATAACATTAAAACCACCTCCTTGTTTCTACACTCACTGTCCATTTTATCAGCTCCACGTACCATATAGAAGCACTTTGTAGTTCTACAATTACTGACTGTAGTCCATCTTTTTCTCTACATGCTTTGTTAGCCCCCTTTCATGCTGTTCTTCAATGGTCAGGACCCCCACAGAGCAGGTATTATTTAGGTGGTGGATCATTCTCAGCACTGCAGTGACACTGACATGGTGGTGGTGTGTTAGTGTGTGTTGTGCTGGTATGAGTGGATCACACACAGCAGCGCTGATGGAGATTTTAAACACCTCACTGTCACTGCTGGACTGAGAATAGTCCACCAACCAAAAATATATCCAGCCAACAGCGCCCCGTAGGCAGCGTCCTGTGACCACTGATGAAGGTCTAGAAGATGACCAACTCAAACAGTAGCAATAGATGAGCGATCGTCTCTGACTTTACATCTACAAGGTGGACCAACTAGGTAGGAGTGTCTAATAGAGTGGACAGTGAGTGGACACGGTATTTAAAAACCCCAGCAGCACTGCTGTATCTGATTTTCTCATACCAGCACAACACACACTAACACACCACCACCATGTCAGTGTCACTGCAGTGCTGAGAATCATCCACCACCTAAATAATACCTGCTCTGTGGGTGACCATTGAAGAACAGGGTAAAAGCAGTAAAACGTATGTAGAGGAACAGATGGACTACAGTCAGTAATTGTAGAACTACAAAGTACTTTTATATGGTAAGTGGAGCTGATAAAATGGACAGTGAGTGTAGAAACAAGGAGGTGGTTTTAATGTTATGGCTGATCAGTGTATTGTTGATGTGTTGGGCAGCAGAGGTGCAGGTACTGGGGACCTAGGTTTGATCCTCAATCCACAATCCTGACATGTCTAGGAAGATCACTTGGAAGAGTAGAAATTAATATAGATGTATTTCTGTTCATGTTTGTTTGTAGAATTTGGAGTATTTAGTAAGTGTGCATATTATACATTTTGTTTTAAAGTGGCTTGGTACCACAGTAAGTGGTTTTGGTACCAGCTAGCATTAGGGACTCTTAGTCATTAAGTGTACTCAAAGTACTTAATTTTTTAGCTCTCTAAACATGCTAGTGAATTGATTGGCTTCTCTAGCTAAGGCGTGATTGTGAATGAATGTGTGTGGGTTTCTGTATTAATCAGGGAAAAGTGGAAAAAGAACTGTAAAAAATACAGCAGTCATTCATGCCGTGCAATTCATACCAAGCGCTATTCATACTGTGCAGTATTAACACTGCATGTATTTATTGAATAAATCACGAAGTGTAATGAATAAATACTTGTGTCTCTTTAAGTACCTACTAGTGAAAGGGTCCAAGGCAAGACTATTAAAACTCATCATTTCTATTATACCACTGAGTCACTGCTCACTATAAGTATTTATTAGTAAATATAATACTACCATGTTACTTGTTACATGTTGTGTTATATGTTTTAATTGTATTTTATGACGTATGTCAATGTAAAGTCATTACTGGTGTATTTATGTGCCTGTCTGATGTCCTTGTCTCTTGTCTTTTTTTCCCTCTTTATTATTTCTTAAAGCCCAGTCCAGTGCCGACGGAGGACGAGAGCAAACTATCGGTAGGTTGCGTCTATGTCTTTTGTTTGTGTTTGTTGTATGTCTATTGTATGTAGGGTAGCGTTCAGCCCCATGCATTTAATCCTGTGGTGTGATTACTTCATTTACTAAGTTATTCTAACACCAACATTACTCTTAAAAGTAATAACATCTAACAGCAATGCTAAACTCATTTCCATTTTTCAAATTACATATTTAGGTGAGATACATCAATGTAAGGGAATTTCAACCAACTGATTAGGACGGATTTAATCAGAAACCATTTTTAGATCTTACCATCTTTAATGGGTTTAAACCAGAACTATGTCTAAATTCTGTTTCTTTTTAACTATGTACAAGATCATCCAACTACATAAACTAAACAACAGCTTTTGCTTATTGACAAATACGTTTTCCTGGATTTCTACCCTTTATCTCCCAATCTAGTCATTTCCAAATCCCGATTGTGAATCCGATGCTGCTTGCGCAACCCCCAATCTGATCAAGGATAGCTGGATCACAGTGCGCTCCCCTTGACACGTGTCCACTTGCCAGGTTTGGGTTCTCACACAGAACCGTAGCATGTGGAGAGAGCCACACCAGGCTCCATGTGAACCACCCTTCCCCAAACTAAATCACCTCCAACCAATCTTGTACATTGCAATCGCAAATCGCAAGTCTGACCTTCTCTCCCTTAAACTGTGTTTGTGTGGACCCCTGGCCAGGTCTGTGGCTCTGCAGAGTGAAATGGTTTATGTTGGTATAATGTTCTTACTACAAAAAAGCTTTAAGACATAATTATACCCTTGCTGTGCAAAATTTTAATTTGTTTGCCCATAGACCATTACCCCAAACACATTTGCGAATCATCCGCGTGCCTTTTAGGAAATGTCAGAGGAGCACTTATGTTTCTTTTGATTAGCTGTGTTTTATGTGGCATCATAAATGCTGACCTAAGCTGAGGCTAGGGACATCTGCAGTTTTTTTCGAATACAACTTTTTAAATTTTCTTTGCTCTTAAAAATTGTAGTTAAAATCCCTAGTGGTTGCCATCCTGCTCAGTTTTGTCTGTTTGGTCACTATATTGCTCATTGTATTTGGTTTAGTCCTAGAGCCTAAAAAAAGGCTTTTAACCCTTATAGACTAAGTTTTTTGCAAATTTATCAGGGATGTTTTTGCCCATGGCACTGTTGTACTTTAGAAATGACTGCTTGGCTTCTTATTGTGAGATTAAAAACTAGTTATTAGCTACAGCGATCAGCCATAAGATTAAAACCACCTCCTTGTTTCTACACTCACTGTCCATTTGATCAGCTCCACGTACCATATAGAAGCACTTTGTAGTTCTACAATTACTGACTGTAGTCCATCTGTTTCTCTACATACCTTTTTAGCCTGCTTTCACCCTGTTCTTCAATGGTCAGGACCCCCACAGGACCACCACAGAGCAGATATTATTTAGGTGGTGGATGATTCTCAGCACTGCAGTGACACTGACATGGTGGTGGTGTGTTAGTGTGTGTTGTGCTGGAGTTTTTAAATACCGTGTCCACTCACTCACTGTCCACTTTATTAGACACTGTAAAGTCAGAGACGATCGCTCATCTATTGCTGCTGTTTGAGTTGGTCATCTTCTAGACCTTCATTAGTGGTCATGGGATGCAGTCCACAGGGCGCTGTTGGCCGAATATATTTTTGTTTGGTGAACTATTTTCAGTCCAGCATGGACAGTGAGATGTTTAAAAACTCCCATCAGAATTGCTGTGTCTGATCCACTCATACCAGCACAACACACACTAATGTCAGGGTCACTGCAGTGCTGAAAATGATCCACCACCCAAATAATACCTGCTCTTTGGTGGTCCTGTGGGGGTCCTGACCATTGAAGAACAGCATGAAAGGGGGCTAACAAGTTATGTAGCGAAACAGATGGATTACAGTCAGTAATTCTAGAATTACAAAGTGCTTCTATATGGTAAGTGGAGCTGATAAATTGGACAGTGAGAGTAGAAACAAGGGGGTGGTTTTAATGTTATGGCTGATCGGTGTAAAAAACAGTGCTCTATTAAACACAGCATTTTTTAAAACTGAACCAGAGGTCAAGGAAGGAAGTGGTTCTTGCATTTGTCCCAAAGGTCTTGCTAAGTGGAGCCAAACTTGCAAGTTTGGTCGAAGTACATTTGATTTTAAATATCACACGCAGTGGGGGACTGATTTCGGGAACACTTTGCTAAAGGGAACCTCAAGGGGCCTAGAGTTAAAAGGTTAGACACAGAAAAAGGGCTTAAAGACACTGCAGGGGCCTTGAAATTCCTGGGTACAGCCCCTGTTGCTACAACTCCCTTAGTTTATAAATCAAAAGTAAACCTTTTTTGTCGCACTATGTCATTAATTCGGTCTAAATCTGAATCCAAGATTAATTAAGAATAATACTGTATACTGTATCCCCCTGTGGTAGAATCTGCTAAAAAAAAAAGAGGAAAAGTGGGTTTCAGTCTGTTCAGTCATAATCATTATAGTCAGTAATTTCCTTTAAACTAATCAACAGTTCTAAAATGAAACTGTTCATGTGTGTAATACAGCAATTTGGCTTGATTCAATTCCACAGTCAGTTTAAAACTAATCAATACATCATTACAGCTATTATTATAATGTGCTGATGCTTAAAATCTGCTGGTTCTTCACAACACTGAAAGCAAATCATTGTTGGAGTTGGAACTGAATAAGCTTAGTGGACACCACATGACATGTTGTGCTTATACTGGGTGACTGGGTTACTTTCAGTCAGTCATTGTGGTGATCAAATGGTACTGCACAAACCAAGATTGATCTGATTATTTGCCATTATATTTGCCATGAAATGCTTTTAATAAATAATACAATAGAGACATGGATGAAAGATTAGCTGGGAAGATATGACGCGTATTATTTAGTGTTTTACAGGGAGCAGGTTGTACTTTACTCTCAAGTATTTCTAAATAATTTAAAACTGAAATGTCCAATAGAGCAGAAAGCATTAGGGCACATCTACAGATTTCATTATTTGTGATAGAATTTAGTTATAGCTTTGTCTTACAGTCGGTCTTACACCAGTGAAACATTGGGCACTAGGCTTGAATCTAAACACATAAAAATTATTTTATTCTCTCACATATACTGGTACTTTAAAGTGACCAGACCTTCTGGAAGTGGAAGGAAACTTGAGTACATAAAGGAAATCCACTAAAACACAGGTAGAATCATGCCCATAGGCAAGGTTCAAAGCCTCCTAAGGACCCTAGTGGGCGGCCAAGGCTCATTAATGCACGTGGGGAGCGAAGGCTGACCCGTGTGGTCCGATCCAACAGACCAGCTTCTGTAGCTCAAACTGCTGAAGAAGTTAATGCTGGTTCTGATAAAGAAAGGTGTCAGACTCCATGCCTCGATGGGTCAGGGCTGTTTTGGCAGCAAAAGGGGGACCAACACAATATTAGGAAGGTGGTCATAATGTTATGCCACATCGATGTATAGTATTATATTTGGGACAGGGCAACTTGCTGGCATCAGCAGCACCTCTTGACCTCTCTGTGTACACATTAGTTTTGGAAATCTGAAAAATTAATACGCATCCTGGCTGCCAGTCAGTGTTCCAAATCAACCCCAAGGTGGTCAGTGCGGTTTAGGTCCGGACTGTGTAAAGACACCCTGGGTTCTGACACATCAAACTTCTCAAACCATGTCTTAATGGCTCAAACTTTTCCCACAAAGTTGACAGCATATATGTTATTTTTATAAATACATTTTATGCACCTCTTAGCAACGGATTTATTTTAATTGGAAATATTGTACCTTTAAACTCTCCTGTATTTAACACCCCCACATGTGCATGTGGCTGTACAGCTGACTCCTTCAAATAGCACTAAGTTGTTACCATGGTGCTGAAGTCAACGATGCTCTCAACCAACCTAAATGGCAGATTTTTGCAGTCAAACTCAAACCCTCCCTCACTAATCATAACCCTTATGCTTTACACTCTAAACCAGAGTTATTCATCAGGCTGCCCACAGGCTAGATGTGGCTTGCCTTAATGATTTATGTGGCCCACCAGCCTTTAGTCCATGAATAATCGTTAATAATTTAAACAGTTATAAACATTGAACAGTCACTGCGTATCTGAAGTCCAGGTCCTAGAAATTCCAGGAAAATGGTCCCAAAAAGCAATGCACCACAGCACTTTCCTAAAAAGTATGTACATCTGAACATCTGAGTGAACGTCTGAGTCTCTCACACACTTCTTCTGGGTCTTCAAATGACCCACCTCTTTACTAAGCACAGGGTTCTAACATGGTTTCAGCAGATTTGTATCCTTGGACTGTTGTCTACTTAAACTAAAGTAGGAAATGTTTACTGTTGAAGGACTTTTGTAAGT
This sequence comes from Trichomycterus rosablanca, assembly GCF_030014385.1. NCBI lineage: Eukaryota > Metazoa > Chordata > Actinopteri > Siluriformes > Trichomycteridae > Trichomycterus > Trichomycterus rosablanca. Next base: position 13,653,267 of record NC_086001.1, on the reverse strand, counting down.
CGCTCTGGATAAAAGCGTCTGCTAAATGCAGAAACTACATGTATGTCAAGAGTAGACAAACACCATTGGTCATAAATTAGTGTCTAAATACTTAAACGAAAACCAAAAACACACCTAAAGTAGCAGGATAATAGATACAGGTATGTTTGTTATTACAACCACTTAAGGCACATCAAATTTGTGCCTAGTTCACACTACATGATTTTTGCCCTGATTTTCGCTCGGTGACTGGTCGGAGCTAGATTTGCCGGCTCGGGAGCAACTCGGCGTTTGCTCAGCGTGGTGTGAACTACTCAACAACTCGATCCGAGCGGCTCTGACCGAAGAGAGATATCTAGCTTGTCAAACATCTGGATCTGAGTTGCCCAACTGGCAGTGAGTGCTATGTCGAACAGCCAGTGAGAACACAAGATACGGTGTGAGCGGAAACGCAGGTGGGGAGTTGTAAAAAGGTGGGGCATAATATAGTTTCTATCAGAATACATCGGCACACACACACACAAGTTTTACAGTATTTCTGATCTTATTATTTTCTACAAAACATAACACCAACATTGCATTGCGAAAAATATTTATTAACCTCCAACTCACAATTCATGCTGTTCCTATTTTTCCTTCTTCGATTTTACGCTGCACATCAGCGCACAAACTTTGATCGCTTGCTACTTGTTGACGTGCATTTTTGGACGTGGTATCATTAAACCCCTCGTCACTTCTCGCGTTTGTTTTCGTGACAAAACGTAGTTTGGGAGACCAGAGAAGCTCGCCTGCGATTCCAGTTGGTGATAGATGGTGTAGTGTGAAACCCCCTATCACCGATCAGTTGTGTAGTGTGAAATACACACCGACCTGAAAGACTCCCGATTACAAGAGATCCAGTTGTGTAGTGTGAACTGTACAGCGACCTGACGACTTGGAAAGTCGTGTAGTGTGAACTTGGCATCAGTTGTTCTTGAGAGTAACTTACATACCAACCAACCAAGCCTTCTTTTAAACTGTAATAGATTGGGCTGGTATACCTGTCCATTAATCATTTGACCATCACTCACTCCATCTAGCCAATTGGTGCTTCATAATCTACCTTTGCTTATTGCACGTCATCTCCAGTGCGTTTTTACTTTTTAACTGATCGTAGTTCTCGGAACAATCCATATCTCCTGTTATCTATTTACATCCATTATGTCCAGGCTCCTCAGTTCTTTATGCTGACCTTTTAAACACGAACATGCCGTGATCTTTCATCTAGAGCTTTATCTTCCAAACAAACATCAATTTATATCGCTCACAGATAGGAACAATTTCCACACTAAGTAGACATACTCCTTACTACAGTAAAGTGATTGCGATGCAATTGAGATGCATTTCTTATAGGCTTAGTACATGGTACATGTGATACAGATGTAAACAGTCGACATGTTAATTCAAATTCCTGCAGCAGATGCAACAGAGCACTTTTTCACTCATGCAGATAAATTTCATTCCATTTTTTACTTATTCATACTATTAATCTTTTACTGTTGAATATTAGCAAGGCTGATGTTTTATTCTGGCCGTATCTTTCATGTGGTGTGTTTAAGAAGTTTAGATGCCTACTCCTGATCAGGGCTGTGATATTTTGCTGTAAAACGCCTGTGCATTCACAGCAGAGAACTTTTTGATTGACATGCTTCTTTTTTGACGACAGACCAAGCCGAGACTGCAGAGAGGAGGCAGCTCAGCATCACTGCACAACAGCCTGATGAGGAACAGCATCTTCCAGCTCATGATCCACACTCTGGACCCGCTCAGCGAAGGTAACACATGTACACTTTCACCCAAATGAGCACACAGTTAATGTTATTTGCGTTCAAACCCAAATGTAAACCTGTGTACACAAAATATGGTGCATAATTTGACAAACAAAATGGTTTAGTAACACTGCAAATGTGGTGTCCAGAGTTGTTATTGTTTTATGTTCTTGGAGCTGTAAGACCAGTGTAGTGCAAGTTTATCTAATCCAAAATATTCTAAATTAGTCTAAATTTTACTAAAAATCAAAAACCTAAAGATAAAATGTATACATTTAACTTATTTTAAAATGCATAAAACATTTGATATATACTGATGAACTGTCTGCACTTACCAAACCCATTTTCAGTGCTTGTATTGTTCTTTGATCTGTTTATTATAGAAATATTAATTTTAACTAGGCTGTGGCCAGGTCACTAAAAAGTGCTTTTAGCAGCATGCTAAGCCTTAAATATTGTGAAATGTATTTTAATATTGTGAAATATTGTCTTGAAAACAAGTTTTAAACTTTGTATATGGTACATACAAGGGCTCTTCAAAAAGTTTCCACACTTTAAACTCTATTTATTAAGAATTTTAAGAACTACTGACATCTGACACTTTTCTACAGTCACTTTCTGATGCATTTTTCCCAACTTTTTAATGCCATCAGCAAAAAATGTTTTTCATTGAGTGCGTAGCCACTGATGCACCGCTGCTTTCACATCATCATCACATGAAAATCTTCTTCCCCTTAAAGCTTCTTTGAGCTGCCCAGATGGAAATCAGATGGCGCTAAATTCGGACTATAAGCGTCTCCCAGTCTCTCAGACACGACCAATTACTACTCCCACCCACCCTCACCATTTCCAATGAAAATATAAAAGTGTGGGAACATCCCTTGAAAATCCCTTGTAGATTAAAAAAATAAACAATAATAATAGTTTAAGTAGCCAGTCAGCACAAAACAACATGTGATTAGCTTTTACTGTGAGGATAAAGTGACGTCTTTCTTAGCAAGGGCAATTATTTATTACACTTTAGATACACGCAGCTTCTGATATACAGTACAGTGTACATGCACAAACTTTCAAAAAGGAGCTTTTTAACAGGTACTTTTAGAAATAATACCACAAATGGATTTGATTATGCTTAGAAATAGATATTGTACAAAGACTACATAGACAGAATAAAATTACTTTTGTAAAGATACACCTACTATATAGATAAACATTGTAGGTATACAATAACTGAGTGTTGCTCTGAACACCTTGTCACCCCTAAACAAAAAACAAGCCCCTACTTCATCTTTATCTTTGTCCATGACCATCATGCTTGAAGTGTGCTTTTCTTCCACAGCAGCTTTCAAGCCAATGCAAATATAATAATGTAAAGCTCACTTGATACTTAATAATGTCTTCTATGTTCCAGCAGTTTCCATTGTTTTGCAAACCTGTTTTCAATGCTTCTTGGAGGTCCTTCCTGAAGCAGGCTGTGGTCAGGTCACTAGAAAAAAAGTGCTTTTAGCAGCACGCTAAGGGTTAAAAATTGGAAAATGTATTTTAATATTGTGAAATATTGTCTGAAAAACAAGTCTGGAAAATGTTACAAAAAAAATTGTATCTTCTTCAAAAGTAATAATTATATAATTTACAGTAGCTAGTGAGATTTTAATATCACTGATTAAGGTATAAAAGATAAGTTGCAGGTGGCGCAGCGGCGCAGAGTTTCTGAACTCCTCGGTTCGAAACTCAGTGTTGCCACCGGTCGGCTGGGCGCCATCTGGCAGGCAAAATTGGCAGTGCCTGCAGCGGATATAAATTGGCCACCGTATCTGCAGGGTGGGGGGCCGGACTATGTGTGGGTGGGTGGGTCTTTATACGCTGTGTAAGGACCCTGATTGGTGGTGTGCAGAATGCAGGGGCGAGAAGAGGAGGGCTGTACACGTGTCGGAAGAGGCGTGTACAGCGACGTGCTCTCCTCGGATGCAATCTGGTATCTCTCAGCAGCGGAAGACAAATTTGAGTGCGCTAAATGGGGAGGAAAATGAGGAGAAAATGCATTAAAAAAAAAAGATAACTTGCTTGCATTTGAGCATTTAGAGTTTGCCATGTTTGCCTTTGTGAGCAGAGGTGAGGTAAAATGGTGTGCTTTTACAGATGTGTCTATGTGACTGCAAGGAGGGATGTGAACAAGCAAGTCTAATCCTGAGTTTTCTCAGGTTTATTTTTAACCAGGGATATAATCACTTCAGAAATCTTTCACCATGTTTTTAAAATATTTTTATGCCATTTGTAATAGTACAACCAGTAAGATATTGACCAGTGCTCCTTTTAATGATATGCAATAATACGTATTTTGATGTGCTTGAAATATTCGTCTCATCTCTCAGTCTCACTGGATGTATTGGTAACTTGGTAGCTGCTAGTCTGTTTTATCACTTTCTTGCTCTTTTCTTGTCTGTCTCTCTTCTTGTTGTTTATGTCTGTCTACTGTTTCTGCAGAATTTGCTGACTCTGGTGAGTGGGTTCTTCTCTAAATCTTTTCATCATGTTCTCCTTCTGTGCCATCATGGTCTTATTTATTTATCACGCTGTACATCCACTGAGGTTGTGTGTACCTGTTTGTCCTTACCGATAATTAGCATTCATTTGAAGTTTTGTTTGTCCCCCTTTTTAATGTACGGTACTCTCAGTTCCAGTTTCTAAACCTAATCTTATTCATCCATTTGGTGTGCGTGCGTGTGTGCGAGCACTGTCTTGCTGTTTTGGTATTAATTATTTTTGTATCCAACAGCACTTCAGCTATTACTTTACTTCAGCTATTTACTTTAAACTCTGTGTATGGTACATGGATTAAAATAATAATAATAATTTAAACAGCCAGTCAGCATGTGATTAGATTTTACTGTGAGGATGAAATGATGGCATAACATTATGATCACCTCCTTGTTTCTACACTCACTGTCCATTTTATTAGCTCCACATTAGCACTTTGTAGTTCTACAATTACTGACTGTAGTCCATCTGTTTCTCTGCATGCTTTGTTAGCCCCCTTACATGCTGTTCATCAATGGTCAGGACCCTCACAGGACCACTACAGAGCAGGTATTATTTAGGTGGTGGATGATTCTCAGCACTGCAGTGACACTGACATGGTGGTGGTGTGTTAGTGTGTGTTGTAGCGCTGCTGGAGTTTTTAAACACCTCACTGTCACTGCTGGACTGAGAATAGTCCACCAACCAAAAATATATCCAGCCAACAGCGCCCCGTGGGCAGCGTCCTGTACCACTGATGAAGGTCTAGAAGATGACCAACTCAAACAGCAGCAATAGATGAGCGATCGTCTCTGACTTTACATCTACAAGGTGGACCAACTAGGTAGAAGTGTTTAATAGAGTGGACAGTGAGTGGACACGGTATTTAAAAAAAATACAAGCACAACACACACTAACACACCACCACCATGTCAGTGTCACAGCAGTGCTGAGAATCATCCACCACCTAAATAATACCTACTCTGTAGTGGTCCTGTGGGGGTCCTGACTATTGAAGAACAGCATTGAAGCAGGCTAAAAAAGCATGTAGAGAAACAGATGGACTACAGTCAGTAATTGTAGAACTACAAAGTGCTTCTATATGGTAAGTGGAGCTGATAAAATTGACAGTGAGGGTAGAAACCAGGGGGTGGTTTTAATGTTATGCCTGATTGGTGTATACACGCAGCTTCTTCTAAACTTTTAAAAATGACTTTTAAACAGGAACTTTCAGCAACAATAAAACACGTCTTTGATTATGCTTATAAATACATATTGTACAAAGTCAAAAGATGTCGTGTATACGTTTAAAGTGGATATGTGCACTAAAAAAGTACTTGTTTTCCACCCAGTGTATAATAGGCGATGGAGGTGAGGGGTGTTTTTGTCAGTATAAAGTTTGATCTTGCTGACTACAGATTTTGAACAATTGGTTGAATCAGTGTTAATCACTTGCATTGTGTGGGTAGATCTGTCAGTGTGTCTGGAAAAATAGAAGCAGCAGGAGATTGTTTTAAGTGGGATTTGATGAATCATCAGATGAATTTTTGTCTCTTTTATTATGAGCCAAAAATAGACCAAACTACAAACTTTCTCTTTCATTTTTTATACTTTTTTTCTTTGCGTAATACCACCAACATTTGCATCAAGAGGGTGTTGAAATCTGATGCATCCATGGGTAAATGTAAAAATAATAATAATGGTGAAGATTTACAAACCGTGTGCATGCTAGTTAGTAACCAGCCAGTAATCACGCCACCTATTCTTGATAAGCCAGACACCGTCATGTTCTGATGCTGAGAGATTTTGCCATAATGTTAGATGGAAACAGATTTGGCATATGAATGCAGTTTCCAATATATAACTGAGTCCACCTCCCTGTAAAGGCAGAGCTGTGACCCACCTGATGTGACTCTTGACTGGAGGTTAAAAGCATACTTAGACAAACCCTTAGCAAATGTATGTCACTGTTAATTTAAGTCAAATGCTTACATGTACTTGTAGTTTATCTGCTTTTCTTTCTTTGTGTATATAATTGGAACATTCATTTATGGCCAAAAATTTTTTTTCCCCATTTTCATTTATGTATTTTCTCCCTTTTTCTCATATTTTTTCTCATATTAGCATTGCCAACTAGTCTTCCAGTGCTGGGGATTTGGTTCTTGTCCGAGGGGTGTACTCGCCTGGCCCACGCTCTCTCTGATGCATTCACAGTCCCTTGACCGCTTCTTATTCGCCTATACTTTAGAGGATTTGCATGTGAGGCAGAATATCATGCACAGCGAGTCAAGCACCGATCCCCATGCTCCTCCACTTCTGTATAGCCGCCTCGGACTGCTAACCAGGGTCTTTGCACAGACCCCACTCACTTATTATCCTAGCAGACTGGTGGGAGAGCTAAGATTCAAACTCGGGGAGTTCAGAATCCCAGCACTGATGCACTAGCAAATTATCCAGCTGTGTCACCTGGGTGCCTGATATATCTAATCCACAATCAAGTGAGCTTTGTATCACCCAAGGCCTAGAGGCTGCTTTGCAAAAAGCCTTTTTTTCTTTGTCTGTTTGATTGTTGATTTTGAGACTGGAGCTTTTTCTTGCACAATTGCCTGTTCTGGTCAAGTTAATTGGAGGATTTACTTTGTCCACTTCTATGTTAATACTACGGGATAAAGGAAATGTATGGCTAAGTTTATGGATATACAGTATTTTGTAGGTACCAGATCTAAGTATACAACAGTTATTCCAAAGTAATTTGGGGCTTTAGGAAAATGTTTAATAAAAATGGATTTTGACCTTGTCAAAATGCACATGTCTTCTCTGTTGTGCAAGTTACCGTTGCAAATAAAACACGCCAATGTAAATATGGCTTTTAGAACAGTTATGATAGCCCTTTTCTTCTTTGTCCTATAGAACACATATTGTTAAAGTGTTGCTGTTGTTTTTTTATTTATATTTTAATTTATTTAAGAGGTGGACTTGTTGCATGCATCCACTTTGTGTCAGTTTGTTTTTGATGAGCCAGACAAGCCAGCCAAGTTGACAGTAAATCAGGCTGTTTCCTTGTATTTGTAGATGCAGAGATGAGCTGTTTACCGACTAGGGAGTTCTTAAAGCCATGTTGTTATAATCTTTACTGGAGCATAAGTGTATTATACAGTGTCATCTTAGAAATCCAAGGTCACGAGCATTCAATGTAAGATTTTGGTCTTGCCCTTTAGGCACAGAAAATTCTTTGTAATCTCTAATGCCTAGTTCACACTACACGATTTTCGCCCTGATTTTCGCTCGCCGACTGGTCGGCGCTAGATAGGCTCAGGAAAAAACTTGGTGTTCGCTCGGCGATCGACGCTCGGCTCTCTATCGCTATGTGTGAACTACTCGATAACTCGATCCGAGCGGCCGAAGCGAGATTTCTAGCATGTCAGATATCTGGATCCGAGTTGCCCAACTGGCAGTGAGTGCTATGTCGAACAGCCAATGAGAACGCAAGATACGGGGTGAGGGAAAACGCAGGGGAGGAGTGTAAAAAGGTGGGACAGGGGTATAATATAGTTTATATCAGAATACATAAGCGCACACACATCGTTCTCTACAAAATATAACACCAACGCTGCATTGCGAAAAATATTTATTAACCTCCAACTCACTATAAAACAATCCATGCTGCTCATGTAGCTAAATCCACTCAGATTCATTTATTTTTTCTCCTTGATTTTACGCTGCACATCAGCACACAAACTCTGATCGCTTGCTACTTGTTGACGTGCATTTTTGGATGTGGTATCATTGAACCCCTCGTCACTTCTCGCGTTTGTTTTCGTGACCAAACGTAGTTTGGGAGACCATAGAAGCTCGCCTGCGATTCCAGTTGGTGATAGTTCGTGTAGTGTGTAATCCCCTATCGCCGATCAGTCGTGTAGTGTGAAAGCCACACTGACTTGAAAGCCTCCCGATTACAAGAGATCCAGTTGTGTAGTGTGAACTGTACAGCGACCTGACGATTTGGAAAGTCGTGTAGTGTGAACTTGGCATAACCCGTGAATGATGGTTTGGACTGTAGATGGTGAAATTCGTACATTTCTTGCACTTGTGCATAGAGCAGAAGTGTTAAACTAAACACTTAATAGATGTAGTGATATAGCCATGAGCAGCAGGAATGCAGATTGATTAACATCAGGATAACATGATTATCAGGATTAGGTTTTACTTTCTTCGTCCATTATGCATCTGTTCTGCATTACTCTTGCCTACCTGATTTAAACCCATCTAGTAATGACTAAATCCTCCGAGGAATACCAATTGTCAAGGGCCTAGAACTGAGAAAGTACTTCTTTCCTGAGAAGCTTAACAAATATTTCACACGACATGTGGCTTTGTTCATGCGGAGAGTTTCCGCGGCCCATTTATTGTTGGAGCTTGTTAATTGGTGCTAGGTCCCTTATGATTAAGGAGGCCAGACTGATATTGACTCACACACATACTTTTACACTGTCACAGCTGAGCGTGATGTTCCAGAATAAATAAAGCAAGCTTGTGAATATTTCAGCTAAACGACCGCAACATCCAGTGTGCGTACGTATGAATCATAGTCTCTGGACTCCTGCTGAATAGTGGGTATTGATTTTTCAGCTTGACCCCTTGAACCAGCACTCGTTTGTCTATTTTGGAAAAGCACACACACACACACAGGCAGATATTGCGAACAGAAAGTCACATGTACTCTCTATTTACCTATTGACTGAACGCTCACACAAACACGCGTACATATCTAAACAGTAATAATTGACTTTTGGCAGGGTCCACATCAGCACATAAATAGACACTCTGAAACACACATCCACTCACAGACACACACAGTCTCTTCCCGACTGAATCAATATTAAAAGCTTTGTGGCTGGCAGCGGATTCAGTCTGACTGTACAGGTTATTCCGCAAGGTCACCAGCATCACTGTTTAACAAGGATGGAAGACATAAAGCACACACACACACACACACACACAAAATATGTATAGATATTTAAATTTTTCTGCTCAGCGATAAACAGTCATTGTGTCATTGTGCACTGTCATTTTTCCTATATCTAAACCCAATTCCATGTCATATTTGTATGTAAAACTGCATTGGCATTGCATACACTCTTTTACACTGCTGTAAACACTGATCGTGGTAGAATTCTGATTGCCTGGTTGTCCTTCTTATCACCTGCCAGTGTTAGGTTCCCACACAGAGCCATATCATGTAAGGAGATCCATGCTATGCTCCATGTTAAGACCCCTTCCGACCTTCCCTCCCTCAACACAGCTACACTGTGGATAAGTAGGTAGCACTGTCCTCTCACAGCAAGAAGGTCCTGGGTCCTTTCTGTGTGAAGTTTGCATGTTCTCCCTGTGTCCGCTTGGGTTTCCTCCGGGTGCTCCGGTTTCCTCCCACAGTCCAAAGACATGCAAGTGAGGGGAATTGGAGATACTAAATTGCCCATGACTGTGTTTGATATAACCTTGTGAACTGATGAACCTTGTGTAATGAGTAACCACTGTTCCTGTCATGAATGTAACCAAAAGTGTAAAACATGACGTTAAAATCCTAATAAACAAACGAACAGCTAATTGTGTTGTGTGGATGCCCGCAGCAGTGTGCTAGCATGGTCACTTATACCAAATTATACACTTGTACCAAATTATAGATTATACAGATGTATAACAGGGCGGCACGGTGGCTCAGTAGGTAGCACTGTCACCTCACAGCAAGAAGGTCTTGGGTTCGATCCCCAGGTGGGGCGGTCCGGGTCCTTTCTGTGTGGAGTTTGCATGTTCTCCCCGTCTCTGTGTGGGTTTCCTCTGGGTGCTCCGGTTTCCTCCCACAGTCCAAAGACATGCAAGTGAGGTGAACTGGAGACACTAAATTGTCCATGACTGTGTTCGATATAACCTTGTGAACTGATGAATCTTGTGTAATGTGTAACTACCGTTCCTGTCATGAATGTAACCAAAGTGTAAAACATGGTGTTAAAATCCTAATAAACAAACAAACCTGCCAGCGTTAGGTTTCCACACAGAGCCATACCATGTATGGAGATCCACGCTGTGCTCCATGTTAAGACCTTCACCCCCTCACGCAGGTACTCTAACCTGTCCCAGACATCACATATCGCAACAGTAGCAGGAAGAGACCCCGTCCGACCTTCCCTCCTTCAAACACAGCTAATTGTGTTGTGTGGATGCCTGCAGCGGTGTGCTAGCGCATTAGATACTGATACTTAATTATAGAATGTATTTATTAACAAAAGGTAATCAATTGGGGTTGAGGTCAGGGCTCTCTGTGTAGGCCACTGGAGTTCCTCCACACTATGTATGGGAAAAGGTCTTTCCCAGACACTTGGGACAGTGATTATGGTGGCTTGGTGGGTAGCACTGTCGCCTCACAGCAAGAAGGTCCTGGGTTCGATCCCCAGGCCGGGGCGGTCCGGGTCCTTTCTGAGTTTGCATGTTCTCCCCCTGTCTGCGTGGGTTTCCTCTGAGAGCTCCGGTTTCCTCCCACAGTTCAAAAACATGCAGTCAGGTTAATTGGAGACACTGAATTGCCCTATAGGTGAATGTGTGTGTGCATATATACGTGTGTCTGCCCTGCGATGGACTGCCGCCCCGTCCAGGGTGTTACTGTGTGCCTTGCGGCCATTGAAAAGCTGAGATAGGCTCCAGCACCCTTTAAGTAGGAAAGGTTCATCCTTTTTTAATTTGTTGTGTGTTCACCAGTGAACATTGTGCTTTTAGTTTCCTCAAGTACAGATTTCCAAAGTGCTTTTATATTTTCATCATCAAGGACTTGTATAATGTGTAATCATCTTTGTGTTGTTTTGCACTTATGTTGGTAAGAAACACAGTTCCTTGTATCTTGGTTGTTCAATGTAGTTTCTGGAGGGCTGCAGCCATACAAATATTTGAGTACTCCTACGTCTAACACCAATTTTGGTTCCTTGCTAATTAGCTGATACGTTGAATAACATACATGTTAAATAAGTGCTGTAGTCCTCCATAACTGAAGTCTGTCTCCCCTGTGCTCTGTTGCATACGTCTTTGCATCATGTCCACCTTCACCTTTTGTGTAGATTTGTGCTTGGGTATGTATGTGTGTGTGTGTTTGTGTTTTTCTATATGTGGTGCTCTTTTCTGTGTGCATGTGTCGGGCTTACACTTGTCTCTGTGTGTGATGTTGTAGAACTGGGGACTTATGGCAAGCTAAAATATTATCACACAATGACTGAAGAAGGTAAGATCCTCTCTATGTGCAATATACCATCCGTGCCATCCTTACCCCCATCTCCCCAACCACACTTGACTGAGATCATGTGTGTGGTGTTGCATAAGACTGAGTGTGTATGTGCATGTGTATGTACCTCCTTCATACGGCGTTCGGCTTTGATGACCTTTCCTGGTGAGATTTCACTAACATAAGTGCAAATCGATGTATTCATTCTCATTTGCATTTAGTATTTTTCACTGTTCTCATTTTTCTGATTATTATTATTTATTTTCTGTTGTGATTTTAATCAGATTTATGTCTGATTAAAACAAATATTAAAAAATATATATTCAAACCTTGTTTATAATGGGACATTCGGTAAAACAGACAAAAGTACAATAAAGATCTTCAGTGTTTTAATGACCAACCTAATTGCATTGTGTAAAAAGAAATCGATTTATGGCATGTTAGCACTTTATTGCATCATCTTTCCTATTAATGACACTAGCCCACCACACCCCACACAATACAGGGCCACAGAGTGCAAAATCATCTATCCTTGCATTGCATGCGGCACTAACTACTAAGTTCCAAATTGCCTGGGAAAGCTACATCAGCACGAGAACTGCTAATCAGAATCTGTATTGATTGGGTTTAAAAGACTGTGTAGTGACAAATAAGCCTCTAGCCAAAAGCATAGTGCCAACGATCCGAAGCACAAGGGTGAGTTCATCTCTGAAAGGATGATAAAAAGACCTGACTGGAACCACTTAATGCTTCAACCCTTTATTTTGGCTAGATTAAAACAATTATTCAGTGGTATTAATTATAATTTTTCACACAGCAGTGTAAGAGATGTTCAGTTAGCGTGGCATTTGGATGCAGTTGTGGCACAGTCATTTATAAATGTAAATTTTTTACACAGAAGCAGAAGGGGTTGGACCTTTTAAAAACTTTGGCTGCGTCCGAAATCGTATACACCGATCAGGCATAACATTTATGACCACCTTCCTAATATTGTGTTGGTCCCCCTTTTGCTGCCAAAACAGCCCTGACCCATCAAGGCATGGACTCCACTAGAGCCCTGAAGGTGTGCTGTGGTATCTAGCACCAAGATGTTAGCAGCAGATCCTTTAACTCCTGTAAGTTGTCCGGCACATCCCACAGATGCTCGATTGGATTAAGATCTGGGGAATTTGGAGGCCAAGTCAACTCCTCAAACCATTCCTGAACCATTTTTGCTTTGTGGCAGGGCGCATTATCCTGCTGAAAGAGGCCACAGCTATCAGGGAATACCGTTTCCATAAATGGGTGAACATGGTCTGCAACAATGCTTAGGTAGGTGGTACGTGTCAAAGTAACATCCACATGGATGGCAGGACCCAAGGTTTCCCAGCAGAACATTGCTCAAAGCATCACACTGCCTCCGCTGGCTCACTTCACCCTTCACCGGTGTAATTCCATACTGAACAGTACACGAAAGCAGTACGCGAGAGCGGGTAGTGTGTCTAAATATGTAGTATTCAATAAACAGTACACAAAAAGTACCCAGATGACCTACTGCATGGGCAGTCATTTTTGAGTATGCAAGCGATGCACACTTGCGGTTCTTCGCGGCGTTCGTAGCGAAGAAGAAAGATGGCGGAAGGCGAAGTAAGACAAAAATTTAAAATGTTATGATTAAGTACAACCCTGACTAACGTCTGATTTAAAAATTGCTTTAACTGTGGCGATGTGACATCATGCATCACGTGAAGTTGGTAAGCTGGCGGACGTACGTCTAAGGTTGTGTGCGTACTGCACACTTGCGTACTGAAAGAGCTTACTGCTTTACCGGCCGAGCAGTGCGCATTGCCTCCAATTTAGTACGTACTGTTTAAGTATGCGATTTCAGAAGCAGCCCTTGTGTTTACTTAGATTGTCTTATAATAAATTAACAGAAAAGGTCTAAAACCATTGAGAGATCCAAAGCATTTAGATGTTACAGATTATCAATAGAAAAAGAGATAAGGTGAGGGGCAAATACTTTTTCACAGCGCTGTATATTATTGGCCATGGTTTAAAAATACAGATGTGATATTCAGATGTTCACATTCTTGTAGTGAACGTGATCATGTTCAGGAGTTTGTCACAGAGCTGATGTGAGGAACAGTGAGTCATTCAGGGAAGAGTTACACTGCGGCTGAACAAATAATAGAATAATGTTCTAATCTTTCCACCCACCACACTTACACTTTCTTACATGCTTTCTCTCACTTTCTGTTGCTCCCACCTCGCTCTCTCTTTAGCTCTCTGTTACCCCATCTATCTCTCTCTCTCTCTCTCTCTCTCTCTCTCTCTCTCTCTCTCTCTCTCTCTCTCTCTCTCTTTAGCTCTGTTACCCCATCTCGCTCTCTCTTTAGCTCTCTGTTACCCCATCTCTGTCTTTAGCTCTTTATTTTCATATCTCCCTCTTTCCCTCTTTTTAGCTGTTACCTCATCTCTCCCTTTCTTTAGCTCTCTGTTACCCCATCTTGCTCTCTTTAGCTCTCTATCATCCCATCTCTCTCTCTTTAGCTGTTACCTCATCTCTCCCTTTCTTTAGCTTTTATTACCTCATCTCTTCCTCTATTTAGTTCCCTGTTACCCTGTTACATCTCTCCCTAATTTATCCCTCTCTTTAGTTTTTTGTTACTCCATCCCTTCCTCTCCTTAACTCTGTCACCACATCTCTCCCTCTCTCTATTGCTGTTACCCCATCTCTCCCTCTCTCTTTAGCTCTCTAGTACTCCCATCTCTTCCTCTCTTTAGCTCTTTGTTACCTGACTCCATCTCTCTTTATCTCTGTTACCCCATCTCTACATCTCTTTAGTTCTCTGTTACCCTATCTCGGTTTCTTTAGCTCTTTATTACCCCATCTCTTTCTTTTTAGCTCTTTGTTACCCCATCTTGCTCTCTCTTTAGCTCTTTATTACCCCATCTTGCTCTCTCTTTAGCTATTTATTACCCAATCTCTCTCTCTTTAGCTCTTTGTTACCCCATCTTGCTCTCTCTTTAGCTCTTTATTACCCCATCTCTTTCTTTTTAGCTGTTTGTTACCCCATCTTGCCCGTCTTTGACTCTTGCTTCCCCTTTCTCACTTTCTCTGTAGTTCTTTCTTACCCCATCTCACGTTTACTCTGTGTTTGTTTTTGCTTCTGTGTTATTGTTCTTACCCTTTCTTACTCTGCTGTAATTTGCTTTTACTTATTATCATTCTCATTGTCTCTTCATTTCTTTCTCACATTTACTCAGTTACTCAGTAAAACAAGTCTTCTTTTTATGCTTGTATTGCTTTAGTCTTTATGAGAACAGGTTAGACTCACATCACGACCAGCATGATGACAAATTGGCTCACACAGCTCCTCTTATGTTGAAGAGAATGAGTCGACACTGACTTCTAATTTTAGCTCCATCATCATCACTACACTCTCTTTGATGTTGTAATAATAGAGTGAGATTTCCCGTGAAAATTATATGCTCATCCCCATGAAAATAAATACATTTGTTTTTAAATCTTAAACATCAATGGATGATGTAAAAAGATGTCTTTTAATGCTTTTTATTTAGACAGGTAAGTAAATGCTATTATGTAATTACTGTTGTAAAACAAATGCAGGAATCCTGTATAGATTATGGATGTTTTTTTGCTACCTACAGAGCCCACCACAAATGCTGGCACCCCCTGGAAAGCATAGAAAAATGAGATGTAAATGTTCTCATAAAGCTCACATTTATTAGAACGATGATTAAAAGGGAAAAACTAATTTTCTTATATATAACATAGTCATGATTTTCTGTATTATTATTATTATTAAGTGCTGTCAAGTTGATTCAGAGTCCTGGCAACCATTTGGATAGTCTTTCTCCAGAACATCTTTCTTCTGTTAGGGTCTTCAGGATTCATAATAGCTTGTTTATTGCTCCACTTAATGTATCCATCTATCTTGTTGCTGGTTGTTCTCTCCCTTATTTACTTTCATCCCCTCCTAGCATAATTGTCTTTGCCAGTGATGTTCAAAATAAGAAAGCTTCAGTTTAGCTATTTGGCCCTTGAGGGAGGTGTTACTTTTGATTAGGTCAATGATCCATTTGATTGTCTTTGATTTCTTTGCCATCCTAGGTACTGTTAGAAATTTGGCATACAGGGGTCAGGAGATCGGGTCTTCAGGAGTAGAGTAGTTTATTAACACATACAGATGTATAGGCGCAGCTTGGAAGACCAACAGAATCTAACTAGACATATTTTGGGAAGACTTTATCTACACAAGAAATGAGTGGAGGAATTAAGGAAAAGGGAAGGAGATTAAGGGAAAAATGAAATGGGAATAGAGGGGGGTACTAGAACAAAGATTGGGGAAGTGTGATAAAAGGGTGTTGGTTTTATAGCGGGTAATACAGGATACAAGTGTCCTTTCAATATACAAAAAGGTGTGAGGAGGCAGGATTTAGGGTATGTAGGAGACGGGAAAAGGGAGTAGGTGAGGGGTGAATCTCAGTACTCAGTACCAGCAGCAAGTTCAAAGATATCAATGTTCTTTCATGTCCCACTTTTTTACTGTCCTTAGTCTGGACAGTTCTTGTAGAGACAAACTGGAACAGACTAATCTGAAGATGTTCTAGTTCCTTAATTTTTGTTCTGCCACGTGCCAGTCATGTGTCATATGTATGTGTTCCTGACTGCTGGATCCTTTGCCAGAATATAATTTAAGATGACACAGTTGCTAGTGCCCCCCAGGTCCCCTGACCTGAACCCTATGAAAAAGGCTGCACAGGGTACAAAATGAAGGGCAACAAATGTTGTGCACACAGATCTAAGATTCTTTTATTTCATGTTTTTAATCTTGTCAATACTAGTGGCAAGAACTGTAGCTAATAAATAAGGCCCTACCTAATTCACGGCCGTAAAAATCGCGTCACAGATCACGAAATGAGCCTTTTTTATGTGATATGCAATTTGCTGTAAAACTTTAAATGTAAAGTTTATGTTTAGCGATTTAACGTTCCTAGTGTAATTAATTACATGTGCTTTATCACTCCTCATGACAAAAACTTAATTTTTCATTCACGTAGCATTAAAGTGCCTCACGTTTACTGGTTAATTTGCACTTTGAGGTGGTCCTAGTGTAACTGAGTATCTTTAGAGTTTGCTGAGTTTATAAAGTAAGAAATAAACAGAATACTTTACTGGCTTGTTCTTTTGAAGCACAGCACAGACTACAGAGAGATGATCACGTGTGTAGAGAAGCATTTTTTTTTATTAATTATGGAATCCCCAAGTGGTCAAAAAACACTCATTTCCTCATATATCATTGTCAGCACACTACAGCACAGAAAAGTCTGTTGCTCTAGAAATCCTACGGCAATTCAAGTTAGCAATCTGTTAGTCAAAATGTCCAAGATGTCAAAGTATAAAGCAGCTAAAAACACAACTCGGACAACTGAGTTTGGAAAACTCACAACCGATTATGTGGACAAAGGGGAGGGGGGAGGAGTCACAACACGGATGAGAATTTTCGAACACAAAGCCTCAGACTGTCACTGGATGTTTTAGGTTTACATTCAACTATTAAGGTAGGCTGTTCTGTGTATTGTAGCTTCCAGTTTTTGTATCATTTAATGTGTGTGTTCTTTAATGACTGCCGTAAAATGTGTCTTTTCTTTTAAAATCCGTGAAATCTGTGACTTTTGAAAAACGAGGTCCATGAAATTAAGCACATTTTCCCATAAAATATAACGGTAACACAACACAGATTCTTGTTAGGCTGCTTTTAATTGCATTTTACAGAACATCCCTGTAAGTTTTTACAAAAACATTTGACTGGGTGCCGACAGACAATTTTGGGACTAGCCTTGCATTGAAAGTTTTTTGTAATCATGCCCAAAGTGTGAACTAGTTAAACAGTCCTTAACTAGAATAGCCATGAGTTCTGTAACAAGAAACTATAACCCCACAAAGTGACCCCAAGGTTATGTGATGCAGATGTTCACATTGGTGGGGGTAGTCTGGGTGGACAGGGCCATTGCTGACAGCAACAGTCTGATGGGCAGCAAGCCAATCAGACCTAATTATTTTTTTGTGAAGGTCATGCAGTGATAGGTCAGGCACACATAGTTTTCACAAAAAGGAGGCTGACCACTTCGATCGATAAGAATGTGTTAATGCACTGACTCATGCTCTTTTTGCAATCTTTTATTAGCGTTAAATGACATTTTACACCTCTAAATGTCTTCTGATTTTTGACTTATCACCATTGACATATGAGTAAGCAAAAATACTAACCAGTACACCTTCTCCTCCTCTCATTTCTTGCTGTATTTGAGAAAAAACTGTAAGCTGCTTCACAAATACAGCTTGTAATAAAAGAGGAGTGTTTTAGGATTTTTACATTACAATGGGATGAATTTTTTGGATTTTAAAGCACAATTTTTTGTTATCTAATTGTGCGTAAATCACTATTACTATTTAAAATAGTACTATACAGAAATTACTATTAAAATCTACTCCTCAGAAATTACTATTTCTTAATTTCTATTTAAAAGGTGGCACGGTAGCTCAGTGGGTAGCACTGTCGCCTCACAGCAAGAACGTCCTGGGTTCGATTCTCAGGTGGAACGGTCCGGGTCCTGTTTGCTCTGTGTGGAGTTTGCATGTTCTATCCATGTCTGTGTGGGTTTCCCCTGGGAGCTCCAGTTTTCTCCCACAGTCCAGAAACATGCAAGTGAGGTGAATTGCAGATACAAAATTGTCCATAAAGGTGTTTATTTATATTTTTGTTTATGCATTTTCTCCCGACTTCAGCGATTGCGTCATGCTTCCTCTCCACCAATGCCAATCCCCGCTCTGATTTGAGGAGAACGAAGCTAACCCACGCCCCCTCCGACACGTGGGCAGCAGCCGTATGCATTTTGTCACCTACACTAGGCGAGTGCATATATGCAAATCAGCCTTGTGTACGGAGAGACACACCCTGATCCGCACTCTTTCCTCGCTTCTGTGCAGGCGGCATCAATTAGCCAGCAGAGGTCGTAGTTGCATAAGTCACAAGGAGTCCCTATCCGGCCCTCCCCTATATGAACAACAGGCCAATCACTGTTCATGTGGCCACTCAGCCCAGCCGGATGGCAGAGCTGTGATTCGATACGATATATTCTAGATGTGGTGTGCTAGCATGTGTTTTTACCGCTGCGCCACCTGAGCGGCCGTCCATGAAGGTGTTTGACATTAAACTTTTGAACTGATGAATCTTACGAGTCATACCGTTTCTGTCATGAATGTAACCAAAATGTGTAAAACAAGACGTTAAAATCCTAATAAATATCATGTTAACATTTTGACATTTTAGAGCACAAAATAGTGTAAATATATAACAAATTCCACATGCCCTCCATACTATATAGTCTTACCACTTGTTGTACAGAAAAATGTAATTCATCTTTATTGACTTTTGATGTTTGTATTTGCTGTTTGGTCTTTATTTATCACAGATGTGGATGCTATTGTGACATCACACTTTATTTTAGCAAAGGTGCAAGTTTAGTGTATATCAAGTTTTTTCCCCACTTGTGCACATGTGCTAATTGTCCTATTTTCTGCAATTCTGTTGAATGAACACAAAGCACAGTGTTCATTTTCAACCTGTAAACTGGAATGATGTTCTGTTTAGTTTTTCTATTACTGTTAGTTATTTTGCATTCTTTTTTTAGAAGAATCCCCATTCAGACCCACACTGACAACCTTTTTGTTATATAAATATCTGAACTCACCTCTCTATTTCTCTGTATTTCCTTGGCTGCTCCCGTTAGGGGTCGCCGGCGGATCTTGATCCGAATTATTGATTTGGCACAGTGTTTACGCCAGATGCCCTTTCTGACACAACCCTCACTATTTATCCGGGCTTGGGACCGGCACTACAGTGCACTGGTTTATGCATCCTAGCGGCTAGGTACCTAAAGGACAATTCAGTGTCTCCAATAAGCCTGGCTGCATGTTTTTGGACTGTGGGAGGAAACCGGAGCAGCCGGAGGAAACCCACGCAGCAAACTCCGCACAGAAAGGACCCGGACCGCCCCACCTGGGGATCGAACCCAGGACCTTCTTGCTGTGAGGCGACAGTGCTACCCACTTAGCCACCGTGCTCTTATATCTGAACTCACCGAACCGCATTATTTTTCCATCATATTTGCATTTGTTGTTGTTTGCAAAGTTCCTATTAGTAAATCACTAACAACACTCCTTCTAATAGCATATGTAATTCTTTAAGTTAGACATGCTCCTTATACAATATTTTAGGGAAGTATTAGGAAACCACATGCCTAGCAATTATTTAAACACTCTTTATTTCGTTTTTTTAATCTTTCAGGAAAGTTCCGTGAAAAGGCGTCCATCCTCCATAAAATTGCCAAAAAGAAATGCCAAGTGGAAGATGCCAATGGAGTCGCTGGTGAGTTTTTGATTGTGTTTGTTTGTTTTAACATTACATTTGTTGTAACATCAAGCTTTTCACACCACATTCACCATGTGGTTTCATTTTAATACATTTTAATAAAATTTTGATTCCTATTTTTATTCACCTTATGTGATCTTCACTTGCACTGATCAAAGTGAGCACACCTCTGTTTCAACAGTCCAATTATGCTAACAGAATCACATTACCATATTAGCATCTTATCAGAACTCAAATGGTGCAGTGCCATTGACGCTGGATTTCTTTGATGTTCTGATCTGTTTGAGTTTTTAGTATTCAGGTTTCACATTCACACTCGTGTTTCTGCTGCTGACTGTTTGACTGTGTTATTTTACTTCAGATAAAAATCTGCCAAACAGTTCCAGCGTGGAAGTTGAAGTTTCTCCTCCTCTAAATGGCACGGCAGAGCAAGAAGGCGATGCGGTGAGTCAATTAATCTCAAACGCACATATGCTGAACTGAGTAAACTGTAAGGCTGCGATTACACTGTTTTCTTAGCAAAATCATATACTTATTATGGTATTCGATTAAAATAATTGCAGAATTCCATGTGAATAAATGTAGGAATTAGAGTGTGATTGTATTACTATGTTACAGGGTTTGCAGGATTACAGGACAAATGAATTAAAAGCCTTGGGTTAAAGTTAGCTTTGTTACATGTCACATATTATTTAGGATAATGAGTTTATTTTAGTTGATCTTCTGGTCCTTAGTCCACACCTTCTTCCACCAAATTTTACAGTGGTTGTGAGACACTGTCACATATAGGCATTTTTAGGTCTTTGTCTAACTGTAAGATGACCAGGTGTTGGGTAACTGATGCACTACGACCTCTGCTGGCTGGTTGATGGCGCCTGCACAGAGTTGGGGAAAGAGTGCGGATCAGGGTGTGTCTCTCCGTACACAGTGCTGATCCGCATATATGCACTCGCCTAGTTGTATTACTATGTTACAGGGTTTGCAGAATTACAGGACAAATTAATTAAAAGCCTTGGGTTAAAGTTAGCTTTGTTACATCTCACATTATTTAGGATAATGGGTTTATTTTAATTAACTAACACAAAAGATTTGGTTTGATAATATGTATAAAATAATTAAATTGATATGATAAATTATTGACTATATATTACATAGACATTTTCATTAAAAGATTAAATAAGTGGCAAAAATGATTAAATAGGTGGCAGCTCGTCAATTTGTGTGTTTTAGTGGTTGTTGTGACCTACAGTGGGTTTACTGGTTAGTCTTGCTGAAAATTACATGAGCAGGTTGGCAAGTAACATAAACAGCCAACTTCAAGTATACAAAAATAATCCAAATTAATTCTCAGGTTTAAATTAAGCCACATTTAAAAATCTGGTTAAATCTGTTGTTATTTGGTGTGTAACTGTTGTTTAAGGCAGTACTTGTGTGTCTGTATAGTGGCCCTACAACCTTACAATTAAGGCTAACAGATATTAGTAAATTTAAACTTTAAACGAAACTCTACTCAGCTTTATCCTCCCTACTGTATTTCCATAAACACAAACACTTCCTAGTACCACTATCGTTTGCATGATGAAAAGCCCTCACCTTCTGCCCCCTGTTGGCACAGCACGATGCCAGCTGAACAGATGGCACAGCTTGCATGCAAACAGGAAAAGTGCCCTCTCAATGTCACCCTGACAACCAGTTCACGAGGGGCCAGCAAACACACTTCGTTCCAGATCAGTCTGGCAGAGCAGAAATTTAAATGCCTGTTATTCATAAACAACATATGCCTTCATTATATATATATATATATATATATATATATATATATATATATATATATATATATATATATATATATATATATATATATATATATATATATATATATATATATATATATATATATATATACAGTATATATATGTATATGTATATATATATATATATATATATATATATATATATATATATATATATATATATATATATATATATAGAGAGAGAGAGAGAGAGAGAGAGAGAGAGAGAGAGACTTTTTGACTTTTATACTCCTTTATTTTCAATAAAAATTAGTCAATAAATACATCTTTAGCATTCACATCAAAATAATTCAGAATAAAGAGAAAGAGAGTTGCTCATCTACTATGGAGCACAGAACCTCTTCACAGCACCATACATTCTCAAAACTGTCACTGTCCCCTGTACTCTTATAAAAGTTAAATTCAACCATAATCCTTGATTTAATAAATCTTTTCAGAATTGTTAATGCATCACAGTCAGTGCTTTGTGCTATTTTGTTTTTTCTGCTTATATAAATAGCCATCTTAGCTTGAGATAAAATTAGGATAAAATTAATTAGTTGGTTCTTGTGCCTGTCCCTTCTGACATATTTAAAACCATAGATAAAAACCTGGGAAGTAAAACCAACATTAAAAGATTTAAAAATGTCCTGTAAAAAGTAAAACAGAGATTGCAGCCTGGAGCAATTCATAAATGCATGAAAAACTGTTTCCCTCTGTGAACAGAATGGGCATTCATGTGACACTTCAGGGTTTATTTTACAAATAAAAGAGTTTACTGACACAATTCCATGTAAAATCCTCCACTGTATATCTGCACTCTTTTTGGTTAAAGGTGGTTTATACAGTGCCCTCCATTCTGGAGAGAGAGAGAGAGAGAAAGAGAGAGAGACTCAGATTTGTTTAATGGTTAATATGACCATCTTCCTCTTGATCACTTTCCAGAGGTTTCCAATGGGTTTTAGGACTCAGGAGATTGGTCCTGATCTGCTGGTCCCCCATCCACACCTTCTTCCACCAAATTCTGCAGTGGAGAATTGTGAGACACTGTCACATATAGGCATTTTTAGGTCTTTGTCTAACTGTAAGATGACCAGGTGTTGGGCCAAGCTGGAAATTGGACTTTATCAGAAAACTAACCTTACTCCAATTCTTATGGCCCAATCATCTTATGGCCAGCGGTAAAAACACACACTAGCGCATCAGAGCTGGGATTTCGAATACATCGTATCACATCTCAGCTCTGCCATCCGTCTGGGCTGAGCGGCCACATGAACAATGATTGGCCTGTTGTTCATATAGGGGAGGGGTATTAAGCCGGATAAGGACTCATAACTGATGCACTGTGACCTCTGCTGGCTTGTTGATGCCGCCTGCACAGAGGTGGGGAAATAGTGCGGATCAGGGTGTGTCTCTCCGTACACATGGCTGATTCGCATATATGCACTCGCCTAGTGTGGGTGACAAAATGCATACGGCTGCTGCCCACATGTCGGAGGGGACATGGGTTAGCTTCGTTCTCCTCAAATCAAAGTGGGGGTCGGCATTAGTGAAGAGGAAGCATGACGCAATCGGGCAGTTGGACGCGCTAAAAAGTCATGAGGAAAAGGGGTGAAAATGCATAAAACAAAACATAAAAAATAATAAATTGTCCTCACTGCCATTTATCATTCGTTTTGTGGGTCACTTGATCGTCCTAGGTCACCCTAAAGTTGTTGAGTGACATTTAAATGAGTTAGCAGTCATCCTGGTCAGTGAGGAGCCTGTCTTATCCTCACTCAAAACTTTAGTTTTCCTCTCTTTTAGCATAATCAAAAGTTATTTCTTATTCTAGTTACTTTAGAGGTACTGCTAGCAGTTTTGTCACCCATCTGGTCCTATTGCATTGGGTTAATGGTGATCACAGCAGAGTTTTCTTATACATTTTCTCATTAAATAAATAATCTAAAGAGGTCTCTTAATGTCAGTATATAAATTTTTTAATTTTTTCTATTTTGAATTGATATAATTTAGTTTTTGTTTGTAATACCAACATCAGCAGCAGCTCAAACATGTCTTGAGGCCATTGAAAGTCTCTTTGCGTGATATTTTGTTCCACCTTTCTCTTGTCAAAAAGGTTTTGCTGACGCCTTGCTCTAGTCTCTGCCAAACTCCCGCTGGATCTATTTTCGGCAGCCCACAAATTTCCATCCCACAATGCACCTGCACGTGTCTGGCAGAAAGCAGTGGTGCTTTGCTAGCACCTGCAGATGAATACCAGTGAGAGAAAAAAGCTGTTTTAAAATGAGCAAAATAGTAGCAGTTTATTTCAGTGTCAGTTCAATGTTTATACAATTTACTACTCCTAAGTGAGATAATCTCATTTATGTATGTGGTATAACTGTTCCTCACGACTATTAAATATGCATTTTAATCATTTAGAATCATTTATTAATGTCAGTAATTTAATATTATACAATTTAGAGCTGTTTTGATATGATATGTTACTTTACCATTTAAATGATAATCAGTAAGCAGATGCTGGAACTGAACCATAGTCTCTAAAATTATGCAAAACTTTTATTAAAACTTTTATTTAATAAACATTTAATTATTATAATCACTACATTTAATAGGTTTTGTGCAAATCGTTTATTTTTAATTTGAAAAACAAGCTTAGCTTACATGTAATATATCATTAATTGTAACTAGGAGTTAAAGAGACCTTATTTAGTTTTTTTTTTTCTATTTTATTTATGCATTTTCTCCCAATTTAGCGTAGTCAATTTGTCTTCTGCTGCTGGGGGGTCCCTGACTGCAGGTCCTTACACAGCGTTTTAAGACCCCACCCACATAATTCTGTCATCCTGCCCTAGCAGAAACATGTCTGCTGCAGTTACTGCCAATTTATGCCCGCTAGGTGGCGCCCAGCCGACCGGTGGCAATGCCGAGTTTCGAACCGAGGAGTTCAGAATCTCGGCACTGGTGTGCTAGCGGAATATCCTGCTGCACCACGTGGGTGCCATTGAGTCTTTTAATAAGACTGGCGGGTAAAGGCACCATGCTTCTTTTTTTATTATCTTTTTATGCATTTTAACCCGTTTCTCTCCATTTAGCATAGCCAATCCGCTGCTGGGGACCCCAGCCCAAGGAGGCTGTATATTCGCCTGACACACAGTCCCTCCGTCGTCCAATCTCTTCTTATTCATTAGTATTTTGGTGAATTTGTGAGTACGGTCGGCTTCACGTACGGAGAGCCACGCCCTGATCTCTGTACTCCTCCACTTTCTGTACAGGCATCCCAGGCAACCAAGATCCCGTTGATAATCCCACCCATTAATTCGGTCTTTCCCACTCAGCAGACTGGAGGCCGAATTTGTCTGATGCAGGCATTAGCCAGTTGTGCCCAGCTGACCGGTAGCAGAGCCCAATTCGAACCCAGAATCGAACTCAGAATCTCGGCGCTGGTGTGCTAGCGGATAATCCCACTGTGCCACCTGGACGCCTCCATGCTGTTTAACAAATGGCACACATGGGCCATGTCCCTATTAATGACTGACTAATACAAAAAAATGATTATATCAGGTTCTTAGGTCATGCTTTTTTTGTTCTGCCAAGAGCCTAAAATTCAAAATATTAAACTGATAGGTACAGAGACCACACCTTCCAATTGACAGACACACAAGCCTGACATTTCTCAGTGAATGACAGAAAGCTGGAGGGGGAAAGCTGCCAGTTGGAGCACAGCTAGGTGGTAGATAGTTGCTGATCGTTAAAGGAACGTAATGCCGCTGTGCTGTGCTTTTGGGCTGTTCAAAACATTTGACTACAGGCCTATTCTTAGTGTTGGTGTCTCATGTTGCACTGTTGGACAGCAGTGCTCCATCTTCTGTATTGACATATTGAATGCTTTCTCATCTCAGGCTAAACAGAAGGCACTAATCACCCTGGAGTGTATTTAGGATGGAACTCAGTGGGCGGGATGTGCTCAGGCACACTGTTTTACAGCTAGCTGATTGTTCTGATTCAGCAGTTCTCTTAATGAGCTGCCCGACAACAACAAAGTACAACACAGTACGCATAAATAAGCACAACATACACTCAAAATTCCCAGTGTGATGGGCGTATAATATCCAAATTTTAATTATTAAAGTAATGCTGCTGAGTGTTTAACTTAATCAATAATCTCAATCTACAAAATGTGTATTTATGATTTTAAAGGACATAAAATTACTATTTTCTGGTGTGAAAAGAACAGAAAACCAACAGATAGAAATACCTAAACAAAATAGATGTATGATTTTTTGTTGTTGTTTATGCCTCATTAATTCATAAAACACTAGTAAACTAATGATATCCTGGTTAATATTAGTAATCCAGTTGCACAGGAAAATGTTCAGCTTGTGCTTCCATGGTCTATGATATATTGCACTTGAATATATTAAGCAGTATTTTAAGCCTTTTATTTTTAAAAATAGCTTTACCATTACCTAGTAACTTTATCCATAAACTAAAACTGAAATATGTATTATTGTTAAATTCTACTAGTCAAGACCTTTGTAATTACTTGCCACTTTAGTGCCTTATATTAGGGGGCTAATACGCTAGTGTACTACCTAGGAGAACTCGGCGACTACTGACCTGGCTGGGTATCCAACCGACACAGTTGTCCATGTCTGAGGGATAAAAGGTTTATGCGAAATGTGACCTTCGTGTCTAGTGCTGGCACAAATGGCAAGGGATTTACATGGCGTGACTCTTTTTGTGTTATATAGGTTAATGTGAAAATCCACCACTGGTTGGTGTGAAAGAAACAGCGGGGGGGAGAAGTTAGTCTGCCGCTTTCCTTGGTCAGCACAGTACTAGCACATTTGCTTGGCTTTGGCCCATGATCGGTAGCCGAATGACCAGTGGCCAAAAAAAATCACTAAGCATTAGATAACATTGAGTTGGTAACCCTAGCTGGCATATACTGTATATTAGATGTACTGAAACACTAGATGGACAGAAGTATTAGAACGCACCTCTTAATCATTAAATTCAGTCATATTATTCAGTTGCGTTATCACAAGCACCTAGCCATGCAGTTTATGAACATTTTTGAAAAAACTGGCTTTTTAAAGAGCTCACTGAATTTGGGAGTGGAACTGTAATAGGCTGCCACTGTTGCATTGTGAGGAAATTTCTTCTCTACTAGACATTCCACTATCAACTCTTGAGTATTATTGTTAAAAAGCAATTAGAAAAAATTTAAACAGTTAAATCAGTTTTGTTTTTTGTTTTTTTATCTGCTTACAGCTGGCCAACTTTTATTTTATTTTTGAAATACCTGGTTGAGCAGTTTCAAAAGTGCTAATGGGCTGCATTGTAGGTCGTAGTTTTGACATTCCTGCTTGAGACACACACTATGCATGTGGATATGCACAATATGCATTAAGAAATTTCCTGCAAAGGATCAACAAAGTATCCATCTATCTATCTAAAAGCTTGAGCTTTTCTTGTTTACTTTCTCAGTGGCTCTGATCCCCAAGGTTTCAACAAGACAGGTGACCAAGCATCTCAGCAGGAGGCTCAGACTGCTTTAGTTCTACCAAAAGCTTAAGCACGCATTTACACTGATCAGCCATAACATTAAAACCACCTCCTTGTTTCTACACTCACTGTTCAATTTTATCAGCTCCACTTACCATATAGAAGCACTTTGTAGTTCTACAATTACTGACTGTAGTCCATCTGTTTCTCTGCATGCTTTGTTAGCCCCCTTTCATGCTGTTCTCCAATGGTCAGGACTCTCTCAGGACCACTACAGAGTAGGTATTATTTAGGTGGTGGATCATTCTCAGCACTGCAGTGACACTGACATGGTGATGGTGTGTTAGTGTGTGTTGTGCTGGTATGAGTGGCTCAGACACAGCAGCGCTGCTGGAGTTTTTAAATACCGTGTCCACTCACTGTCCACTCTTTTAGACACTCCTACCTAGTTGGTCCACCTTGTAGATGTAAAGTCAGAGACGATCGTTCATCTATTGCTGCTGTTTGAGTTGGTCATCTTCTAGACCTTCATCAGTGGTCACAGGTCACTGCTCACAGGGTGCTGTTGGCTGAATGTTTTTGGTTGGTGGACTATTCTCAGTCCAGCAGTGACAGTGAGGTGTTTAAAAAATTCCAGAAGCGCTGCTGTGTCTTATCCACTCATACCAGCACAACACAAACCAACACACCACCACCATGTCAGTGTCACTGCAGTGCTGAGAATGATCTACCACCCAAGTAATACCTACTCTGTAGTGGTCCTGGGAGAGTCCTGACCATTGGAGAACAGCATGAAAGGGGGCTAACAAAGCATGCAGAAAAACAGATGGACTACAGTCAGTAATTGTAGAACTACAAAGTGCTTCTATATGGTAAGTGGAGCTGATAAAATGGACAGTGAGTGTAGAAACAAGGAGGTGGTTTTAATGTTATGGCTGATCAGTGTATGTGTGTAATTCAGCACACAAGCATGCCTAGTTTCCCTGGCATGTTCAGACAAGTAATCGTTTCTCCTGTGGGCATTTTCACCACTTTAATTGGGAAAGGTGTGTGTTTTTGGTGTGCATGATTGAGTTTAATTGTCATTCCAATCTATGACTGGTCCTTTATCTCTAAAGGCTGATGAAGATGATGAGGAAGATCAGCCACTCAGCCTGTCGTGGCCCGAGAGCAACCGTAAACGCTTCACGTATCTCTTTATCCTTCCCATCGTTTTCCCACTGTGGATCACGTTGCCTGATGTCAGGAAGCCCGTGAGTCTCTTAAATTTATTTAATTTAGTTAATTGTTAAACTTATTTAAAATGAATTATTAATTTTATAACCATTATTGCAGACGGCCAAGAAGTTTTTCCCCATCACGTTCCTGGGCGCCATCTGCTGGATCGCATGCTTCTCCTACCTAATGGTGTGGTGGGCTCACCAGGTACAAAAACACAACACACCAGACAAAACAATGTACTGTACATCACACAAGTAAAAAAAAACATTCTTATTCAAAATAATCAGCATATGAGACAAAACATTTGACAAAATGTAGAAAATAAAAGCTTGTTTAAACTCCTTACACTCCTAAATTGTAGCAGCCAATCTTCATCTTTGCAAATGTACAACTGTACATGAAGTAAAACAAAAAATATATATATATATCGACCAGGTATAACATTATGAGCACTGACAGGTGAAGTGAATAACACTGATTATCTCTTCATCACGGCACCTGTTAGTGGGTGGGATATATTAGGCAGCAAGTGAATATTTTATCCTCAAAGTTGATGTGTTTTACATCACGTGGATGGCCGGGTGCGTGTTTGTCGCTTACCTGGGGAACACATGGCACCAGGATGCAATGGGAAGAAGTTAGTGTGATGCTTTGGGCGATGTTCTGCTGGGAAACCTTGGGTCCTGCCATAAGCATCTACCTACCTAAGCATTGTTACACACCATGTACACCCTTTCATGGAAACGGTATTCCCTGACGGCTGTGGCCTCTTAGCAGGATGATGCACCCTGCCACAAAGCAAAAATGCTTCAGGAATGGTTTGAGGAGCACAACAATGAGTTGGTTATAAAATTAACTGTTTCTAAAAAAATTTGATTAATTACACAACAAATGCACATATCACTATGATAGAACACATAGTATTGACAGATAAATCACCCCAGATATAATTAAAAATGCTTTAAACAAATAACAGACAAACTGTTTTGTAAAAAGCAAGAAGCTTTTAGAAGCCTGTTATTATAAGCAGAGGGTTTTTTGTTTTTTTTTACATTTTTGCAGGATGTCATGTTGTCTGAGCCAATTAGCTTGTTTCATTCTAGAAAATGACAAAAACTGGCTAGTTATGTGTCACCTCATCCTGCCAAAAGTGCTGGCACTGCTTTGTTATTCACTGCTTTGCTAGGAAATATCAAAGATTTAAAGTGGCATCATGACAAACCTACTTTACTTCTTCACAGATTTGATTGTCTCTTTGTTGAGTAGGTGGTGCGAGTAGTTTCCAGCCACTCACTTCCCAGACTGCCAAGCTCCAAGAAGGACATAAATTGTACAACATTCTTTAACGGGGCCATCACTTATTTGTTGTTAGTCCATCTAAAGTTTTGATGGCCCTGCACATTTTCTTGCTTCTTCTGCCAAAATCAACCCATAATATCCCCATAGCTTGGCATATTATTTTAGTTAGCTTAATTGCTTTTTGTTTTTTTCTCACCCTTGACAAAGACCTGATGGAAAATCAGCTATGTACTGTGCTGTAAGAGTAGGATATAGTGCCTCCAGGACTCTTCTTTGACTGTTTGGCCGTGTTTGTTTACAGCATCATAAAATAATGATATGAAAGTGATAACTATATCAGTGAACAGTTTACAGGCTGTAAATGTCGCTGATTAGGTGCTATATTATTTACAGTGGCCAAGTTAGCCCAGCTTGCTTACATAAATTACAAACTTTGTGTACACATAGATCCAAATTTGGTTCCTTAATTGACTTAATGACCTTATATTGCATTTATGAAGCTTGCAAAAGCAGGGTGAATTCTCAAATTGCTAATTGGACAAAGCTAAAAAAGTCATGGCTAACTAAACCACAAAAGCAGACCCTTTTCATCTTAAAACTTCCAGCAGCCTGTAAGCAATGCCACCAACAGGCTTCTGGTGTATCCAGAGCTCAAATCAAGCAGTAAACAGGTGATTTACAAAGCCAGTGTGTCCTGTTCATTCTATATTATTGTGTGTCTCGTGCAGGTTGGTGAAACGATTGGCATTACAGAGGAAATCATGGGGCTGACGATTCTGGCAGCCGGAACCTCCATTCCTGACCTGATAACCAGCGTCATCGTGGCACGGAAAGGTCTAGGAGACATGGCTGTGTCCAGCTCAGTCGGCTCCAACATCTTTGACATCACTGTTGGGTAGGAAAAAACACACAGCAATATCTCACATATATACCACTGTATTAAGCCTTATTTATTTATTTACGCATTACAAGCACTGGAATGATATTTTTGCCTGACAGGTTGACAAGTGGGATAGCTAAAAAAACTAATGAATAAAACATTTAGCACATGTTGAACTTTATTAGTTTCTGTTAATGTGTTTAGGAACAGTTAGACAGTTCATTTTTAATTTATAAAGATGCCGATACAAGAACTGTACTGTATTGTATAAAAATGATCATATATAGTACTATCGCCTCACAGCAAGAAGGTCCTGAGTTCGATTCCAAGGTGGAGTGGTCCAGGCCCTTTCTGTGTGGAGTTTGCATGTTCTCCCCATGTCTGCAGGGGTTTCCGGTTTCCTCCCACAGTCCAAAGACATGCAAGTGAGGTGAACTGGAGATACAAAATTGTCCATGACTGTGTTTGACATTAAACTTGTGAACTGATGAATCTTGTGTGACCAGTAACTACTGTTACTGTCATGAATGTAACCAAAGTGTGTAAAACATGACGTTAAAATGCTAATAAATACTAGAAATAAGAATTATTAAAATTGAAATGATCTACAGCTAAAATTCTCTAAATTTTCTAAATTGCCAAACTGGTAACTTCACAGTAGTGAAATATTTACGTTTCAAATCTCTTAGCTCCATTTGGCTACTTCACCTGTGAACTGCAAGTTTCTAAAATGACATGGTGCGTTCTGGTGATTTTAGCATTTAACAATAACTAGTTTTAGTCTGGCTAAAACGACTGCTAAACTGCTGCTAAGCTACTTACAGAGCAATAACTCTGCCATTACTTGTTGTTCCCAGGTTACCCTTTCCATGGCTCTTGTTCTCTCTTATAAATGGTTTCAAACCGGTGGTGGTGAGCAGTAACGGCCTCTTCTGCGCCATCGTGCTCCTCTTCCTCATGCTCCTCTTTGTCATCATCTCTATCGCCGCCTGCAAGTGGAAGATGAGCAAGCTTTTAGGGTTCATCATGTTTCTCCTCTATATTGTCTTCCTGGTGGTCAGTGTGATGCTGGAGGACAAGATCATCGCCTGCCCGGTTTCCATCTGACACGAATATAAACCTTTACACAGTCGAGCAAACTCCCTTTGGGCGGATCGCTGCCCTTTTTTATTTACTCTGGAACTGTAAATGAACCTGAGCCACCATATAAAATCGACCCCTTTAATACGTCAGCATGTTTTCACTGGAATGCGCCCGTGTTCTTACATCACCCACATATTCTATACAACAAATGTTTAATCCATCTTTGCACTCCAGTAGCTTTACTGATGTTGTTCCCAGCCCTGCTTGTTACGTTAATACCTATTTTGCTTACCCTTTAATTCCGGATAATGGATGTTCAGAAAGTGCGGCTTTTATTGACTTTATTGATACCGCCTGCTGCGGTGGTGCTTAAGGACGCCAGTTAGTCATGAATGCTTGGTGATGTAGAACTCATATTTTTAAATTTTGACTGATTCCCAATATGTAGATTGGCATGTGGATCAGTTTTTTTTAAAGTGATTTAAACACAATTGAAACACAAACTTGCCCATTGCTTTAATAAGCAGATGTCAAAATGTGAGCTGTTTGTTTAGCTGACTAGGCAGTATCTATTTGGTAAAATTTTAAGCCCTATTTGGACTACATTGGTTTTTCAGTGACCTGGAGTAATTCTGTCTTTTTATTGATTTTATTCCCATTCAGTCTGGCTATATTGCTTAATTGGTTACATTTCTGGGCTTCAATTTAAGTAGATGTTTGAATTTCTTTGGTGTTTGTAGTGCAGTGGTAACTGCTTTATGAGCACCAAAGAAACTGCAGCACTTGATGTACAAACTTGCTTATCCAGCATAAATGCCCAAAATGCGCATGAGTTAATATCTTAGAGAAGATGTGTACAGATGTTACAGAAAAGTCAATCTAATCAAAATAGGGCTGAAGTCCTTCAATATGTGTCAATTCAAATAAGTGTTTATAATTGTTTGACTACCCAAACTAGCCCTAGCCAACCCTGGCTATCTGATCTGTACATGTCAAGGGCTGCCATTGTAAAAAAAAAAAAAGAAAAAGAAAAAACTAATAAGAATCTATTTCTTTGGACATTTTATTCTTTCCACAAAATTGCAATATACCAGTAGCGCTCTGCACTAGAGGTTTCATTTAAACCAGCAAGGGAGGACGAAGAAGAAGTTGGATAACAGGTGAGCTATGCATGGCATTTCATTGAATCTAATTGCCTCTGGAAAACTCAGACTGGAACTCTTCATTATAGCTTCATCAAACTAAACTCATGGACAACTTCACAGGATGAATTAGCAGCTAAACCCTCATCAGCTATGTTCATTCCAGCTAAGGACTTTGGAAGACGCTCACAGGATGTTTCAGCACCATTAGTCCTTCTGAAAAATGTGAAAACTCCTGGACATCATGGGTCAGCTCAGCTCAGGCAGTGGTTAAGCTTGGACCTCAAACAACGACAACAACAACACCAACAGAACAGTGTGGGTTTCAGGTGTCTTAACCTTTTTACCTGAGCATTTATACCTTTATGACTTATATAGCTGCTCATATATTTTTGCTTGTGTGTCAAGTGATCAATTATCATAGCTGTTGCTCTGTAATCTGATAATCGATGTACCACATAAAGCTAGTTAAAGCACAGTATTGAAAACACGTATATACACCACTAAAAAACAGTAAGTCTGATACCCCCCATTGTCAAACCTGTATGTAATTTTTTAAACTGTACATCATATAACTTAGATTAGCCTCCAAAAATACTATGTAAGAATATTTTATTTAATGAAAAGAGAGAACTAGTTGCTTATAGAAATAGTTAAGTGTTAAATACCTATAGATATACCTATATTTATAGATATTGCATTGAAGAGGATATGTGCAATAATCGCGTTGAAGTAGCATTTTTTAAAATGATAATCATTAGAAAACGTGTAGACATTCATGTAAACAAATTTAATAACAGTCCAAATTATCATATGTAAAATAAAATAAAGGAATATTTCTGATATTTAACCACTGTGCTTATAGGATATAGCATGAACTATGAACTATAGTTTAGTATCACTATGGACAATAATTTTAGTAAAAAAATGACTTAAAATTATATAAAGCAAGTACAGTTGCTGAATTATGTTTAAAATGAACTAGAAAATGCAGTTTTGCTTTTCAGCTGCTCAGATTGTATGTGCTTATTGTAAGTTTACTGAAGAAAAAAACATCTTCCACATGCATAGATGTAAATAAAACTTTATAAATGTGTCATTTTTCATAACAGTGCTCTTTGTGGGATCAGCGGTCACAGGCACTTTTCACACATCGAGTTTTTTTCTGGAGTGTCCAGATGGTAAAATGATGTGCTATAATTTTCCTGCTCTATTGTTAAAACTAACCATTTATGATGGCACCGCCTGTTTCTTATCACCTTGTTAAGCTGTTCAACAGGTGTCTAACAATTTGCAAATCAGGTTTTTTTGATCATTCCTGTCACTTTTTTTGGAATGCGTTGCAGCCATCGGATTAGGAATCGGCACATTTTCACAAAAACCCTTACAATCTATTTTTTTGCACTGTTTATAATAAGCCAGTGGTCAATTTAGGGCAAGCCGTGGCCTAGTGGGTAAGGTACTGGGCTAGTGATCAGAAGGTCGCTGGTTCAAGCCCCACCACTGCCAGGTTGCTGCTGTTGGGCCCTCGAGCAAGGCCTTTAACCCTCAGTTGCTCAGACTGTATACTGTAACTGCAATGTAAGTCGCTTTGGATAAAGGCGTCTGCTAAATGCCTAAATTGTAAATTTACAAATCATCGTGTCCTGTTTTTATTTGCATTTTACCCACTTCCAACTTTTTTGGACTTAAGTTTGAATAAGGTTTATTCAACCATTTTTAGATGGAATTTTCTTGACCCATCTTGGCTGACTGCATAGCCAGTAAAGATGCTGGTATCATTTTATAATTTGTATGAATAAATACACTATATGGACAAAAATACTGGGACATCCCTTCTAATTTTTGAATTTGTGTGTTTCAGACTGATATGCACATTATATGATTTGCCCTCTCCTGTTCCAGCATGACTGTGCCCATGTGCACACAGTGCACAAAGTCATAAAGACGTGAAGTAAAGCTCGGTTTAAAGAAACGTCAGTGGCCTGCACAGAGCCTTGACCTCAGCCCCACTCAACAGCTTTGGAATGAACTGTTACATTAATTGAGGCTTTCTTGACCAACATCAGTGTCCAGCCATACAAATGCTATAGACTGTATGGCAAAAATTCCTTATTCTTATGATAAGCCTTTTCAGAAGAGTGGCTACAGTTATAGCTGGGAAGATCATTTAAACTATTTTTTAATTTCAAATACATTTTGCTATATAGTGTATTTAATTTTGTATTTACTATTTGTAAATAATACATCTCCAAACTCACAGACTCGAGTTCTAAAAAACAACACAATGCAGAGCTTAATATATATCTATACTTAAATCTGTATTTTGTTGTTATTAATTATTGTCCATGTAATCACACATACACTGTACTGTTTATACAGTGGACAGAGGTTAGAATTCTGAAGTATTCCTTTACCATTAATGATAATAAATGTTCAATCCATAGTTATAAAAAGCTCCTTAAATGTGTCTTGCATTATACATCAAGCCATTAATCATTGTTGACAAAGCCGTAATAGAATTATTGTCCAAAACACACTGTGGTTTTACAGCAGTAGGTCTAAGTCTATGCAGACTGAGACTCTTACCTTCACAGATTCACCTACAAATGTTCTCCCATGTACACTTACTAATAGCACTATTCAGTACTAAATAGTGTCATACCAGAACAAACTCACAATAGGCATGATTTGTGTGTGTGTGTGTATATATAATTATTGGTAACTGCTCTTCTCCCTTTTTTAATAAATGTCCTGTTCAGCAAAAAAATCACCCATAACAAGACATTCACTTCAGTGTGAGACATGCAGTTCCATCGCTTCACCGCTAGGTGAACATTATATTTCACTGGTTTGGCGACATCTGGTGTAAAAGCTGTTGTATTGCATGTGACCTTTTATAACCAATGATCACAGATCCATAACTGTTTATATATTATGAAATATAACTTAGACTGACCCTGGGCCGAATACTTATTCAATTCATTATTATTAGGTAAGCCATTTATTGCATGTGATATTCACCTGGAGTGTAGCATTGCTGTTATGACTCCCATATTTACTGCAGGTTGTTAAATATGATGCATAATTAATGATTCTATGTGATTTTGACTGATATTCACAGCTTTAGGGTTTGATAGGAGGCTGGTTGAGGAAAATTACTAATGCACTTTAGTCTAACCTGAAAAAACAATGAGATGTCACATGAACATTTTCTGGTTATGTTACTATACACTTGTCACCACTGTAGGATTTTCTACTAAATATGTGACTATAAATACATAAATACTAATATTTTACAGACAAGGTTGAACCAGTTCATACTCATCTCTGTCACTTTCACAATAGTTTTTTTTTGCTTGTATTTTCCCTTTAATGATTTGTAGCTGATTAACCAAGAAGTGAGTGGGTTTTAGTTAATGTAGCTAACAAGTAAAGGATTCCAAAAGCTAAAGGTTTATTTTTAGTTATTAGTTTAAATCAAGCATTTCCTCTTAACTAATTTTTTCTGAGAAAGATTTTATAACAAGCCCTACCTTATTTTGCATAAATTCACTAGCTGTAATGTACAAAATCTGCACCTCACTTGTAGTTGTGCTAATAGCTGGTACTGAAATATATGGTAAATTACATACACCCAGCATATTACATTATTTTAACAAGCCTATTATGTTACAGGTGCATGGATGTAATATATCAAAATAGTTCAAATGTATTGCAAAAAATTAAATATAATTAAAGCCTTGTTATATTTTCCATTGTAACTGCAGTGTTACATCTACACACGTTTTTACTGTACATGCACTTTCCTCAAGGTTTAATGTAATATTATTCAGAACCTTTAACACTGGATTATTTCTTTTTACAGAATTATTCAGCAAGGGTATAAAGTATTCCTAATGTAAATTACTTTTTTTACCTAACAGACTGGATGTAGCACATGCCTACCCATCACTGCACACCACCATGGTTTATATTTAAGTGTAGATTTTACTTTTGGCTGAAATATAACAATAATTATAATAGGATCATGTAACCTGTGTAAAAGAAACAGTCTATG
Source organism: Trichomycterus rosablanca (assembly GCF_030014385.1). Lineage (NCBI taxonomy): Eukaryota > Metazoa > Chordata > Actinopteri > Siluriformes > Trichomycteridae > Trichomycterus > Trichomycterus rosablanca. The sequence continues at coordinate 13,616,269 of NC_086001.1, read as the reverse complement.
TATAAATGCAAGATATGTAAAAAATAAATAAAGCTATATAATGTCAGTTTGAGTGGAGTTTTTTTTATTACATAAATAATAATAATATGAATAGACAGACACACACACACATTTGGACAGTCAAATGTCAAGCATGGATGCACAAAAAAATAATCACAAGAAAGTGTCTTTGTGTTTAAAAACAGTATATAAAGTGAGCAGTTTTGGGCCAGCACTGAGGCAGAGCAGGTGATGTGGGTCGTGCTGAAGGGACCTCAGAGGTTTGATTCTCGCCTCCAGTCATTGTTTGTAAGAAGATTTTGCTCCTGCCAATTAAACACTCCACTGTCCTTCTACCTTTGATAAAGATAAATAAATAAAACAGGTAAATCATTATTTAATATAGAGTGCAATATACAGTTAAATATACAGCAAAATGTCCTAACAAAATAAATGTTGAAGCAATGTTATTACACTTCTTCTAAAGGGTTTATTGATCACTGACACCTTGCTAATCAGATGAATAATGAAAGCATCCATGTATCTGGGTAAACACAGCACAATGGTCATATCACACACTCACACTATATTTTATGTATAGGATGTCTGTATATGAGCTTGCTGAATAAATCATGCACTCCTCGCCCCCCAGCTATAGCAGTGTCCATTCTTTCAGCTTTCCCCAAGATTTCATCTCTGGGTGCTTTAATGAGGTCAGGCGTCAATTTTGGATAAAAAGGACTGTACATGATTGTACAGCGGGGTTGAGGTCAGGGCTCTGTGCACGCCACTGAAGTTCCTCCACACGAAACTCACAAAGCATGCCTTTATGGACCTGGTTTTGTGCACAGAGACCCATACATGTTAAAATGGGAGTACTTTACCAGAGTATTTTACTATGAGTAAGATGTGTACTGTACTAGTAAACTGTAGCTTCACAAATAATATACCAATTCTAATAATAAAAATACTAATACTACTACTAATAATAATAATAATTATAATACTAGTATAGAAAGGGAAAGAAAACTTTAAGAAATCATCTCTGTGTGTGTGTGTGTGTGTGTGTGTGTGCGTGTGTAAAAACGAACAAGAACATCTATAACTTGATGCTGCATTATTGCTGGGTGCCGTGTACTGTTACTGGCAACTAATGGGTGGTGACGTCTTACAATGTTGAAAACCTTGAACAAGTTCAGTTACATCTGATCCGCCACCATCTAGCTTCCATTTATCAAGCTCTGATATACCATCCTTTATTCTTCACCAACGTTGTGTTGCCATGATCCATTCACCACCAGATCTACACTCACCCAACCTAAATATCTTATCTACTAGCCCTAACATTCAAGAAGATATGAAATAGCTCAGCTCAATGATCCACCAGCGATGTTCCTATCTGGTTCTGATTGCTAGCTTGGTTTACCATTCTTAAACTCTGTATCTGATTTACTGTCATCCAGCTTGGATCTACCAGCTTGGATCTACAATCTCTCATTCTCAGTTTTGGATATACTATCCTCTGGCTCTAATAGCATCTACTTTAAATTTACCTTCCCAGCTCTGATCACACTGACAGCCTTGATGAACCCGCCTCCAGTTTGTGTTTACCATCTTCAAGCTTCATACTCATCTTACTCTGGTCTCCTTTTCTATTGGTGCACAATTTTTTTATTTTTTTTTAAGATCAGATCTCCAACTTGGCTGTACAATCCTTTAGTCTAATGATCCAATCTCATGTAGATTTTTTTCCACTGACCAGCTTTAAAATAATTATCAGCATTGATTTACCAACCCTCAGCTTGCATTTACCATCTTCCAGATTTGGTTGTATAGGTCTGACATCTTCTCTTTTGGAGTGTCCTTATTCTTTATCCAATTGTTACTAGATGTAATCTACAATAACATGATATTAGTCTGGATTCCATTTACGTTTTTACTTGGTTTGGATTTAACATTAACCACTTCTAATGACCTTTACTTCACAAGTACTGTGATGTATCAGAAGAAACAGCAGGGGGAACCTCTTACTACAGCTTATTTAAGGTAAGTGTTTTATTATCATGATTATTGTATTGTTTGGCATGTTTTACAGGTTTTAAAGTGTAATTTTACTTACATGGATGTTCATAGTCAAATAGTTTTAAATGCTTTACAATAATACATAATTGACATGTTTTTATGTTAAATTGTAAGCAGTACTGATAGTTTTTAAATTAATGAGTATTTAGCAACAAAAGCGATATTTAATAACAAAGTTTTAAATGTGGAGCCTTTGTTCTTTTGTTGACTCACAACAAGTAATTGCTGATTCATATAACACAATACTATAGTAAAAGATTGTTTAGTGCATTATGTATGGTGATAAATTTATAGATAATAGTAGTGTTAGTTAGTTAGTTAGTTAGTTAGTTAGACTTGATTGTTATTACGGTATCCATAGTCAGGCCTTGGAAAACCTAAGTGCCTTAAAAATAGTCATTTTAAACCAAACGAATTTGAATAAATATGCAAATACCCACCATTTGTCCCAGTGTGCACACACCTGTACTGAATAGTATCAAATTAATCCAATATCCATATTGTTTACACTTTATATACTACATAGTATGTGTAAACATTCAAATTAATACAATATCCATGTTGTTGAAACTTTATATACTGCAGTGTGTGTAAACATTCAAATTAATACAATATCCATGTTGTTGACACTTTATATACTACATAGTATGTGTAAACATTCAAATTAATACAATATCCATGTTGTTGACACTTTATATACTGCAGTGTGTGTAAACATTCAAATTAATACAATATCCATGTTGTTGACACTTTATATACTGCAGTGTGTGTAAACATTCAAATTAATACAATGTCCATGTTGTTGACACTTTATATACTGCATAGTATGTGTAAACATTCAAATTAATACAATATCCATAATGTTGACACTTTATATACTGCATAGTATGTGTAAACATTCAAATTAATACAATATCCATAATGTTGACACTTTATATACTGCATAGTATGTGTAAACATTCCAAATTAATACAATATCCATGTTGTTGACACTTTATATACTGCAGTGTGTGTAAACATTCAAATTAATACAATATCCATGTTGTTGACACTTTATATACTACATAGTGTGTGTAAACATTCAAATTAATACAATATCCATGTTGTTGACACTTTATATACTACATAGTGTGTGTAAACATTCAAATTAATACAATATCCATGTTGTTGACACTTTATATACTACATAGTGTGTGTAAACATTCAAATTAATGCAATATCCATATTGTTTACACTTTATATACAACATATTGTGTAAACATTCAAATTAATGTAATATCCATATTGTTTACACTTTATATACTACATAGTATGTGTAAACATTCAAATTAATGCAATATCCATGTTGTTGACACTTTATATACTACATAGTATGTGTAAATATTAAGTAACTTTAGCACAGCAGGCCAGAGCTAGCAGGTCAGTTGCTAGTAGGTCAATTGCTAGTAGCATATCTGTCTAGCTTGCATTAATTACAGTATAAATTGTGAGATTTTAGTATCAAAATCTAAATTTACATCATTTAATTTTGGCAGTTTATTTACTACAACCCCTGGCAAAAATTATGGAATCACCACTCTTGGAAGATGTTCTTTCAATTGTTTAATTTTGTAGAAGAAAAAAAAAATCACAGACATGCCACAAAACTATCATTTTTCAAAATGTCAACCTTCTGGCATTAAGAAACAATAAAAAAAAGAAACAAATATAATAGTTGTGGTCAGTCACAATTGCTTTTTTTAGATCAAGTAGAGGAAAAAAATATGGAATCACTCAAATCTGAGGAAAAAATTATGGAATCACTCTGTAATTTGCAGTTTAAAAACAAAACATCTGCAGCAGATTAGATTTGCTCATTATTCTTCAGTTTAAAAAGAGTGCTTACACCTCGGAGAGCTGTTGCACAAAGCAGATTGTCATGAATCATGGTTCCAACACAAGATATGTCAGTTGAAACAAATGAGAGGATTATAAAACTCCTTCAAGAAGATAAATCATTGTGGAATGTCGCAAAAGATGTTGGTTGTGTTGTGTACAGAAAATGCACAACAAAACAAATGAGAAACAAGTGGCCGGAAAGTGGAGTCAATGTCTGTGACTGAACTGTAAGAAATCACCTAAAAGAAATGGGATTTACATACAGAAAAGCCAAACAAAAGCCACCATTAACACCTAAAAAGAAAAGAACACGGTTAAAGTAGGCTAAAGAAAAGCAATCGTGGACTGTGGGTGACTGGATAAAAGTGATCTTCAGTGATGAATCGCGAATCTGCATTGGGCAAGGTGATGATGCTGGAACTTTTGTTTGGTGTCTGTCCAATGAAATTTATGAAGATAACTGCCTAAAGAAAACATGTTAATTTCCACAGTTGTTGATGATATGGGCCTGCATGTCGGGTAAAGGCACAGGGGAGATGGTCTTCAATAAATGCCAAAGTCCACATTGAAATTTTGGACGCTTTTCTTATTCCATCAGTTGAAAGGATGTTTGGTGATGATGACTTCATTTTTCAAGATGATAATGCATCTTGCCATAAGGCAAAGGACGTGAAAACTTTCCTTCAAGAAAACATATAATGTCAATGGCATGGCCTGCAAATAGTCCGGATCTCAATCCATTTGAAAATCTCTGGTGGAAATTGAAGAAAATGGTCAATGACAAGGTTCCAACCTGCAAAGCTGATCTGGCAACAGCAAGAGACAGTTGAAGGCAGATTGATGAAGAATACTGTTTGTCATTAGTTAACTCCATGCCTCATAGAGTTTAAACCATTATAAAAGCCAGAGGTGGTGCAACAAAGTAATAATGGTGCAGTGTTTTCTAATGATTCCATAATTTTTTCCTCAGATTTGAGTGATTCCATATTTTTTTCCTCTACTTGATCTAAAAAAAAAGCAATTGTGACTGACCACAACTATTATATTTGTTTCTTTTTTTATTGTTTCTTAGTGCCAGAGGGTTGACAGTTTGAGAAATGATAGTTTTGTGGCATGTCTGTGATTTCTTTTTTTTCTACAAAATTAAACAATTGAAAGAACATCTTCCAAGAGTGGTGATTCCATAATTTTTGCCAGGGGTTGTAGAAGCTCTAAACTTTCTGTTTGGCCTGTTCAGGAGGTTGTTTAGGAAGCCATGTGGTCACAAAGCAAACACTGGTTAAGAAAACAGGTGGTTAAATAAACGTGTTGCTCATTAATGTATATAATTAGTATAATTAGTATATTTAGCTGTACTTTAAACTTTGTAAATGTTTTTGTTCTCAACAAACATTTTCTCAACATGTAAAATACGTAAGCACGTTTACCTTCTTGTGGCAGGATGTTGCAACACTGCAGTAATTCATAATAGTGACTTCTGAGAGGTTCAGAAGAAGGTGGTGGGACTTGACCCAGCAATATTTCAATCAATAACCCTATACCTTAACCACAAAGTTACCACTGCTCTAATACACCGATCAGCCATAACATTAAAACCACCTCCTTGTTTCTATACTCACTGTTCGTTTTATCAGCCCCACTTACCATATAGAAGCACTTTGTAGTTCTACAATTACTGACTGTAGTCCATCTGTTTCTCTGCATGCTTTGTTAGCCCCCTTTCATGCCGTTCTTCAATGGTCAGGACTCTCCCAGGACCACCACAGAGCAGGTATTATTTAAGTGCTAACAAAGCATGTAGAGAAACAGATGGACTACAGTCAGTAATTGTAGAACTACAAAGTGCTTCTATATGGTAAGTGGAGCTGATAAAATGGACAGTGAGTGTAGAAACAAGCAGGTGGTTCAATGTTATGGCTGATCGGTGTATGTTTAAATATATTTTTACTCTGCATTATCCATTGCTTAATTGCTTATATGATGGCAACACATTTAAGTCAAGTTAGTTTATGGGTTTGATTCCCAACTGCACATTTGTAAATTGACTGAGTAAACATTTGTAGCAACAGGGCTGTCTGGAGACATGAAAACAGCATTTAATTTAAGAAATAAAAACTAAATGAATAAACAAACATTTGATTTCCTTCAAGTGACACAACTGCAGATAACGTGTAACACAGTTAGGTGAAATGATTAACTGATAGGTGGTGCATTGGCTGTTGTGTACGAGGATAGTCGTTGTACACCATATGGCCAAAAGTATGTAGACCCCTTTTCTAATTATTGAGTGTAGGTGTTTCAGAAACATCAATTTCTAACAGGATACATAAAATGAGTTATATGCTTATGGTCTGACACAGCTTGGCGTGGAGGAACTCCATAGCTCTTCTTTCTTGACCCACCACTTCGGAATGCTTTTAGCGACAATCGTGAAATGGCAGAACTGTCTGTGTGGCTTGTGGAACGTCGGTGGTGGACGTGTGTTCCGAGTTGGTCCCATCAAAGAATTTTGCCATGAAGCCAAAGCCAGCACGGCGGATATGTGAGCTGCCGGCAAACAGGTAGAGCACAGGGTTTACGCTACTGCTTAGAAATGCAAACGCTGTCACGTTGGGACGAGCAGATTTAGCCGTGGCTAAAAGAGACTCACTCTGCAGCAGCCCAATCACCTACAGAAACAGTCAGAACAGAAACAGATTAAATGTAGTGTAGTGATTAACAGATTTACCTGACAAAAGTACAAGAAAAAGATTCTTAATGTTTTACTGACCAACTTGATCATATGTTGTAAATATTTACAAATTCTGAATTTGTTACCTCCAACACACTCAAAAAGTTGGAACCCAGGCATTCATGTTCATTACACTTTTTAATGGAACTAAGGATGTTAATTATTCAGCTGCTCTACAGTCTGTGGTGTCTGTTGTCTGATTCTGACTGATGGGCCGTACGTTTTTAATAGAAGACATTTCTTGACTGCTGGCAGGCTAGTCAAGCACCTCACTCTGTGTCTTTGTAAAATTCCAATGTACACCTCCGCATCAAAGGTACCTTTATACTGTACATTTGCACATGCCGTGGGCACTGATGCACGCCTATACCATGACAGATGTTTGCTTTTGCACCTTTCTAGATAGGTTTCAATAATCCTTTTTCTCTTTGGCATGGAGAACTCAATGTTTCTTCATGCAGGAGTGGACTGTGTTAATTGACAACAGTTTTCCATGACTGTTTTTCATGCAGTGCCGCCTGAGGGCTTGAAGGTCACACACATTCGACAGTGGTTTCCGGCCTTATCCTACATGGGCTGACATGTCTCCAGCATCTCTGAATCTTTTTACAATATTATGCATAGTGGATGGTGAAAGACTGTATATGAAGCCAAGTTTGAAATGGGTGAAAACCTGTTAACCTCTCAAACTGCAACACTTGTAATATAGGCCAGCTTTATTAGCTATCTAAAGTTTACAACACAATGTACAACATGGGCAGTCATGTTAAAGCCTGGATGAGATGGTGTAAGCATATTTTATGTTCATGGCTCTCAAGGTGCAAATCTAGCTTAATGCAATGGCACTGAAAAATGTGTGTGTGTGTGTGTGTTCAATGGCAAATGCAATGGCAGATTGGATTGTGATAAGTCATAGCTAATTGCTAACTGATGCACATTGAATGATTATATCTGTTTCCCATGTTCACCATGGCAGTGATGTTCATTACAAGTGTATAGTGGAACTGCAGCAAAGTTTAGCAAGAAGTACCAACATTGCTTACCTTGGCTTTCAGTATTCTTATAGAAAGTTTTCCTGATTGTACAATAGTAAAGTGACAGTAATCGTACCTGTATGACGTTAATTAAGTGGTAGGGCAGCCAGAAGACAGTGAATGCTATGATGATGATGAGAATGAGAAGGCTGCCCTTCATACGTCCTTGAAACATGGCACTGCGTAACCGGCAAATAACAGAGGTGTAGCAAAAAATGATAAAGCTGAAGGGGATCAGAAAGCCCAGTATCGTCTCTGTGAGGTACTGGAAGACGACATGTCCATCCCAGTCCCAGTGGTACTGAGAACAGAGATACACCGATATATTTGGATTGATCGGTTGTGCGCTGTTGAGATGGATAGAAACACAAATTACAGATGATTAGTTGAGTTCAACAGTTTATCCATGCTTGGAAGCAACATGCATGTCATGGCAGAATATCAATTTGGCTTTTTTCACTGATTAAATGATTTAAACCCATGCCTTCTTTGTTTAAGAACTTTCACAAATCTGAGTTTGTTCATGTGTTTATTGTGGATTGTTTGGGTACATTTACTCGCAGCATAAGGTAATAAATTCAGGTATACTGTGTAGTCCAGGAACAAAACACAGGTGTTACAGTCCACCAGCTGGAGAGCAGGAACAGAGCACTTGACTTAAAGCTTGACTTGGTTGTTTGCTGGAGAAACAAAAGAAGAAGAAGCAGGGGCCTCTATCTTGCAGAAAAGTACGGAGCCCCTAAGGTGACATCCCTTACAAAAAAATATAACGCGTGGCCACGCCTTATTAACGTGTTCCCATGCCTTATTAAGTCGTGGCCACGCATTGTTAACACGTGGGAACGAGATAATAGCGCGTGGCCACGACTTAGTAAGGAGTGGGAATGAGACCGTGGCCACGACTTAAAAAGGTTGAAACAGTTGAATATTGTTTACTCTGTTCCATTTCTTGACTATCTTGTCAATAAACAGAATGGACAATTAAGCATTGTACTTGCTTACTTTATATTTATTACATCTACAACAGTAGCGAACATTAACGTGTGTATAAACATTACTATGACAACCCGCATACATCTGTGTGTGCGTCGCTCTAACAGTTCCATACATAAAACCATCACACGTTCCATACATTAACACATGTTGTTAGCCGTAGATTGTTTGTTTTGGAGCCTTGATGTAATATGCAGTCTCCCTCCTGTGTGTAACAGATGATCACACCATATTCAACTGTTTCATACGGAGCCCCTAACAACATGTGTTAATGTATGGAACGTGTGATGGTTTTATGTATGGAACTGTTAGAGCGACGCACACACGACTTAATAAGGCTCCATAGAAAACCCTCTAAGCTCATCCTGATTTTAAAATCGTTTGACTGTGGATATCCACAAAGTTGAATCAGTTCATCTGGACCCAAGTTTGTTGTAGAGACACGTTTCGTCACTCAATCCGAATGACTTCTTCAGTCTGAAGAAGTCATTCGGATTGAGTGACGAAACGTATCTCTACAACAAACTTGGGTCCAGATGAACTGATTCAACTTTGTGGATTTGTGTACCTGGATTATTGAGCATGCATCAACAGATTGACTGTGGATAGTGTCACCTGTGTTTCAGCATATATTTTTGTTGATATTTATAATTGGTGAAGTCAAACGAGTTTTATTTATAAGCTACAGTAAAGTCACCAGCTCAATTACTAATACAATTACTACACATTTACATTTTTGGCATGACTTTTGTAGCTTAAGTAAAAAAAAATTTCTTGTGCCCACACACAGTATAACAATATTATGTAGTAAAACTAAATCTGAACTCAGCAGCTTATTAACACTTACTGAAATCGCTAATTATAGGTCAAAGTATAGGCTAAAGTACGCAAGCTGTTGGTTTAATAATATTCCACATGGACATTTGTCAAATTATGTTGACTTACCAAATTTGCTTGTTTGTAGCAGTACTGTAGCAATATTCTTTCTCTGTTTATTGACACTGTAGGATTTTTTTTTTTTTTACAATCACCATGCTTCACATTAAAGGTGTTATTTTATATTATATTTCCAATTGCGGCTTTATGTGGGTAACAGCTCAGATAACGATCATGTTTCTAGTAACCTGACTCAACTTAAGAGGAAATCAAGCTAACTACTAATCATGTTTCTTATGCAGGTACATTTAATCACATTTTGTAATTGTTTTTAAGTTGGCAACATTGTCTAGTGTTTTGTATTATGTTTCATACATGTAATACTTCAGTAATATTTACACTATTTCACTCCTACTTAAATTTTTCAAACTTGCAAACTTGAATACTAATTGCTCTCTACCAGTCGTGCCAAAGCCCTGTGGTAGCTTCATGCAGTTTCACCAAGATGAAAAGTATTATTTAGTGCATTAGCCTGTTTTGGAAACAGATCAATAAAAAGACTGTTGTTGTAAATTGGTTTAGAAGCTGTGTGTACATAGTACCTGTAATTGCCTTGTACTTGTACTTTGTACCAAACTACTTGTCAAAGATGTGCAGTTATAGACAGTAAATGGCCACTTGTGGCCAAATCAGTAATTCAACAGTTCTATATCTCGTGTACCAGTAGGTTCATTCTAATGTCTTTAGTGCAGATCAACAATAAGATTAAAATTTATCATCGTGCATATTTTTTATGAATTAATCTTTAACTGCTTCATTATGAGAGTCTGAAAACACTGGATGTCCATTTCACTGACATTAATGGTCAATTTGGTGGAAGGAACCTGCCCACATAGACACAAGGAGAACATGCCAGACCTCTCATGGAGAGTCACAAGGTTGGTGCACCGGTCCCCAGGACCCTGGTGCTGTGACACACCCATACCATCATGCATTTTTTTTAACATGTGAGCAATATACTGATACGAACCTGCGGTAGAAGGGAATGGGCAGTGCCATGAGAAAGGACATGATCCAGACCCCCAGCATGACTTTGTAGAGGTTTTTGGTGTTTCTCAGCCTCTGTGACAGGAAGGGATTGCTGACAGCCAGCCAGCGGTCCATGCTCATAACACAGATCAGATAAATAGAGACGTACATGTTGACATAGCAGAGATAGTGCACGGCCTTACACATCCCAGCCCCGAACTCCCAGCTCTTTCCACCAACCAGATAGCGCATGAAAAGGGGGGCACTCAGGAGTACAAAAGCATCAGCCACTGCCAGATTCAGGACCAGGAGACATGTAACAGAGCGGCGCTGGACACGACATAGTACCGTCCACACCACAAACAAATTCCCTGGAAAACCGAGGATGAAGGCTACAAGCAGGATTCCTAACCCAATCTGAACAGAGAGTGGGAGTCCCTTGGAGGTAGCCACGATGGCAGTGGTTGTATTGTTTATGCTTTCCATATCAACAGATTCTTGTAATATGTGTTAGTGACTTGCTGTAAGCTAAAAAGGAAAAAAGAGGGAAAAACTATGTTAATATATTCCAGACAAACTCATTCTTTTATTCAATGTCTTATCTCTAGCAGCCACTTAATACTGGTCAGGATTGGGTGGAACCAGAGTCTTTCTTAACACAGCGCCACTCCATCACAAGGCAACAAACTCACATATTTACACTTATATTTAGTATTCAGTATTTTTGTTTGTGTAGAAGTGTAGAAGGTAAATACAGGGTGAGTCAAAAGTCACAGGACACTCTTTTATTTCAGAAACGAAAGGGAAAATGACATATCTGAATACCCCAGCAAATAATGGGTGAGGGGGCCTATATTTTGTTGGATTTGTCATTTTCCCTTTCGTTTTTGAAATAAAAGAGTGTCCTGCAACTTTTGACTCACTCTGTAGTATACCTAAGTCCCTACCTAATTCGCAGTTGTGAAAATTGCGTCACAAACCGTGAAGTGAGCCGTTTCCAGTTTTTTAAGGTTTGTGTTAAGTGATATAACATTTTTCATTCACGTAGCATTCAAGTGGCTCCATTTACTGGTTATAAGACGGTCCTAGCAATCTTAAGGCAATCGGTTAGTCAAAATGTCCAAGATGTCAGAGTGTAAAATAGCTGAAAACACTAATCAGGTAACTGAGTTTGGCAAACTCCCAACCAATTCTGTGGATGGGGGGTCCCACTGGATGTTTTAGGTTTACATTCAACTATTAAGGTAGGCTACGCTGTGTATTGTAGTTTTCATTTATTCATTCATACATTTTTTAGAGTAGCAAGAAAAAAGCTTATTGTTACAACCATTTAAGGCACAACAAGTTATTTTCAAGAGCACTGAATTCAATCTCACTGAGCTTTCTTTTATTTTCTCCTATGAATATGTTCTGTTTTTCACCCAGTATCGGCGTTGACCATATTGTAAGGATTTCATCTGTCATGGTACATGGAACATTTATTGTAATAAAAGTTTGATAATCATCCAAGATTTAGATTTTTTTTCTCCAAATACTTATGGAAAAACAAATTTTGATTATTTTGAGATTAATATACAGTAAATGCATTGTATTGTGCGTTTTCTTTTGCTTGGAGCATTACATAACTCTTTTTTTCTAGTTACCCCCATTACAACAAGAACACACTATGCTGTATTATTGGTTTACAATCCAATAAAATCTCGGCTTTGGTGTCCTAAAATGACATGCAACTTTTGACTTAAAATAGTAAAATGTGTTATGAATCTGATACCATGCATCAAAGAGGAGAGAAAATAAGGGAACTGTCTAAGACCAAGACAAAACTAATGCTTATACATGATTAATAATATACATAAAATACACATATATAGGTATAAAAAATAAATGCATTTAAAGAGTTAGGAAACTTAGCCAAGAGAATCAAAATTTCCAATAATAGTTGTCTCAGGGCTTTTCCATGCAAGTGTGTTTTTAAAATCCTTTCTCTCTTTCTTCCTTTATTTGTATGATTGTGACAGCACAGCACTCTTATATAACAGATAGAAAAGAGAAGAGAGAAAGACATCCAGAGGGAGGAAGAACCAAAAGAACAGAGTAGACAAAAAGAAAAAAAGTACAAGTTCCCCACTCTCACTGACATCCCAGTTTAACCAGCTGCTCCTTTCAGATCCAGGTTTGAAGTGAAAGACAATAAGGGGAAATCCAGGGATATTACTCACCTATACACTCACTCACATCCAGAGGCCATTTAAACCACTTCTATATGCTTCCAGAGTCGGAAGAGCGCTCGAGTCCCCAGATGAAACCCACCAGGACAACAGGAAAAAATGTTAAACTTAACAGACAGTAATTGCTGGTGGAGTTCAAACCCAGGTACCCAGGACATTGTAGATTTCTATATGCCCCCCAGTTTGTAAAAGTGGTGTTAAAATAGTGCAGTGAGCCCCTGAAAGGTGCAGAGGAACTGCTGGAAGGAAATAAACATGATAGGTTTTAACTTTATTAAAAACAGATGTATGTTTATTTTTTAAAACCCTACAGTACTGTAAAAATTGGTTCTATTTATTTAAATTAAATGTGTATTTGCTACACTAAACTGAACAAAACATGTTATTCAAAAAAATAATCAGACATACTTATAAACTTGTAAAAAAAGTATTTCCTTCCTGGGTTACTTGGTCAACACATTCACCACATTTAACTGGAAAGCCATTTAGGCTAATTTAAGAGACCCAGACTTGATTTAAACAAGTTCTGTTACAGAAATGTACCAAGCCAAGTGGTCACACTACAGAACTAAGCTACCTCGGAGCCATAAAAATGAAAATATAAAATGGACTCACAATATGAAAACAAAATACGATAAGGAGACTCAAACATAATACCGATCAAGCCATAAAATGACACAAATGTGTTAAACATGGCGTTAAAATACAAACAAACAAACCGAACACTACACCACAATTTCAGTAAGCTAGGAAAAACGCTGTTAAAATATGTCTGTCTGTCTTTAAGGCCCAAGGGCATTGCTAATTCGCAGTACAGGCCATTATTTTAAATAAGCATCTCATTTGGGCTGGAAAAAGCAAATATTACAATTTATTTTGAGATTAATATACAGTAAGTGCATTGTATTGTGCATTTCCTTTTGCGCAAGAGTTTGAGTGGAAAATTAATTTAGTAGTGGCTTTTGTGACGCTCCAACCTTCCATGGAGTTCTGTCACTAATGACTTGCAGGCAGCATGGGGTGTAGACGATTATTATTAGACAGTATCTGCATCTCTCTTCAGCTTTATTGTCGATCAAATTACAGAGAAGAGATGTACTGTGGTTGCATTGCATTAAGTTTTTAGAACAATCCTCTCTTGTACTGAGATGTGACTGTGTTTGTTTCTGCTTTAAAACATAAGCACCATGAAAGAACCAGATTTAACACAATTAAACAAGTTTATAGTTTATTTCTCAATTATTTGTCATCATACTACTAGCTCTCTCTGTGTGTGTGTGTGTGTGTGTGTTGAGTTTGCGTGTGTGCGTGCGTGCGTGTGTGTGTGTGTCTCGCTCTCCGCGATACTGAAAGTGTTTCAGATTTGAATATGGACAATAAACGGCTCTTATTACAATTTACGATTAATTCCCTCTACTGATGCGAAGCTGAATGGGTGGATTACAGTCTTTAAGAACTGCGCAGAAATAAAAGACTCGGTTCCTTTCGTTCATTTCAAAGATCCGTTTAATAGAATCGAATCGTTCGCGAACGACCCATCACTATATGCAGTTGCCACTGACCATTACAGTGAGAGGGGTGCGCCTGGTGAGCGGAGCAGCCTTGTGATGTCAGGAACAAGATCAGTGAGCTTCAAACGCAGATCTGCTCTGATAAAAGTGAGAGAGCTACTGATAACTTTACTGATAACGTTTCGGAAATTTCGAGATGAAAACCGCGAACGTGAAGTATAGACGTAATGAAGTACGGTGTCTGCGTAGCCCCGAATATTTTTAAAAACACATTAGTTTTAATACAATTAAACTGATTTTATTATAACAGAATTATAAGAACTTTGAAACAGATTTTATTAGTAATTTACACATTTTGTTTCATTTTTTTGTATTTATAATTTTTAAATTATTTATTTTTTCGGTGCATGTAATTACTTTTCCGAGATTATCTGGTGTACCACCTCGTGCTGCTTCACGTGCCACCAGCGGTACGCGTACCACAGTTTGAGAACCACTGTTATATTTCACTGGTTTGGCGACATCTGGTGTAAAAGCTGTTGTATTGCATGTGACCTTTTATAACCAATTGATCACAGATCCATAACTGTTTATATATTATGAAATATAACTTAGACTGACCCTGGGCTGAATACTTATTCAGTTCATTATTATTAGGTAAGCCATTTATTGCATGTGACATTCACCTGGAGTGTAGCATTGCTGTTATGACTCCCATATTTACTGCATGATGCATAATTAATGACACTATGTGATTTTGACTGATATGCACAGCTTTAGGGTTTGATAGGAGGCTGGTTGAGGGAATTTACTAATGCACTTTAGTCTAACCTGAAAAAACAATGAGAATGTCACATGAACATTTTCAGGTTATGTTACTATACACTTGTCACCACTGTAGGATTTTCTACTAAATATGTGACTATAAATACATAAATACTAATATTTATAATACAGACAAAGTTAAATCAGTTCACTCATCTCTTTCACTTTTACAATAGTCCAGCCAAAAAAGAATGGCTCGTATTTTCCCTTTAATGATTTGTAGCTGATTAACCAAGATGTGAGTGGGTTTTAGTTAATGTAGCTAACAAGTCAATGATTCCAAAAGCTAAAGGTTTATTTTTAGTTATTAGTTTAAATCAAGCATTTCCTCTTACCTTATTATTACCTTATTTTGGTAGTCTGCATAAATTCACTAGCTGTAATGTACAAAATCTGCACCTCACTTGTAGTTGTGCTAATAGCTGATTTTGATCCGAGTCCTGCTACTGAAATATATGGTAAATGACATACGCCCAGCATGTTACATTATTTTAACACGCCTATTATGTTACAGGGGCATGGATGTATATCAAAATAGTTAAAATGTATTGCATACAAATAAAATAAAGTATAATTAAAGCCTTGTTTTATTTTCCATTGTAACTGCAATGTTACATCAACACACGTTTTCACTGTACATGCACTTTCCTCAAGGTTTAATGTAATGTAACTCAGAACCTTTAACAATGGATTATTTCTTTTTACAGAATTATTCAGCGAGGGTATAAGGTATTCCTAATGTAAATTACTTTTTTACCTAACAGACTGGATGTAGCACATGCCTACCCATCACTGCACACCACCATGGTTTATATTTAAGTGTAGATTTTACTTTTGGCTGAAATATAACAATGAATATAATAGGATCATGTAACCTGTGTAAAAGAAACAGTCTATGTATAAATGCAAGATATGTAAAAAATAAATAAAGCTATATAATGTCAGTTTGAGTGGAGTTTTTTTATTAAATAAATAATAATAATATGAATAGACAGACACACACACATATGGCCAGTCAAATGTCAACAATAAATGCACAAAAAAATTATTTAATAAAAAATAATCACAAGAAAGTGTCTTTGTGTTTAAAAACGATAAATAAAATGAGCAGTTTTGGGCGAGCACTGAGGCAGAGCAGGTGATGTGGGTCGTGCTGAAGGGACCTCAGAGGTTTGATTCTCACCTCCAGTCATTGTTTGTAAGAAGAGTTTGTTCCTGGCAATTAAACACTCCACTGTCCTTCTACCTTTGATAAAGATAAATAAATAAAAAAGGTAAGTCATTATTTAATATAGAGTGCAATATACAGTTAAATATACAGCAAAATGTCCTAACAAAAATAAATGTTGAAGCAATGTTATTACACTTCTTCTAAAGGTCTTATTGATCATTTTCTTTGAGAGAATGTAATCACTGACACCTTGCTAATCAGATGAATAATTAAAGCATCCATGTATCTGGGTAAACACAGCACAATGCTCATATCACACACTCACACTATATGTTAGGTATATGGCTGTCTGTATATGAGCTTGCTGGATAAATCATGCACTCCTCGCCCCCGAGCTATAGCAGTGTCCATTCTTTCAGCTTTCCCCAAGATTTCATCTGTGGGTGCTTTCATTAGGTCAGGCGTCAATTTTGGATAAAAAGGACTGTACATGATTGTACAGTGGGGTTGAGGTCAGGGCTCTGTGCACGCCACTGAAGTTCCTCCACACGAAACTCACAAAGCATGCCTTTATGGACCTGGTTTGAAATGGGAGTACTTTACCAGAGTATTTTACTATGAGTAAGATGTGTACTGTACTAGTAAACTGTAGCTTCACAAATAATATACCAATAATATACCAATTCTAATAATAAAATACTACTACTACTACTTATAATAATAATAATACTAATAATAATAATAATAATACTAGTATAAAAACTGTGTGTGTGAGAGAGAGTGTGTGAAAACAAACAAGAACATCTATAACTTGATGCTGCATTATTGCTGGGTGCCGTGTACTGTTACTGGCAACTAATGGGTGGGGACATCTTACAATGTTGAAAACCTTGAACAAGTTCAGTTACATCTGATCCGCCACCAATCTAGCTTCCATTTATCAAGCTCTGATATACCATCCATTATTTCTGGTCTTCTTTAGCTTCAAATTGTCATCACCCAGATTCCAGCTCTGATCTCATATAACACTGATTATTTTAAGCTCTAACTGACCATCCTTCATTCTTCACCAACGTTGTGTTGCCATGATCCATTCACCACCAGATCTACACTCACCCAACCTAAATATCTTATCTACTAGCCCTAACATTCAAGAAGATATGAAATAGCTCAGCTCAATGATCCACCAGTGTTGTTCCTATCTAGTTCTGATTGCTAGCTTGGTTTACCATTCTTAAACTTTGTATCCGATTTACTGTCATCCAGCTTGGATCTACCAGCTTGGATCTACCAGCTTGGATCTACAATCTCTCATTCTCAGTTTGGATATACTATCCTCTGGCTCTAATTGCATCTACTTTAAATTTACCTTCCCAGCTCTGATCACACTGACAGCCTTGATGAACCCGCCTCCAGTTTGTGTTTACCATCTTCAAGCTTCTCTGGTCTCCTTTTCTATTGGTGCACTAATTTTTTATTTTTTTTTTAAGATCAGATCTCCAACTTGGTTGTACAATCCTTTAGTCTAATGATCCAATCTCATGTAGATTTTTTTCCACTGACCAGCTTTAAAATAATTATCAGCATTGATTCACCAACCCTCAGCTTTTATTTACCATCTTCCAGATTTGGTTGTATAGGTCTGACATCTTCTCTTTTGGAGTGTCTCTATTCTTTATCTCAATATTATAAGATGTAATCTACAATAACGTGATATTGGTCTGGATTCCATCGGCTCAGATTTGATTGGATTTACGTTTTTACCTGGTTTGGATTTAACATTAACCACTTCTAATGACCTTTACTTCACAAGTACTGTGATGTATCAGAAGAAACAGCAGGGGGAACCTCTTACCACAGCTTATTTAAGGTAAGTGTTTTATTATCATCATTATTTTATTGTTTGGCATGTTTTACAGGTTTTAAAGTGTAATTTCACTTACATGGATGTTCATAGTCAAATAGTTTTAAATGCATTACAATAATACATTATTGCAACCGAGTGAATTGTGAGTTAGGAGTAATAAAATGCATGTTTTTACGGTAAATTGTAAGCAGTACTGATAGTTTTTAAGCAACAAAAGTAATAACAAAGTTTTAAGTCATGTGGAGCCTTTGTTCTTTTGTTGACTCACAACAACGAATTGCTGATTCATATAACACAATACTATAGTAAAAGATTGTTTAGTGCATTATGTATGTATGGTGATTAAATATATAGATAATAGTAATGTGTTAGTTAGTTAGACTTGATTGTTAATACGGTATCCATTAATACAGTCAGGCCTTGGAAAACCTAGGTGCATTAAAAATAGTCATTTAAACCATACAAATATTAGTAAATATGCAAATACCCACCATTTGTCCCAGTGTGCACACACCTGTACTGAATAGTATCAAATTAATCCAATATCCATATTGTTTACACTTTATATACTACATAGTATGTGTAAACATTCAAATTAATGCAATATTCTTGTTGTTTACACTTTATATACTCCATAGTATGTGTAAATATTCCAATTAATCTAATATCCATGTTGTTGACACTTTATATACTACATAGTATGTGTAAATATTAAAATTAATACAATATCCATGTTGTTGACACTTTATATACTACATAGTATGTGTAAATATTCAAATTAATCTAATATCCAAGTTGTTGACACTTTATATACTACATAGTATGTGTAAATATTCCAATTAATCTAATATCCATGTTGTTGACACTTTATATACTACATAGTATGTGTAAATATTAAAATTAATACAATATCCATGTTGTTGACACTTTATATACTACATAGTATGTGTAAATATTCAAATTAATCTAATATCCATGTTGTTGACACTTTATATACAACATAGTATGTTTAAATGTTAAGTAACTTTAGCACAGCAGGCCAGGGTCAGTTGCTAGTAGCATATCTGTCTAGCTTGCATTAATTACAGTATAAATTGTAAGATTTTAGTATCAAAATCTAAATTTACATCATTTAATTTAAGCAGTTTATTTACTAGAAGCTTTAAACTTTCTGTTTGGTGTGTTCAGGAGGTTGTTTAGGGCACCATGCAGTCACAAAGCAAACACTGGTTACCAAAACAGGTGGTCTAAATAACTTTGAGCTCATTAATGTATATAATTAGTATAATTAGTATATTTAGCTGTACTTTAAAGATTGTAAATGTTTTTGTTCTCAACAAACATTTTCTTAACATGTTAAAATGTAAGCACATTTACCTTCTTGTGGCAGGATGTTGCAACACTGCAGTAATTCATAATAGTGACTTCTGAGAGGTTCAGAAGAAGGTGGTGGGACTTGACCCAGCAATATTTCAATCAATAGCTTTATACCTTAACCACAAAGTTACCACTGCTCTAATACACCGATCAGCCATAACATTAAAACCACCTCCTTGTTTCTATACTCACTGTCCATTTTATCAGCTCAACTTACCATATAGAAGCACTTTGTGGTTCTACAATTACTGACTGTAGTCCATCTGTTTCTCTGCATGCTTTGTTAGCCCCCTTTCATGCTGTTATTCAATGGTCAGGACCCCCACAGGACCACTACAGAGCAGGTATTATTTAGGTGGTAGATCATTCTCAGCACTGCAGTGACACTGACATGGTGGTGGTGTGTTAGTGTGTGTTGTGCTGGTATGAGTGGATCAGACACAGCAACGCTGCTGGAGTTTTTAAACACCTCACTGTCACTGCTGGACTGAGAATAGTCCACCAACCAAAAATAGCCAGCCAATAGTGCCCCGTGGGCAGCGTCCTGTGACCACTAATGAAAGTCTAGAAGATGACCAACTCAAACAGCAGCAATAGATGAGCGATCGTCTCTGACTTTACATCTACAAGATGGACCAACCAGGTAGGAGTGTCTAATAGAGTGGACAGTGAGTGGACACGGTATTTAAAAACTCCATCAGCGCTGCTGTGTCTGATCCACTCATACCAGCACAACACACACTAACACACCACCACCATGTCAGTGTCACTGCAGTGCTGAGAATGATCCACCACCTAAATAATACCTGCTCTGTAGTGGTCCTGTGGGGGTCCTGACCATTGAATAACAGCATGAAAGGGGGCTAACAAAGCATGCAGAGAAACAGATGGACTACAGTCAGTAATTGTAGAACTACAAAGTGCTTCTATATGGTAAGTGGAGCTGATAAAATGGACAGTGAGTGTAGAAACAAGCAGGTGGTTCAATGTTATGGCTGATGTATGTTTAAATATATTTTTACTCTGCATTATCCATTGCTTAATTGCTTATATGATGGCAACACATTTAAGTCAAGTTAGTTTATGGGTTTGATTCCCAATTGCACATTTGTAAATTGACTGAGTAAACATTTGTAGCAACAGGGCTGTCTGGAGACATGAAAACAGCATTTAATTTAAGAAATAAAAACTAAATGAATAAATAAACATTTGATTTCCTTCAAGGGACACAACTGCAGATAACGTGTAACACATGTGTGATTATTAACTGATAGGTGGTGCATTGGCTGTTGTGTATGAGGATAGTCGTTGTACACCATATGGCCAAAAGTATGTAGACCCCTTTTCTAATGATAAAGTTTAAGTGTTTCAGAGACATCCAATTCTAACAGGATACATAAAATGAGTTATATGCTTATGGTCTGACGCATAACTTGGCGTGGAGGAACTCCAGTAGCCTGCACAGAGCTCTGTCATCAACCCTATTAAATGTTTTTTAGCATGAATTGGAATGTTGGTAGTGAGCCAGGCTTTTTCTTCCAACTCCAGTTGCTGCCTCACAAATTCTTTTTTGACTTTTTTACAGCACACATTTTTACAGACACGTTTCATGTCAATGTCCAATGTTTAAGAATAGGAAATCCTACCAGCTTATGGCCAGATGGCTATGTACTGTTGCCCATATAGTGTTTTAAAGAAAATGTATCTATTGGTGGCATTCAACCATTTGATAAGTTTGGCCACAAAAGGCCACAACAGAGGCCAAAATATCCGGGCCGCAGGTAAAGAACTCCTGCCGTATATAAACAAATCTGTCAGGAAAATTTTTTTATCCCTAATGGCCGTTTAGCAATCCAGCGTACTCAGTATAGATTGAGGACATGTTGTTTTCATATTTCAGAGCGACAAATCTGCTCCACCCTTTTTCCTTCTTCTCCATAGCTCTTCTTTGTTGATCTGCCACCACTTCGGAATGCTTTTAGCGACAATCGCGAAATGGCAGAACTGTCTGTGTGGCTTGTGGAACGTCGGTGGTGGACGTGTGTTCCGAGTTGGTCCCATCAAAGAGTTTTGCCATGAAGCCAAACCCGGCACGGCGGATATGTGAGCTGCCGGCAAACAGGTAGAGCACAGGGTTTACGCTACTGCGCAGAAATGCAAACGCTGTCACGTTGGGACGAGCAGATTTAGCCGTGGCTAAAAGAGACTCACTCTGCAGCAGCCCAATCACCTACAGAAACAGTCAGAACAGAAACAGATTAAATGTAGTGTAGTGATAATGTAACGGTATGTGGGCTAGACGGACAGGAGGGGCGGACACAAACGCGGAGATGTGTGACAGAAACTATATTTAATAATAATAAAGACAAGACAGGGTTAAACTGACAGAACAGGACTGAACAGGACTAACGGACAGGCGAAACAAAGACTAAACCGGCTAAACAGACTAAACAGGCTAACGGACAGGCTAAACAGGCTAACAGGGCAAACAAACAGGCTAACGGGGCTAAACAGGCTAACGGGGCTAAACCGGCTAACGGGGCAAACAAACAGTCTAACGGGGCTAAACAGGCTAACGGGGCTAAACCGGCTAACGGGGCAAACAAACAGGCTAAACAAAGACTAAACAGGCTAAACAAACTTAGCAGGCTAACAGACAGGCTAAACAAAGTCTAAACAGGCTAAACAGGCTAACGGACAGGCTAAACAAAGACTAAACAGACTTACAGGGCAAACAGGGCAAACAGAGCAAACAGAGCAAACAGAGCAAACAGACAGAGTACCAGGAGCAGAGAAAACAGACGCAAACAGAGTTACCATGAAAATAGTCTCCAACCAGCCTTTCCCTGAGCCTCTCCTAAATAGTAGCAGCTGGGGCTAATTAGCCCGAGCTAACCAATCAGGAGAGGGAGGCTGGCTGGAGACTGGGGAGAGAAGGGCGTGGCACACTGGAGCACAGGATCACCCTGAGGCTCCAAGCGTGACAGTAGGCCCCTCCCCGAAGGCACGACTCCTGGCGTGCCCAAATACAAAAAACAAAAAGGAGGTCCTGGACCTTGAGGGGCAAATTCGAAGTCATTCAAAAAATTCCGAGGCAGGCATGACAAAAGTTCAGAAGCGCCGTCGGTGGGTGCTGATAAAGAACCAGGAGCACCCTCTGGGGGTGCTGACTTGACAGGAGCGCCTTTGGAGACCGGAGTGCCATCAGGGGGCACCGACTCGGGAACAGGAGCGCCATCAGGGGGCGCCAACTCAGGAACAGGAGTGCCGTCGGAGGACACCAACTCAGGAACAGAAGTGCCGTCGGAGGACACCAACTCGGGAACAGAAGTGCCGTCGGAGGACACCAACTCGGGAACAGAAGTGTCGTCGGAGGACACCAACTCGGGAACAGAAGTGCCGTCGGAGGACACCAACTCGGGAACAGAAGTGCCGTCGGGGAACACCAACTCAGGAACAGGAGCGCCATCGGGATGCGCCAACTCAGGAACAGAAGCGCCATCGGGATGCGCCAACTCAGGAACAGGAGCCAGCTGCGTGGAGCCTGGCGAAGAGGCTTCGTGAGTCAGCTGTGTGGAGCCTGGCGAAGAGTCTTCGGGAGTCAGCTGCGTGGAGCCTGGCGAAGAGGCTTCGGGAGTCAGCTGCGAGGACCCTTGAGAAGAAGCATCCGGAGTCAGCTGCGTGGACCCTTGAGAAGAGGCGTCCGGAGTCAGCTGCGTGGACCCTTGAGAAGAGGCGTCCGGAGTCAGCTGCGTGGACCCTTGAGAAGAGGCGTCCGGAGTCAGCTGCGTGGAGCCTGGCGAAGAGTCTTCGGGAGTCAGCTGCGTGGAGCCTGGCGAAGAGGCTTCGGGAGTCAGCTGCGAGGACCCTTGAGAAGAGGCGTCTGGAGTCAGCTGCAAAAACACTGGAGAAACGTCATTAATCAGCTGCACAAATGTTTGAGAATCTCCTTGATTCAGCTGTGAGGACCCTGGAGAGGCGTCCGAAGTCAATTGTGAAAACACTGGAGAAACGTCATTAATCAGCTGCACAAATCCTTGAGAATCTCCTTGATTCAGCTGTGAGGACCCTGGAGAGGTGTCCGAAGTCAATGGTGAAAACACTGGAGAAACGTCATTAATCAGCTGCACAAATCCTTGAGAATCTCCTTGATTCAGCTGTGAGGACCCTGGAGAGGCGTCCGGAATCAGCTGCAAAAACCCTTGAGAAACTTCTTGAAACAGCTGTGAGAACCCTGGAGAGGTGTCCAAAGTCACTTGCGAAAACACTGGAGAAACATTCAGCTGCGTGGACCCTGGAGAGGCGTCCAAAGTCAGCTGCGAAAACACTAGAGAAACATCACTCAGCTGTGAGGACCCTGGAGAGGCGTCCGAAGTCACTTGGGAAAACACTGGAGAAACGTCATTCAGCTGCGAGGACCCTGGAGAGGCGTCCGAAATCAGCTGCGAAAACACTGGAGAAACATCACTCAGCTGTGAGGACCCTGGAGAGGCGTCCGAAGTCAGCTGCGAAAATCCTTGAGAAACTCCTTGAAACATCTGTGAGGACTCTGGAAAGGCGTCCGAAGGTAACTGCGAAAACACTGGAGAAACGTCATTCAGCTGCGAGGACCCTGGAGAGGCGTCCGAAGTCAGCTGCGAAAACACTAGAGAAACATCACTCAGCTGTGAGGACCCTGGAGAGGCGTCCGAAGTCAGCTGCGAAAATCCTTGAGAAACTCCTTGAAACAGCTGTGAGGACCCTGGAGTGGTGTCCAAAGTCATTTGCGAAAACACTGGAGAAACGTCATTCAGCTGCGAAAACACTAGAGAGGCGTCCAAAGTCAGCTGCTTGGACCCTGGATATGCGTCAGAAGCCAGCTGTTTGGACCCTGGAGAACCTGGACTCAGCTGTGAAAACACTGGAGAGGCATCCGAAATCAGCTGCTTGGACCCTGGAGAGGCGTCAAAAGTCAGCTGTTTGGACCCTGGAGAAACTGGACTCAGCTGCGAAAACACTGGAGAGGCGTCCGAAATCAGCTGCTTGGACCCTGGAGAGGCGTCAAAAGTCAGCTGTTTGGACCCTGGAGAAACTGGACTCAGCTGCGAAAACACTGGAGAGGCATCCGAAATCAGCTGCTTGGACCCTGGATATGCGTCAGAAGTCAGCTGTTTGGACCCTGGAGAAACTGGACTTAGCTGCGAAAACACTGGAGAGGCATCCGAAATCAGCTGCTTGGACCCTGGATATGCGTCAGAAGTCAGCTGTTTGGACCCTGGAGAAACTGGACTCAGCTGCGAAAACACTGGAGAGGCGTCCGAAATCAGCTGCTTGGACCCTGGATATGCGTCAGAAGTCAGCTGTTTGGACCCTGGAGAAACTGGACTCAGCTGCGAAAACACTGGAGACGGCGAACAAACAGAAGGACCCCCGGAGCCCTTGGGGTCGAAACAGGAAACAGGACCTAAATAATATTGGCTGGCTCCTAACGTGGACTTGGGACAGTCACGAGCTTTATAAGCGGGCACTGGCTCCTGGACCACATCCGCAGTGGGCACTGGGGAAAATTTAACCTCCCCAGTGGGCACTGGATGCCAGGTATAAGCTGCAGTGGGCACTTTGCTACATGAACATTTGGTTCTCATGAGGCCCTCGAAATCCTTCACCGAGTTCAGCTCAACTCCCGTGTCAGACCAAAGCTGCTTAGCCCACTCACGAGCAGCACCCCTCAGCCGAGACATCATAAATCGAACCTTGTCGATTTCAGTTGGCTGGGGGTCCAGAAGGTTCTGCAGGTAGAGCTGGCTCTGTAGAAGGAAGCCTTCAACCCTATGGTTGCTTCCATCATAAGGAGCCGGCCTACTAAGCGGGAAGACTTGAGGAAACCTCATAGAGCCAAAGTCTGGGAAAGTATAAACCAGTAACATCTCGCCGTGTCCTATACGGGAGACTATTCTGTAACGGTATGTGGGCTAGACGGACAGGAGGGGCGGACACAAACGCGGAGATGTGTGACAGAAACTATATTTAATAATAATAAAGACAAGACAGGGTTAAACTGACAGAACAGGACTAACGGACAGGCGAAACAAAGACTAAACCGGCTAAACAGACTAAACAGGCTAACGGACAGGCTAAACAGGCTAACAGGGCAAACAAACAGGCTAACGGGGCTAAACAGGCTAACGGGGCTAAACCGGCTAACGGGGCAAACAAACAGTCTAACGGGGCTAAACAGGCTAACGGGGCTAAACCGGCTAACGGGGCAAACAAACAGGCTAAACAAAGACTAAACAGGCTAAACAAACTTAGCAGGCTAACAGACAGGCTAAACAAAGTCTAAACAGGCTAACGGACAGGCTAAACAAAGACTAAACAGACTTACAGGGCAAACAGAGCAAACAGGGCAAACAGGGCAAACAGACAGAGTACCAGGAGCAGAGAAAACAGACGCAAACAGAGTTACCATGAAAATAGTCTCCAACCAGCCTTTCCCTGAGCCTCTCCTAAATAGTAGCAGCTGGGGCTAATTAGCCCGAGCTAACCAATCAGGAGAGGGAGGCTGGCTGGAGACTGGGGAGAGAAGGGCGTGGCACACTGGAGCACAGGATCACCCTGAGGCTCCAAGCGTGACAGATAAACAGATTTACCTGACAAAAGTACAAGGAAAAGATTATTAATGTTTTTACTGACCAACTTCATTATATTTTGTAAATTGTATTTTGCAAATTCTGAATTTGATACCTCCAACACACTCAAAAAGTTGTTCATTACACTTTTTAATGGAACTAAGGATGTTAATTATTCAGCTGCTCTACAGTCTGTGGTGTCTGTTGTCTGAATCTGACTGATGGGCCGTACGTTTTTAATAAAAGACATTTCTTGACTGCTGGCAGGCCAGTCAAGCACCTCACTCTGTGTCTTTGTAAAATTCCAATGTACACCTCCGCATCAATGGTACCTTCATACATTTGCACATGCCGTGGGCACTGATGCATGCCTATACCATGACAAATGTTTGCTTTTGCACCTTTCTAGATAGGTTTCAATAATCCTTT
This sequence comes from Trichomycterus rosablanca, assembly GCF_030014385.1. Classification (NCBI taxonomy): domain Eukaryota; kingdom Metazoa; phylum Chordata; class Actinopteri; order Siluriformes; family Trichomycteridae; genus Trichomycterus; species Trichomycterus rosablanca. Next base: position 13,589,651 of record NC_086001.1, on the reverse strand, counting down.
TTCTCTTTGGCATGGAGAACTCAATGTTTCTTCATGCAGGAGTGGACTGTGTTAATTGACAACAGTTTTCCATGACTGTTTTTCATGCAGTGCCGCCTGAGGGCTTGAAGGTCACACACATTCGACAGTGATTTCCGGCCTTATCTTACATGGGCTGACATGTCTCCAGCATCTCTGAATCTTTTTACAATATTATGCATAGTGGATGGTGAAAGACTGTATATGAAGCCAAGTTTGAAATGGGTGAAAACTTGTTAACCTCTCAAACTGCAACACTTGTAATATAGGCCAGCTTTATTAGCTATCTAAAGTTTACAACACAATGTACAACATGGGCAGTCATGTTAAAGCCTGGATGAGATGGTGTAAGCATATTTTATGTTCATGGCTCTCACTCTTTTAAGGTGCAAATCTAGCTTAATGCAATGGCACTGGTTGGCGAACAAGGCCAGTTGTCGACAAGCTAAGTAAAAATTTGTGTGTGTGTGTATGTGAGTGTTCAATTGCAAATGCAATGGCAGATTGGATTGCGATAAGTCATAGCTAATTGCTAACTGATGCACATTGAACGATTATATCTGTTTCCCATGTTCACCATGGCAGAGATGTTCATTACAAGTGTATAGTCGAACTGCAGCAAAGTTTTGCAAGAAGTACCAACATTGCTTACCTTGGTTTTCAGTATTCTTTTAGAAAGTTTTCCTGATTGTACAATAGTAAAGTGAAAGTAATCGTACCTGTATGACGTTAATTAAGTGGTAGGGCAGCCAGAAGACAGTGAATGCTATGATGATGATAAGAATGAGAAGGTTGGCATTTACACGTGCTTGAAACATGGCACTGCGTAACCGGCAAATAACAGAGGTGTAGCAAAAAATTATAAAGCTGAAGGGGATCAGAAAGCCCAGTATCGTCTCTGTGAGGTACTGGAAGACGACATGTCCATCCCAGTCCCAGTGGTATTGAGAACAGAGATACACCGATATATTTGGATTGATCGGTTGTGCGCTGTTGAGATGGATAGAAACACAAATTACAAATGATTAGTTGAGTTCAACAGTTTATCCATGCTTAGAAGCAACATGCATGTCATGGCAGAATATCAATTTGGCTTTTTTCATTGATTAAATTATTTAAACCCATGCCTTCTTTGTTTAAGCACTAAGTTTGTTCATGTGTTTATTGTGGATTGTTTAATTAAATTTACTCCCAGCACAAGGTAATAAATTCAGGTATACTGTGTAGTCCAGGAACAAAACACAGGTGTTACTGTCCTCTGTCTGGAGAGCAAGAACAGAGCACTTGACTTAAATCTTGAATAGGTTAATCTTAATGAAAAATCTTAAAATAAAATAAAAAATTATGAAATCGCTAATTATAGGTCAGTAAGGCTAAAGTACTGAAGCTGTTGGTTTAATAATATTCCACATGGATGTTTCTCAAAATTATGTTAACTTACCAAATTGGCTTGTTTGTAGCAATACTGTAGCAATATTCTTTCTCTGTTTACTGACACTTTGCGTGGGATATATTTTTTTACAATCACCACACTTCACATTAAAGGTGTGGTGATATTTCCGATAGCAGCTTTATGTGGGTAACAGCTCAGATAACGATCATGTTTCTAGTAACCTGACTCAGCTTAAGAAGAAATCAAGCTAACTACTAATCATGTTTCTTATGCAGGTACATTTAATCACATTTTGTAATTGTTTTTAAGTTGGCAACATTGTCTAGTGTTTTGTATTATGTTTCATACTTGTAATACTTCAGTAATATTTACACTATTTCACTCCTACTTAAGTTTTTCAAACTTGCAAACTTGAATACTAATTGCTCTCTACCAGTCGTGCCAAAGCCCTGTGGTAGCTTCATGCAGTTTCACCAAGATGAAAAGTATTATTTAGTGCATTAGCCTGTTTTGGAAACAGATCAATAAAAAGACTGTTGTTGTAAATTGGCTCAGAAGCTGTGTGTACATAGTACCTGTAATTGCCATGTACTTGTACTTTGTACCAAACTACTTGTCAAAGATGTGCAGTTATAGACAGTAAATGGCCACTTGTGGCCAAATCAGTAATTCAACAGTTCTATATCTCGTGTACCAGTAGGTTCATTCTAATGTCTTTAGTGCAAATCAACAATAAGATTAAAATTGATCATCATGCATATTTTTTATGAATTAATCTTTAACTGCTTCAATATGAGAGTCTGAAAACACTGGATGTCCATTTCACTGACATTAATGGTCAATTTGGTGGAAGGAACCTGCCCACATAGACACAAGGAGAACATGCCAGACCTCTTATGGAGAGTCACAAGGTTGGTGCACCGGTCCCCAGGACCCATACCATAATGCATTATTTTTTTAACATGTGACCAATATACAGATAATACAAACCTGCGGTAGAAGGGCATGGGCAGCGCCATGAGAAAGGACATGATCCAGACCCCCAGCATGACTTTGTAGAGGTTTTTGGTGTTCCTCAGCCTCTGTGACAGAAAGGGATTGCTGACAGCCAGCCAGCGGTCCATGCTCATAACACAGATCAGATAAAAAGAGACGTACATGTTGACACAGCAGAGATAGTGCACGGCCTTACACATCCCAGCCCCGAACTCCCAGCCCTTTCCACCAACCAGATAGCGCATGAAAAGGGGGGCACTCAGGAGTACAAAAGCATCAGCCACTGCAAGATTCAGGACCAGGAGACATGTAACAGAGCGGCGCTGGACACGACATAGTACCGTCCACACCACAAACAAATTCCCTGGAAAACCGAGGATGAAGGCTACAAGCAGGATTCTTAACCCAATCTGAGCGGACAGTGAGAGTGGCTTGGAGAAAGCAGTGGTGGCGAGGGTTGTAATGTTTACGCTTCCCATATCACCAGATTCTCGTAAGATGTGTTAGTGACTTGCCATAAGCTAAAAATGAAAAAAAGAGAAAACTGTTAATATATACCAGACATATACCAGAACTCATTCTTTTATTCAATGTCTTATCTCTAGTAGCCACTTAATTCTGGTCAGGATTGGGTGAAACCAGAGTCTTTCTGAACAGGGTGCCAGTTTATCACAAGGCAACAAACTCACCTATTTACACTTCTATTTAGTAATCAGTATTTTTGTTTTTGGAGTGTAGAAGGTAATTAGTATACAGCGGGGGAAATAAGTATTGAACACATTAAAATTTTTCTCAGTAAATATATTTCTGATGGGGTTATTGACATAACATTTTCACAGGATGTCGGTAACAACCCAAATAATCAACACATACAAAGAAATCATAACAAATAAATCCATAAATTAAGTTATGTTTAATAAAGTGGAATGACACAGGGAAAAAGTATTGAACACACTTACTGAAATTTCTTTTCATACACAGAAAAAGCCTTTGTTGGTAATGACAGCTTTAAGATGCCTTCTGTATGGAGAAACTAGTTGCATGTATTGTTCAGGTGTATTTTTGGCCCATTCTTCCAGACAAATCTTGAAGGTTCAGGCGGCCTCTTCTGTGAACTCTGATCTTCAGTTCTTTCCATAGATTTTCAATTAGATTCAAGTCGGGTGATTGACTGGGACATCCTAGGAGCTTTATTTTCTTTCTCCGAAACCATTTAAGAGTTTCCCTGGCTGTGTGTTTGGGATCATTGTCTAGTTGAAATGTCCACCCTCGTTTCATCTTCAGCATCCTGGTACATGGCACCAGATTCTTATCTGGAATGTCTCGGTACATTTCTCCATTCATCCTTTCTTCAATTAAATGAAGTCTGCCAGTACCACATGCTGAGAAACAGCCCCTTACCATGATCTTCCCACCTCCAAACTTCACTGTTGGTATGGTGTTTTTGGGGTAATGTGCAGTTCTATTTGCCCTCCAAACATGGTGTGTGCTATGACACCCAAAGAGTTTAATTTTGGTCTTATTTGACCAGACTATATTCTCCCAGTATTTTATAGGCTTGCCCACATGTTGTGCAGCAAACTTTAAACAAGCTTTTTCTACAGCAATGGAGTCTTGCACGGTGAGCATGCATAGAGGCCATGGTGGTTAAGTGCTTTACTCATTGCTTCCTTGTAACAAGAGTATCTGCTAATTCCAGCTAATTCCAGCTCTCCGCAAGTGGTCCTTGGCTCTTGGACAACTCTTCTGATTATTCTTTTAACTCCTCTGTCAGAAATATTGCAAGGAGCATCTGGTCATAGTTTATGGTACAATTATGTTCTTTCTGCTTCTGAGTAATGGTTCCAATGGTGCTTACTCGAATATGTCTGTAACCAATACCATCAGTTTTGCAACAATAAGATTGCGAAGGTCTTGAGAGAGCTCTTTGCTTTTACCCATCACGAGATGCTTCTTGTGTGACAACTTAGTGATAAAAAATGTTTATATAGGCCAACAATTAGGACTAAACCAGCTGATATTAATTTGCACTGATAGGGGCAGGATTGCTTTTTAAATATGGACAGATTTCAGCTGGTGTTTTGGCTTTCCATGCCTTTTTGCACCTCCTTTTCATCATGTGTTCAATACTTTTTCCCTGTGTCATTTCACTTTATTACACATAACTTAATTTTTGGACAAATTTGTTATGATTTCTTTGTATGTGTGAAATATTTCGGTTGTTACCGACATCCGGTGAAAATTTCATGTCAATAACCCCATCGGCAATATATTTCCTGAGAAAAATGTTAATGTGTTCAATACTTATTTCCCTCGCTGTACCTACTAATATACAGTAGTATACCTAACCTAGTATACCTTTAATGGATCATTTGCAATCCTAGCAATCCCATGGCAATCGGTTAGTGAAAATGTGCAAGAAATTGAAGTGTAAAGCAGCTAAAAACACGACTCTGGTAACTGAGTTTGGAAAACTCCCAACCTATGGATCCGGAGGGGGGGTCTAAATACGGATGAGTCACTGGATGTTCTAGGTTTACATTTAAATATTAAGGTAGGCTAAGCTGTGTATTGTAGCTTCTATTTATTGTACCATTACATTTACAAGTGTAATTTAATGACCTTAAGGATTTTCTTTAAAAATCCATGAAATCTGTGGTTTTTAAAAATTACATTGCTGTTTCTGCCTCTCATCCATCCCTGCCAGAATAGGGCGATTGTGTGCATCATCCCAGGCTCAGGTTTCCCATTAAAAGTAAGTCACGTTTACCCCTCCCTCCCTAAATGACACCTTATGGTGTGTGCGCGTGTGTGTTAGCAGTCCGAGGGAGGCAGAGTGTAAATTTTTTAATACATTTTAGACTGGGGTGACTTGAGATTTTGCATACTTTTAAAGGGTGCCGTGACTGAAAAAAGGTTGAGAAACACTGCTCTAGTCCATGGAACAGTTTAACACTGACTGTACCACCGTGTGTCACCATATACAGCCAATTAACATTGTGACGAAAACTGTATGCAATAAACATGCTGACCAGAGGTGGTGCCACCCCAGAACTGAAGCAAGCAAGCAGGTGCCCTGCTTGTCTTTTCGATTTTTTTTTAATGGAACTAGTAGAATTAGTTTATTAATTGTTTATGCCATTAGCAAACCCAAATCTCTGATTTTTTTTGTAAAAACTGTATTGCCTACAAATCTAAATGCCTCAGCCAGTCTTAGCCAGTTAGTGAAAAGGGCAATTTAATTGTATTAGATAGCTGTTGTGCCTGCTGGTCTGTACTCTGACTTTCACTGCACGGAAAACTGCATTGCTGTATCCTGGTAGGTATACGATCTATTTTAAATTGGTCATCGTGTGAGTTGATCATTTTAAGTGTTGTGTATTTTATAGGTCCTTTAGCCTGGATCGTGCTGGCTCAGTTCCAGTTTCCTGAGTGCTGCTGTTTTGCCTGACTGACTGTTTTGCCTAAAGAACTGTTTTGCCTAAAGAACTGTTTTGCCTGAGCGACTGTTTTGTCTGGATTGCTGTTTTGTCTAAACTGTTTGGTCGGACTTTGTCATTTTGTCTACATTGCTGTTTCATCTGAGTCGTATTTTGAGTTATTGTTTTGTATAAATACATTTTGTTTATATGATTGTTTTTATTTATTTTGATTTGTGGTTTATTCTATTGGAGTATTGTGGTTTGTGTATTTTCTATTTTTGTCTTTTGTTGGTGTGGTGTAAGGGGGCTGCAAGAGACTAGAGACCCTGTGCTTACCTCATTGTGTGAGAAGCAAGAGAGATAAGTGTCCTTTGCCTCTTGAGCTATTAATTATCATTGGCCCCCCTTCACCACCTGTTTTATAATTATTTGTTTTTCTTTTTCCTCTGGTTGGACAGGAACTGTGGGCCAAAGCAGGAGGCAGACGGACTTTGGTGGTGGAACCCTTTTCACTTGCCCTGCAGTCTAGAGCACATTGGGTGTTATTGAGGTGTGCAGTGTGATCACGTGTGGTGTGTAGTGTAGGAGATTCCTTTACTTCCATATTTCCCGCTGCCGTGGTAAGCCCTCAGCCCTGTTCCTTCCTTCGTGTTTTTCCTTCTCCTAGGATTCTGTCCTGTTTGTTAGATACTGGTCCCATGGTGTCTACAGTAACAGTTTTTCTCAATAGTTTGAACCTTGGTTATGATGATCTCCAGTCCTGTCATTGGTTACAGCTTCAGGCCACCAATGGGCTTGATATCCTACACATGGGGTATCTAGAACTGGATGTCATGCTGTGCAGTAAGGTGATGCTTCACTGGGGTCCTGGTTGTGAAGGATTCTACTGGTGCTTCGGTTGCAGTCCCTGGTGACTTGGGGATGCATATTTATCCGATGTTATCAGAAGCTTGTTGGGTTACATGGTCCCTCTTTTAATTATTTCGATTTGCCTTCAGGGCGCATGCTCCTGGTCCAGTTATTGAGGCCTTGTAGCGGGGTCATCAATTTGCGGCCCAAGTTCCTCGAAACCCTATGGGTACCGTGAAGGTTTGAGGTACTCGGGTGTTGCATATACCTGGCGATGTGATAGTTGGTTGCCAAGATTCAGGGCATGAGTCCCACAGTTTTATGGCATTTAGGCCAAATAAGCTTGGCTATTGATTTGTGTTGGAACCATCCCGTCATGGGTTGGAGGGGCCTACGGTAGCGCCTGTGGAGGACGTTTGGATTCTTCTAGTCTGTCATCTTTGCGTCGGACTGGTTGTTTAACGGTCGGTCCGTTCAGTTTGGCTCATCGTCAGGCCGACGATGCAAAATGTTGGGGTGGATTGTAGCAGGATGGGGTTTTGTGTTGATTTTATCTAAATTGTTCTCCAGCTGAGGATGATTTGTAGGTACTTTTAAATTGCTGGGCGGTCCTTTTCCATGCTATAAGTATGGGCATTGGTTGGCTACCTGGGGTGCACTTCCTGCTGTTTCCTCTTCCGGGGCATCTGACGTCCGTGCTGGTGGCGTGCAGCATGGACGAGTTTGGCTTCGTGTTTCCCGGTAAATCGCTTCTTAACGATTAAAAGCCATGTGGGCTTGTGTTTGTAGTACCGGTGCTATGTTGCGGGTTCTCTCTGCGTTTCTGTTGGCGTGTTTCGCCTTCAGTCGAGTGAAAATAGCGGCCACATTACACTACTGTGACTACGGTAGCTGTTGTGCCTGCTGGTCTGTACTCTGACTTTCACTGTACAGAAAACTGCATTGCTGAATCCTGGCAGGTATACGATCTATTTTAAATTGGTCATCGTGTGAGTTGATCATTTTAAGTGTTGTGTATTTTATAGGTCCTTTAGCCTGGATCGTGCTGGTTCGGTTCCAGTTTCCTGAGTGCTGCTGTTTTGCCTGACTGACTGTTTTGCCTAAAGAACTGTTTTGCCTAAAGAACTGTTTTGCCTAAAGAACTGTTTTGTCTGGATTGCTGTTTTGTCTAAACTGTTTGGTCGGACTTTGTCATTTTGTCTACATTGCTGTTTCGTCTGAGTTGTATTTTGAGTTATTGTTTTGTATAAATACATTTTGTTTATATGATTGTTTTTATTTATTTTGATTTGTGGTTTATTCTATTGGAGTATTGTGATTTGTGTATTTTCTATTTTTGTCTTTTGTTTGGTGTGGTGTAAGGGGGCTGCAAGAGACTAGAGACCCTGTGCTTACCTCATTGTGTGAGAAGCAAGAGAGATAAGTGTCCTTTGCCTCTTGAGCTATTAATTATCATTGCCCGCGCCCCCCCTTCACCACCTGTTTTATAATTATTTGTTTTTCTTTTTCCTCTGGTTGGACAGGAGCTGTGGGCCAAAGCAGGAGGCAGACGGACTTTGGTGGTGGAACCCTTTTCACTTGCCCTGCAGTGTAGAGCACATTGGGTGTTATTGAGGTGTGCAGTGTGATCACGTGTGGTGTGTAGTGTAGGAGATTCCTTTACTTCCATATTTCCCGCTGCCGTGGTAAGCCCTCAGCCCTGTTCCTTCCTGCCGTGGTTTTCTTTATAAATTATAAATTGACCCATAGAGTATTTAATGTGATGTGGCTAATCATTTTATACTAATCGTGTCTGTTTTAGAACGTGGCTTGTCATGTGGAAACTTTTGTAAACGATTGTTAATAAAACTAACTAAGTGTTGGAAGTACGTCTCTGGTCTCTTAAGTGTGTTCGAACCTGGGTGTCTTTCTTTCTGGGCCTGAAGTGCCCGTTATATAAATATTTCCTAGGGGTGAAATTCCCCTAGGTGGCGTTGTCGAGCAACTTTCACCTAAACAAACAAAACAAGCGCCCACCACTCCGACACAAGGATTTCATCTGTCGACCATTTTATGTTCTTCAAGCATAAAACAACTTTATTTTTGATTTATCTGTACATGGAACATTTATTTTAATAAAAGTTTGATAATTATCCAAGAATTAGATTTTTTTTTTTTTGAGATTATTTTGAGATTCATATACAGTAAATGCATTGTATTGTGCATTTTCTTTTGCGTGAGAGTTTGAGTGGAAAATTACAAATAAATCCTTTAGTCGTGGCTTTGTGACAGCACAACCTTCCATGGAGTTCTGCCACTGATGAGTTGCAGGCAGCATGGAGGCATAGATTATTATAATCAGACAGTATCTGCATCTCTCTTCAGCTTTAATGCCAGTCAGTGTTTAGTTGTTATTTTACCAGTGTACTTGACTGAGTCAGATTGTGCATATATACCACAAAACGTTCTTACTGAAACTTTCAATAAATTAAGGCATTCATACTTTGATGTCTTGTCTAAGTTGTTCATCATGCACGAGATTCAATGAATGATTCTTCTCCTGGTTAAGTTCTTTCTGTTAGGGATCGGACTTTGATTGACTATTGATTGAAGTAAAAACCTAAAAAATATGCGCTGTTTTACCCAGTGTCAGCCTTAGTTCAATTCTAAAAACACCCCCTAGTTCTCGGAGCATTACATAACTCTTTTCTAGTTACCCCATTACAACAAGAACACACTATGCTGTATTATTGGTTTACAATCCAATAAAATCTCGGCTTTGGTGTCCTAAAATGACATGCAACTTTTGAATTAAAATAGTAAAATGTGTTATAAATTTGATACCATGTATCAAAGAGGAGAGAAAATAAGGGAGCTTTCTAAGACCAAGACAAAACTAATGCTTATACATTATTAATAATATACATAAAATACACATATATAGGTATAAAAATAAGTGCATTTAAATGAGTTAGGAAACTTACCTCTGCAAAAAGATGTTTAGCCAAGAGAATCAAATTTTCCGATAATAGTTGTCTCAGGGCTTTTCCATGCAAGTATGTTTTTAAAATCCTTTCTCTCTTTCTTCCTTTATTTGTATGATTGTGACAGCACAGCACTCTTATGTAACAGATAGAAAGGAAAAGAGAGAAAGACATCCAGAGGGAGGAAGAACCAAAAGAACAGAGTAGACAAAAAGAAAAAAAGTATGAGTGCCCCACTTCACAAGTGCTTTTTTTGTGTGTGTTTTTTGCTGCTTGTAACACACATTAAAATCTCACTGACATCCCAGTTTAACCAGCTGCTCCATTCAAATCCAGGTTTGAAGTGAAAAACAATAAGGGAAAATGCAGGGATATTACTCACTCACATCCAGAAGCAATTTAAACCTGGGCACGGTACAAACATCCGATTCCTTACAAGAGAGAGACGGACACAGAAGTTAGCGTGTGCAAAGCTCTGGCGTTCTGTTTATTAAATACAAAAATATAAAAACATACAAAAATAGCAAATATCAAAATTCAATTCACTTTAAAGTGCACAAACTAAATAAACCCATCAATAAAAATAAACATTTAAACACAAAAAGATAGAAAAACTCAAATATACTAAATTCTCCTTAACCAAATATATAAATAGAAAAAGATAAACTCAATAAAGCAAAATCACAATAGTCCAACAATAAATATAACACATAACCAAAATAGTAATCATAATAGTAATAATATATAATAATCCTAATCAATCTTAATAATCATAATAATAATAATAATAATAAACAATCCTAATCAATCTTAAAAATAATAATAAACTCAAGTAACCCAATTCATAACATTCAACCTATAAAAACCCCAAAAGTAACTAATTACAAAAATACCCATTAAATATATTAACTTCCCCACATTTAACCAAACAATAAGGGAAAAAAAGAGGAAAAGAAAAACACAACACAACCTATTAACTATCAAATATAAATAACAAAACCCTTAACCAAAACCCACAATAAACCAAACAAAAGTAATAAACTTTAGCATCAGCCTCACAGGTACTCAACTATTTAAAAGTGCATACTGCAATTAAAGTGCTGTTCAATGAACTGAAAACATTAGCACAGCTCATTCTTCATTTAACTAAGTGTTTCCACTTACATTAGCCTTAACACAATGACCTACACAATCACATAGCATAGCATAGCATTCATTCATTCATAGAATTCAACGACCATGGCAACCAAGTTTGTTTGGGCTAACACTAATGCTAACGGCGTGCGACTACCAATAGTAACGATTTACTCGACAGTATAACATACATAGGCACATAGCACATCGCATATGTTAAAACCTTTTATTTGCTTCCAGAGTCACCAGATGAAACCCACCAGGACAACAGAAAAAAATGTTAAACTTAACAGACAGTAATTGCTGGTGGAGTTCAAACCAAGGTACCCAGGACATTGTAGATTTCTGGCATCCACACAATCTGCTGTGCCTACATGCCCCCCGGTTTGTAAAAGTGGTGTTCAAATAGTGCAGTGAGCCCCTGGTAGGTGCAGAGGAACTGCTGGAAGGAAATATCTCTTCAGCTTTAATGCTGATCAGCGTTTAGTTGTTATTTTACCAGAGTACTTGGCTAAGTCAGATTGTGCATAAATACCACAAAACTTTGGCGGTAAACCCAACATTCCTACTGAAACTCTGTTTTCTTTCAATAAACTAAGGCATTCATACTAGGACTTGATGTCTTGTCTGAGTTGTTCCTTGTGCATGAGATTCAACGAATGATTCTTCTCCTGGGTAAGTTCTTCCTGTTAGCTTAAGGGACAGGACAGTAAAAACCTAAAAAATATGCTCTGTTTTTTACCCAGTATCAGCTTTAGTTCCATTCAATTCAAACACCCCCTAGTTCTTGGCGCATTACGTAATTCTCTTTTCTAGTTACAACCATTACTCCCTTAAACCCTTCAATTCTCTGTTGACCTTTTACACATACAGTGGAACCAAAAAGCATTTAGTCAGCCACTGATTGTGCAAGTTCTCCTACTTAGAAAGATGAGAGAGGTCTGTAATTTTCATCATAGGTACACTTCAACTATGAGAGACAAAATGAGAAAAAAAAATCCAGGAAATCACATTGTAGGATTTTTAAAGAATTTATTTGTAAATTATGGTGGAAAATAAGTATTTGGTCAGTAACAAAAGTTCAACTCAATACTTTGTAACATAACCTTTGTTGGCAATGACAGAGGTCAAACGTTTTCACCAGGTTTGCACACACTGTAGCTGGTATTTTGGCCCATTCCTCCATGCAGATCTCCTCTAGAGCAGTGATGTTTTGGGGCTGTCGCTGGGCAACACGGACTCCACACATTTTCTATTGGGTTGAGGTCTGGAAACTGGCTAGGCCACTCCAGGACCTTGAAATGCTTTTTACGGAGCCACTCCTTCATTGCCCGAGCGGTGTGTTTGGGATCATTGTCATGCTGGAAGACCCAGCCACGTTCCATCTTCAATGCTCTCACTGATGGAAGGAGGTTTTGGCTTAAAATCTCACGATACATGGCCCCGTTCATTCTTCCATTAACACGGATCAGTCGTCCTGTCCCCTTTGCAGAAAAACAGCCCCAAAGCATGATGTTTCCACCCCCATCCTTCACAGTAGGTATGGTGTTCTTGGGTTTTTCTTCTTCCTCCAAACACAACGAGTTGAGTTTTTACCAAAAAGTTCCATTTTGGTTTTATCTGACCACATGATATTCTCCCAGTCCTCTTCTGGATCATCCATATGCTCTCTGGCAAACTTCAGACGGGCCTGGACATGTACTGGCTTAAGCAGGGGGACACGCCTGGCACTGCAGGATTTGAGTCCCTCTCGGCGTAGTGTGTTACTGATGGTAGCCTTTGTTACTTTGGTCCCAGCTCTCTGCAGGTCATTCATCAGGTCCCTCCATGTAGTTCTGGGATTTTTGCTCACCGTTCTAATGATCGTTTTGACCCCATGGGATGAGATCTTGACCCCAAGGGAGATTATCAATGGTCTTGTATGTCTTCCATTTTCTTACAATTGCTCCCACAGTTGATTTATTCACACAAACCTGCTTGCCTATTGTAGATTTACTCTTCCCAGCATGGTGCAGGTCTACAATTTTCTTCCTGGTGTCCTTCGACAGCTCTTTGGTCTTGGCCATGGTTGAGTTTGGAGTCTGACTGTTTGAGGCTGTGGACAGGTGTCTTTTACACAGATAACGAGGTCAAACAGGTGCCATTAATACAGGTAACGAGTGGAGGACAGAAGAGCTTCTTAATGAAGAAGTTACAGGTCTGTGAGAGCCAGAAATCTTGCTTGTTTGTTATTGACCAAATACTTATTTTCCACCATAATTTACGAATAAATTCTTTAAAAATCCTACAATGTGATTTCCTGGATTTTTTTTTCTCATTTTGTCTCTCATAGTTGAAGTGTACCTATGATGAAAATTACAGACCTCTCTCATCTTTCTAAGTAGGATAACTTGCACAATCACTGGCTGACTAAATACTTTTTGACCCCACTGTACACTATGGTGTCTTATCATGAGTTTTACTTTATGAAAAAGCCATGTATTCTTGGCGGACTGTTCATATCTTAGTTTTTAAGTGACACACATTCTTTAAAAAGGGCCAAATAACCAAGGCCAGATTGGAAAATACTCTCCATCTGTTTATTTCTACCCAGGACCACTTCTGCATGACTTTTATCTGTAATGTAGTAGTAATCCAGGGTAGTAATAAGAGTAATTCATTCGTGTGCTGAGAAAATGATAAAAATAGTTTTTGACAATCCAGCTTAATGTTTTCTTGTGATCAAGGATGCACTTCATGTGTTTTGAGTTGAAAAGTCATTGAGCGTGCTGGTTGCATGTTAGAATTGCATTGGTAATTATCAGGTACAGGGATTGTAGGTTTAAGCAATGCATTTTTGCTGTAATAAGATTTCAGCATTTAGCAAATTTTAGCTAATTTCAGCAAATTTAGGAAAGTAGGGGCAGCACATCTGCACATTTGTTGCCAGGATTACAACAGTAGTAAATTCCCATTGTGCATCACCTTTATCAGCAATGACTGCAAATAAATGCTTTGTATTATTTAATGTTTTACTACAAAGAACTGTTGCTGCATTTGCTTATGCCCTTCATGCGTAAAACAACTTTATTTTTATTTATCTGTACATGAAACATTTATTTTAATTAACGTTTGTTAATCATCCAAGATTTAGATTTTTTTTCCCAAATGCCAAAAAGTGACGTTTCTCTTTATTAGCAGTGACTGCTTGGTTTTAATAAAATTAAAGATTAATGAGATTGATATTTTACAGGTTTGGCTTAAATTAAGTGTGATTGTTCGACTGGTGAATGGTTAATTGGGACCCTATTTGGGTATGGTGTTTGTCACTCAGATGATGCAGCGGTGAGCTATGGTCTTGCATTATACATCAAACCATTAATCATTGTTGACAAAACCATTATACATAGAATCATTGTCCAAAACTCACTTTGGTTTTATAACAGTAGGTCCAAGTATATGCAGAGACTCTTGCCTTTACAGTTTCACCTACACACATACCCGGATGTACTCTTACTATTAGCACTATTCACTACTAATTAGAGCCAAATAGACTCACAATAGGCATAATTTGCTTGTATATGATTATTGGTAAATTCCCCTCCCTAATTTGTACTAATATTATGTCCAGCTAAAAAAATCACCCCTAACAAGACATTCACTTCAGTGTGAGACATGCAGTTCCAGCGCTTCACCGCTAGGTGAACATTATATTTCACTGGTTTGGCGACATCTGGTGTAAAAGCTGTTGTATTGCATGTGACCTTTTATAACCAATTGATCACAGATCCATAACTGTTTATATATTATGAAATATAACTTAGACTGACCCTGGGCTGAATACTTATTCAATTCATTATTATAAGGTAAGCCTTTTATTGCATGTGACATTCACCTGGAGTGTAGCATTGCTGTTATGACTCCCATATTTACTGCAGGTTGTTAAATATGATGCATAATTAATGATTCTATGTGATTTTGACTGATATTCACAGCTTTAGGGTTTGATAGGAGGCTGGTTGAGGAAAATTACTAATGCACTTTAGTCTAACCTGAAAAAACAATGATATGTCACATGAACATTTTCTGGTTATGTTACTATACACTTGTCACCACTGTAGGATTTTCTACTAAATATGTGACTATAAATACATAAATACTAATATTTTACAGACAAGGTTTAACCAGTTCATACTCATCTCTGTCACTTTCACAATAGTTTTTTTTTGCTTGTATTTTCCCTTTAATGATTTGTAGCTGATTAACCAAGAAGTGAGTGGGTTTTAGTTAATGTAGCTAACAAGTAAAGGATTCCAAAAGCTAAAGGTTTATTTTTAGTTATTAGTTAAAATCAAGCATTTCCTCTTAACTCATTTTTTCTGAGAAATATTTTATAACAAGCCCTACCTTATTTTGGTAGTCTGCATAAATTCACTAGCTGTAATGTACAAAATCTGCACCTCACTTGTAGTTGTGCTAATATCTGATTTTGATTTGAGTCCTGCTACTGAAATATATGGTAAATTACATACACCCAGCATATTACATTATTTTAACACTGCCATTATGTTACAGAGGTATATCAAAATAGTTAAATGTATTGCATACTTAAGCAAAAATAAAATATAATAAAGCCTTGTTTTATTTTCCACTTGTAACTGCAATGTCAAATCTACACACGTTTTTACTGTACATGCACTTTCCTCAAGGTTTAATGTAATATTATTCAGAACCTTTAACAATGGATTATTTCTTTTTACAGAATTATTCAGCGAGGGTATAAAGTATTCCTAATGTAAATTACTTTTTTACCTAAAGTTACTTAAGTGAAATGAAATGTCACAGACTGAATGTAGCACACGCCTACCAGTCACTGCACACCAACATGGTTTATATTAAAGTGTAGATTTTACTTTTGTCTATGTATAAATGCAAGATATGTAAAAAAAAAAAATAAAGCTATATAATGTCAGTTTGAGTGGAGTTTTTTTAATTAAATAAATAATTATAATATGAATAGACACACACACACACACACACACACACACACACACACACTTAAACTCAAACTCAAAAGAAGCTTTATTGGCATGACAAATAAGGACATTCGTATTGCCAAAGCAAGTTACAGAGAAATATTAACAATAAAAATAAGAAAGAACAAAAATATACAGAACAGTTACATGTGCAAAAAATATAGAATAGAATAAAATATTAATAAAAACAGTGCAAAATAATAACAATAAAAAGTATAATATTTACATTAATGAGGTAGAAAAACAATCAGTTTGTGCGTGTGTGTATGCGTGTGTGTATGCGTGTGTGTGAGACATGGTCACCCACTGTCCCTCACCTGGTGACAGGTGTGTGTATAGAGTGCTGCTAGTGTGCAGCTCTCTCTGTGCTCCCCCAGTAGGTGGGGCAGTTTGTCGGGGTCTGGGAGGGAGGTAAAGTTGGGGATGATGTTATTAAATTTAGGGAAGAATTGGGAGCGGACGTGGTGGTACTTGGTACACCGGGTGAGGAAGTGCAGCTCCGTCTCTACTGTACTGAGAGTGCAGTGCTGACACAACCTCTCCTCCCGGGGCAGCCAGGACCGGGTGTGTCGCCCCGTCTCCACGGCCAGGTCGTGTGCGCTTATTCTGTACCTCGTCAGGGTGTTTCTTAATTTAGGGTCGGATACTGTGCTCAGATAATCTGCTGCACTGTAGTGTCTGTTTAGGGCCAAATAACACTGCATTTTACTTTGAGATTTAGTTTCAGTTTCCCAATAATTCAGATATTTAGTTCTGAGTTTTTGTGTAATTTGGTTTATTCTAATTGGGTTTGCAGATTTCTCCTGTTCCTGAGTCTTTATTGTGTTAGTGTGTGTTAGTGGTGTGTCGGCGTGTGTTAGTAATGTGTTTGTGTGTGTTATTAGGGTGTCTGTGTGTGTTAGTGGTGTATCTGTGTGTGTTAGAGTGTCTGTGTGTGTTATTAGTGTGTCGGTGTGTGTTAGTGGTGTATGGGTGCAGTGACTCAGGACCAGTTGGATGAGGGGACTGGTATGTTTGCTCAGCTCTTGGTGTTTCAGGGCTTTATAATGATAAGATTGGGGGTCGCTCTCATTTAGATGGTTCCAGAAGTTGATTGCTCTTCTCTGTATGTTGATAATTAGAGGAAATCGGCCTAATTCTGCCCTGCACGCAGTGTTCGTGGTGTGTCTATGCACCTTTAGGATGCTTTTACAGAACTCTGTGTGCAGGGTCTCTAATGGATGTTTGTCCCAATTACGGAATTGATGGTGTGTAAGCGAACCCCAAACTTCACTGCCATATAGAGCAATTCAATTATTGATTCAAAAATTTTAAGCCAGATTCGAACTGGAATTTCCACGAATGTTACACACAAACATATGGCCAGTCAAATGTCAAGCATGGATGCACAAAAGATTATTTAATAAAAAAATAATCACAAGACAGTGTCTGTGTTTAAAAACGATAAATAAAATGAGCAGTTTTGGGCGAGCACTGAGGCAGAGCAGGTGATGTGGGTTGTGCTGAAGGGACCTCAGAGGTTTGATTCTCGCCTCCAGTCATTGTTTGTAAGAAGAGTGTTTTCCTGGCACTTAAACACTCCACTGTTCCTCTACCTTTGATAAAGATAAATAAATAAAAAATGTAAGTCATTATTTAATATAGAGTGCAATATACAGTTAAATATACAGCAAAATGTCCTAACAAAAATAAATGTTGAAGCAATGTTATTACACTTCTTCTAAAGGGTTTATTGATCATTGATCACAGCTATAGCAGTGTCCATTCATTCATCTGTGGGTGCTTTCATGAGGCCAGGCATCAATTTTGGATAAAAAGGACTGTGATTTACATGATTGTTACAGCGGGGTTGAGGTCAGGGCTCTGTGCACGCCACTGAAGTTCCTCCACACGAAACTCACAAAGCATGCCTTTATGGACCTGGTTTTGTGCACAGAGACACAAACATGTTGAAATGGGAGTACTTTACCAGAGTATTTTACTATGAGTAAGATGTGTACTGTACTAGTAAACTGTAGCTTCACAAATAATATACCAATTCTAATAATAAAAATACTACTACTACTAATAATAATAATACTAGTATAAAAAGGGAAAGAAATCTTTAAGAAATCATCTGTCTGTGTGTGTGTGTGTGTGTGTGTGTGTGTGTGTGTGTGTGTGTGTGTGTGTAAAAACAAACAAGAACATCTATAACTTTATGCTGCATTATTGCTGGGTGCCGTGTACTGTTACTGGCAACTAATGGGTGGTGACGTCTTACAATGTTGAAAACCTTGAACAAGTTCAGTTACATCTGATCCGCCACCATCTAGCTTCCATTTATCAAGCTCTGATATACCATCCTTTATTCTTCACTAACGTTGTGTTGCCATGATCCATTCACCACCAGATCTACACTCACCCAACTTAAACCTCTCATCTACTAGCCCTAACATTTTCCATTTTATTCATGAAACAGTCATAGAAAATCTTACAGTGGTGACAAGTGTATAGTAACATAACCAGAAAATGTTCATGTGACATTCTCATTGTTTTTTCAGGTTAGACTAAATTGGATAAGTAATTTCCCTCAACCAGCCTCCTATCAAACCCAAAACTAATTGATAGTTTTTAAATTAATGAGTATTTAGCAACAAAAGTGATATTTAATAACAAAGTTTTAAGTCATGTGGAGCCTTTGTTCTTTTGTTGACTCACAACAAGTAATTGCTGATTCATATAACACAATACTAAAGTAAACGATTGTTTAGTGCATTATGTATGGTGATAAATATATAGATACTAGTAATGTGTTATTTAGTTAGTTAGTTAGACTTAATTGTTAATACGGTATCCATTATTAGGCCTTGGAAAACCTAAGTGAATTAAACCATACGAATTTTAGTAAATATGCAAATACCCACCATTTGTCCCAGTGTGCACACACCTGTACTGAATAGTATGTCAAATTACTGCAATATCCATGTTGTTGACACTTTATATACTACATAGTATGTGTAAAAATTTAAATTACTGCAATATTCATGTTGTTGACACGTTATATACTGCATAGTATGTGTAAATATTCAAATTACTGCAATATCCATGTTGTTTACATTTTATATACTACATAGTACGTGTAAATATTACAGTTTTTCTCAGTTGCTTTGGTGCATTTCTCACATCATTATTAACATTTGCACAACAGTAAGTGCATTTCTCAAAACAATTAGTACAAACTGCAAAACCTAGTTGATAACCTGCAAAAGCGTGTCACTTGCTCAAAATGGAAAGTTCATTCCTCAAAAGCAAGTATTCATGTCATTGAAAGTGTCAGTGTCATCAAAATATAAAGTCCTGACACCATTGTTTATGTACAAGATAGTCAAATGGCTTTGTCATGTTTTCATTATGACAGTTCACTCTGTAAGTGTTTTCCAATGCAAAAAAGTCAGATCATGGTGACACTACCTGAAAATGCTCAAGACAGCACTATACACTATTAGCACACCCATTTAAAATCTACAGTTAAGTTACATTGTATTGTATTTGGTGAGGTAAATGAGTACAAGACACTGTTAGGTTTTTCGGAACATAAAAACGTACATTTAATATGGGAAGTTTTACGGCAATTTCCAAGTTTTACGACATCCAGGCCGCATGGTCTTTTGTCCAACATGGCGCCGGCTAGGCTCCCTCCCTGACTCCTACCGAGGGGGGGAGGCGGAGCCCGGGGCTTTTTAGCACATTTCATTGGCTCCAACAGCAGCGGCGGAGGAGGAGCCTAGACTAGTTTAAAAAGAAGGGCGCGCTTGGACGCCGGCCTCTTTCTTGGTGGTTGTGTGTCTAGACTGCAGGAGAAAGGAGCGTCGGTCGGCTTAGCTCTGATATATATTCACAGATCATTTTTACACTTAATAAAGTGTTTTAAAGAGTACTTTCTGGACTTCCCGACTGCTTTCTTCAGGACCTTTTGAACAAAAGATTTATCCTAACAAATGGTAGCAGAGGATGGTTCGTAGAAACCTGAAGTAGCAGCAAATTAATTCAGCTGACTGAGCTAAAGACCGAGATTCCGAGGACCTTTTGTACTCAATACAAGACGCGTCTATACAAGGTAAACAGATGTTCTCTGTATATATACTAGCTGCATTTATTATTTAGCGTATTGAGTGTGAAAGTGAATCTCAGAGTCCGTAAGTGTCTGATTAAATTACTAAAGTATCATTAGATAGTTTAAAACTGTGAATATATGTTGGAGCTAAAATGTATGTTTCCTGATGGCTGAGACTGAACCAGACCGGTCTAATAAATGGTAAAGGGCGCCATTGTTATTGGAGTGAAAGGAAAGTCTGTCTGTTATGGAAGCGGGACTCGACTAATTCGATTGTAATAAACCTTAAAAGGATCTGTCTGTTATGGGAGCGGGATTTGATTAAGAAGTTTGTTCTAAATTCTAACGAATTTGTCTGTTATGGAAGCGGAATTCGTAATTCGTGTGGGAAATCTTGAAAGAATCTGCCGGTGCTGGGAACGGGATTCGATCAATAAGATTGTCCTATATACGGGCTTGTCTGTTTGGGCAACGGAGTGCCGTTTAATCTTGAAAGAATCTGTCGGTGCTGGGAACGAGATTTGATCAATAAGATTATTCTAAATTCGGGCTTGACTGTTATGGAAGCGGAGTTCGGTTAATTAGACTACTTTAAATTCTAAATTCGGTTCGAAAATAGTACATCAGGAGTTTTGTTTGTCAGTAAGTCTCTGTGTATGTTTGTCTGTGAACCGCGAGTGAAACCGTGTGTGTGCTTTGTGTTATTTCGTGTGTGTGTGTGCGTGTATTCTTTTGTTCGGTGGCCATATTGGCTCCGAGAGAGCAGCGTGGTTTCCCGTCTATCCGCCATTTTTGTCTTGGGAAAGCAGCGTGGTTTCCCGTCTATCCGCCATTTTTGTCTTGGGAAAGCAGCGTGGTTTCTGTCTATCCGCCATTTTTGTCTTGGGAAAGCAGCGTGTTTTCTGTCTATCCGCCATTTTGGCTCTGAATGGGCATCGTGTTGTTTCTGTCCGTCGGCCATTTTGGCTCTATGTGCGCAGAGTATTATGGTTGTCCAACGGCCGTTTTGTCTTTGTATGCCTGGATTGGGTAAGTGCTGCAGTTAATTTTATAATCAACTTTATTTTTATAATCTTAAGATAACTGAGTTAAGATGAAGTATTTAAGGTACCTTATTAAGTGTGTTTTAAGGTAGATAGCGTTCTTAAACTTTAAGGTTCTTAAACCAGGAAAGGGGGTACTTAGAGTGGAATTCATCCATGTGTGACATAGGACATTTTCACACATAATTAAGGAAAATCTCCTTAATCAGAGTTGTTATAGTGAATAAGATTAAAATTATGTGAGTAACACAGCGCTTGTTAGTCGTGATAGGAGATTTGCTGGGTGTATTGGTGCATGTATTATTGAGAGATTGCTATATTGTTTCTTTGTTTAATGTATGGGGTAGTGCTGGACAGTGATTTGATGTCGATGTATGTCGCGATGGAAAATGTTTCAATAACGGTGATATGATTTTTGGGCAAATTCGATCGGTGCGCATGCGTCGGTGAATGATGACGTACGCCGCATACACGAATCCAGTGCTTAGTGTTACCGCTCTGATCACACTGGTTACAGTAACAAAGTAGTTTTTAAAGCACATTTCACAGACTGTAATTTTGCTTTTGCTTAAGTATGTTTTGTATTAGTAATTGTTACATTTTGAATAGCATCTGTTACCGAGCAAAATAAAATAAAAAAACGCTAAAGAAATCGCGGCTGGAAAACTAATTCAGTGAGTTGCGACAGGGAGTCGAGTCTTTTGTCTCGGTTCCTTTTGAAGAGCCGCGTATTTACATGGCGACTCCCGGAAGAGTCGGTTCCTTTGTTTCGGTTAGAAGAGCCGGTTCATAGATTCGAATCATTTTACGACACATCGCTAGTGATTATACAGTTTGAAAGTTTTATGTCATTTGAAATGACACATTACACATCCCTAACTGTTTTAAATGTTGCATCAACATGTTTCTTCTATTGCATTTGAATTAAATACTACTGTTGTGAGGTTTGTATCCACTCCTGTTTACATTACACAGAGGAGACCCCCTGCTGTTTACTCGGTGAGTACATTTTAAATGAGTTATTTTCTACTTTTTGCTTGAGTGGATTTTCAGAGTAGTAACTTTACTCGGAATTAGGTGAAGATTCATTAAAGTAATAGTACTTTTACTTGAATACAATTTTTTGGTACTCTTTCCACCTCTGATTAGGACATATGGTAATATATTAGATTATATATTGTCAAAGCTTATGTTTATTTGAGAGTGAGGTCGTGTTTTTCTCTGTGTACAAATGCTGAATACAAGTAAAAGGTAAAAGCTAATATGTTACTGTTTCTAAAATATTGTGTAGTTGTAAAGAGTGAGATTTCATAGCCCTATAAATCTTATGAGGTGTGATAATTTGTTTGCCTCTTGAATTAAATTGGAAATAATGCCAGAAGGTACCACTATTTCTGTAAAAGACAGGGACTCTGATCCCTTCTGGATTTGTGCAGAATTTTCTTTCTGTCTTTGTCTGCTACAGAAATATCCGTAGTTATACTAAGTGATCTTGAGGGTTATACTTATCTAACTCGGTTAGTGCCAAATTATGTTCTATAACTGAAAGGAAAACATCTCACGTATCAAGTTAATGATTGTATAAATACTACAGTGTACTTCTAAAATTGAACATTATTATCAAATGCTGTAATATACTTAATCCTACCACTTTTTACTAATTGCAGGAGATGGTGAACATCATGACTGTATTACTCTATCTATTTTTTCTGGGCCTGATAGGAATCCTGAATTGGAAGTGTTTGTGAAAGGATTTGCATCCAGAGATGCTGCAACAGACAGGAAACAAGTGGGCTTAGTTAAAATTTTAGCAAATGATACTTTGTGTCATTGTCCCTCCTATTCAATTTATTGACTTAAACTGTTGAACTACATGCTTTAATAACAGCCTCTAGACTGGCTGAAAGCAAAACTGCTGACATGTTTCTGAACTAAACTTTCACATATGGAATCGAACAATTGGTTGTATTTGGTGGGAGAGTGTCTTGTTTTGACTAATTTAAATTTGGAAATCGCCCACCATACCTTGTTGCACAACTTGTGGATGCAATTCTGCTACCCAAACAGAGAGCCATGTTGTAAATTGTGCATATTCTAAAGTTTTGTTCCAATTTTACAGGACAATGCCAGAGGTGACACTGCTGACAAAGCTGTTACACACCTTCCACTGCTCACTAACGACATTATTTGTTTACAGGTCCAGCTAACACCAGACTTTGATTGAACTAACTTTAAAATTCTGTGCTTTCCAACAGGATAAACACATTTAGAAGGTTTATTTAATATTTTATTTTCAAGATTTGATTGTAAAATTTGAAAAAGGGGGGAGTATTATGGCAGGAATAAGAATTTATGTTTAATATGCCGCTTTGTGTATTAAATCCTGTGATACATTGTGCTGGGGCAGCTGGACTGGCAGACCTACGGATATGCATGCAGATTCAGGTACGTATATGCATGCAGATTCAGGGACGCCTGGTGAAGGTAATCTTCAGCCTTACCTCACATATGAGGACATTACATTTTGTTTTTGTTATGCCTTATTCCTTGACCTGCTAAACTTCGATCGATTGTCCCCATTAGTGGACACTTTTGTCTGCCAGCTAGTGGTAGCAAAAGTACTAGAACACTAATAAAGTTTGTTTGCTTCTTTATTAAGATTTTGACGTTATGTTTTGCACTTTAGTTACATTTATGACAGGAGCGGTGGTTGCTCATTGCACGGGATTCAGGTTATATCAGGCACAGTCGTGGACGGTTCAGTGTCTCTGGTTCGCCTCACTTGCATGTCTTTGGACTGTGGGAGGAAACCGGAGCACCCGGGGGAAACCCACACGACAACATGCGGGCTCCGCGGAGGGGGGACCTTCTTGCTGTGACAGTGTGCGACGGTACTACCCACTGAGCCACCGTGTCGCCCAACTAAGGTTAAAAACAAAAGGAATAGGGAAAATGCATTGAAAAAATCAAAGCTCGTGTAACACTTCTAACTTAACACCATATATATATATACGGTTACTATTTTACCTAAGTCATCAAAGCTAAGTTCGACTATAAGGAGAGAATTGGCAACGACCAGAATTTAGAAAGAAACCGAAGTAACATTTATTGTAACACACAATAGGAAATGTAAAACCCTTAGTCAGTCACAAAACGTATGATCAACCAGTTATCCAATGTACAATAACATATAATAAAATTCAGTCCCAAAGTTCAATGTTTGTTTTGAACCCAAAGTTCAACGTTTTACCTTTATGTTCAAGCTCAAAGTTCAAAGTGCAATAAGTGTCTTTCAAATCCACAAAGGATGGGAAGGAAAGTAGGAAAAAATATGGATCCTCGTACGTACTCTGTATAGATCAATAAATAAAGAAAAATGGAAAAACAAGAAGGCCTTTTGAATCACTACCCAGGTAGTATGTGAGTGATGTGTATCTTAATCCTTATCTGTAATCCAAGGGAATGTAAACAGGATGCGTCCAGGTCACAAGCTTGCAGGTTGTCACACACACGCCAGTCACAGCCCTTAGGAAGGTCACAGGCTCGCCGTATCTCTCTCTCTCTCTCTCAATAGTGGCAGAAGATGCACAACAAAAAAACCAATCGGAGATCAAATGGTTAAAACATTTGAGTGGTAATTCAACGAAAACTTCTTCTTAAATAAATAAAACAAAGGATTAATTCGAAAATAAATAGTTAAATGTCAAAATGTTGTTAAATCTTTAGCTTTTTATCCCTCGTGGAAACTTCATCAACTACTGCAAAGAAGAAAGATGCAGCCATGAAGTTTTCTTCTAAGTTGCTCTGCCTTCATCTACATGCGGCACAGCGCCCTCTAAGGGACAGGGGCAAACTGGTATTTACACCCAATTACCCAGTGCAATTTATGTGGGTTACATCCTCCCCACCTGAATGTGCATGCGCCTCTGCATGTACTCCTAAATCAAACCGTAGCTAAGTGACCTACATCCAAGGGAGTGGATGTAATCACAGGAGTTAAGTCTAAAGCTTTAGTAAAAGCTTGGTCGAGTCCCCTAAATAAAGATTGCATAACTAAGGTCAAGGGATTTCCTAACGTCTGGTACGTCAGTCGGTTAGGTTCTACCCTCTGTCTAACTGATCGTCTCATTCCTGTGTCTTCCATGTCTTCTCTCTCTTGGACATCATTCACTCTGGAATCTTCAAACTCACGTCCGGATGACTCATCAGGGTTTCCGTTTCCCACAGATTCCTGCTCAACTCTTTCTTCCATTTCAGGCACTGTTTCTGACCCATTCTCCTCTTCTACAAGGCTTGTCTTTTCCTTCTCCCCTTCTACATCAGCAATCAATTCTCCTACATCAACAGACGATTCACTCTCTTTCAGCTCATCTTCACTGGAGTCAGTAGATTCATCCGCACTAGGACCTCGTTGCGGACACGCAGCAGGCTGGAACACCTCGGCTTCAGGTCGGAGGCCTGATGGTGCGGGATTCACTGAGGAGGTTGTTTTAGTCTGAGGGATTTCGTGCACGATAGTGATTGACGGATAAGTAATATCAGGGACAACATAGTCAATTACCTGTTCTTCCTCACTCTCACAGAGATCTCTCAACAGCTCTCCTTCCTCATATGCTGGACTTTGAGTAGGTTGGGCTGCTGTTTTCTTTGGCTTGTGCTGAGTCACTTCCACTTCGATGGATGGCGCCAGGAAACCACAAGGCAAGAGCAAGTCACGATGCAGCGTCCTCTCGGGACCATCAGAGTTGGCTGGGGCAACGACATAGACAGGAGAATCATTGATGCGCTTCAACACTTTATAAACGGTTTGGCTCCAACGATCCGCTATCTTGTGTTTTCCCCTCAATCCAACGTTCCTGACCAGGACACGGTCTCCTTCCTCCAGGACAGTTTCTCTTACTCTCATGTCATATCTTTCCTTGTTTTTCAGAGCAATTTTCTCACTGTGTTCAATTGCAATTTTGTAGCTCTCTTGCAGGTTTTCCTTGAGACGTTTTACATACTCTGTATGAGTGACACTGTTCTGACCAGCTGGGTTAAGGCCAAATGCAACGTCAATAGGTAAGCTTGGCTGTCTCCCAAACATTAGCTGATAAGGAGAAAAGCCTGTTGTGTCATTTTTGGTGCAATTGTACGCGTGTACTAAAGGTTGAACATAGTCACGCCACTTGACTTTATTTTCCTCTTCGAGGGTACCCAGCATCTCCAAAAGTGTACGGTTAAACCGTTCCACTGGATTACCACGTGGATGGTAGGGAGTAGTTCTTGTCTTTTTAATCCCAAGGAGGAGACAGAGGTTTTTGATTACTGTAGATTCAAAGTCGCGACCTTGGTCGCTATGCAGGCGTTCGGGCAGGCCATAATGGACAAAAAAATGGTTCCACAAAGCTTTGGCCACTGTCTTGGCCTTTTGATCAGTAGTTGGTACGGCAACAGCGTACTTAGTAAAATGGTCAGTGATGACGAGGATGTTCTTCGTTCCACGGCCATCAGGCTCCAAGGACAAGTAGTCCATGCAGACTAGTTCGAGTGGTCTGCTAGTCCGGATGTTCACCAGACGGGCTGTCTTCCCAGCTTTTGCTTTGCGACGAACGCATCTCCCACAGGTCTTCACCTTTATATCCACATCCATGGCCATCCTCGGCCAATAGAAACGCATGCGGACGAGGTCGACAGTTCTTTCAAATCCCATGTGTCCAACTAGGTCATGGAGACTTCCAAGAGCAATTTCGCGATACTTCTTGGGAAGGACCAATTGGAAGAGTAGTTCACCCCTGCTCACTCTCTTACGATAAAGAACGGCATTGTCAAGGACAAGTTGATCCTGGACTCGTAACATCAGTTGAACCTCTCTGTCCTCCTTCTGCCTTACTCGGTATGAAAGCCGCTTTCCCGCACCGACGATGTCAATGACCCTGCTGATCACTGGGTCGGCTCTTTGTTCAGCAGCCCATTCCGGCTGCGACATCCTGGGAAGTGTGCTGGACCCTGGAAGCAAATCAGTGTGGGTGAACTCAGGCGGGATAGCGTTTACATTCATGGCAAGGGACTCAACGATTACAGGTAAGTGGTTAATTTCTTCCTCTGTATCGCAGGGCCTTTCTAGGTTATGTCTCTGGCAAACGGCTTTGACTGCTTCTTGAGGGAAGGTAGCGTCACTCTCCTCCCTCATGAACTTCGTCAGGAACTGCTGCACTCGGTTGTCTTCAGCCTCAGCACTGGAATCTGCCTGTTCGCAGTCGTGGGGCCGCCTGGACAGACCGTCGGCATCCTGATTCCTCTTGCCGGCCCGGTACTGGATGTTGAAGTTGAAGTTGGACAGGGCGGCAAGCCACCGATGTCCGGCAGCGTCAAGTTTGGCAGATGACAGTACGTATGTCAAGGGATTGTTGTCGGTGACAACGGTGAACTCTACACCATAGAGGTAGTCTGACAGCTTGTCGGTTATAGCCCACTTAAGAGCAAGGAACTCAAGCTTGTGAGTGGGGTATCTTCGCTCGCATTTCGACAGTCCTCTACTGGCGTAAGCTATGACTTTCATCTGTCCATCTTGTTGTTGATAAAGAGCTGCCCCAAGACCATGAAGGCTCGCATCAGTATGTAATATGTAGGGTAACCTTGAATTGGCAAAGCCAAGGATTGGGGCAGTGGTCAGCTTCTCAATGAGGCTTCTAAAAGCTTCCTCACACTTAGACGTCCACTTTTCGGCAAAAGGCGACTTGAGGTCAACACTCGAGAAGGACTTCATTTTGTTATTCTTCTTTGCAGGGATATAGCCGACAGTCAAGTCGTTGAGGGGCCTTGCTATTTTCGAGAAGTCTTTGATAAACCTTCTGTAATAGCCAATGAACCCAAGAAAAGACTTGAGCTCCCTGATATTGTTTGGTCTGGGCCAAGTGGTGAGTGCTGAAATCTTGTCAGGGTCAGTTTCAACTCCATTCTCCGAGACGACATGTCCCAAGTATTTCACTGACCTTCTAAAAAAACTACATTTCTCAGGTGACAACTTGAGCCCAAATTCTCTTAGACGGTGCAAAACTCTCATAAGCCGCTCTTCGTGTTGTTCAAGGGTTTCCGAGAAAACGATGAGGTCGTCTAGGAAAACAAGAACTTCCTTCAAGTTTAGGGAGCTCATGCATTTCTCCATGACTCTCTGGAAGGTGCTCGGAGCATTGGTTACTCCCTGCGGCATCCTATTGAATTCCCAAAATCCCATGGGTGTGACGAAAGCGGTTTTGGGTTTATCATCCTCTTCCATTTCCACCTGGTAGAAGCCTGACTTCAAATCCATTACAGAGAACCATTTGGACCCCGTTAGAGCTGCAAAGGCTTCTTCGATGTTCGGCAAGGCGTAAGCATCTTTGATTGTCTGCAAATTCAATTTCCTGTAGTCAACGCATAGTCGAATTTTGCCACTCTTCTTCTTTACGATGACGACTGGTGATGCGAACGGACTTTCAGACTCTCTTATGATGTTGGCATCGTACAGCTCCCTCAGGTGGAGACGGACGGCTTCATAATCAGACGGGTGGATAGGCCTCACCCTCTGCTTGAAAGGTGTTGGATCCGAAAGACGGATTTTGTGCTTGACTGCTGTTGTGTGTCCGTAGTCAAGGTCATCTCTTGCAAAAACTTCAGGAATGGAATTCAGTTTTTCCTTGATCCTTTCTTTCCACTCTTCAGAGAGAGATGAATCGCTGAGGTCGAAGGCAATGGGGCCCTCAGCAGTCACAGAGTGTTCAGGAATAGGGCACCCGGTTGGGCCTTCACCCTTCAGGGAGGCAAGTGGAGAAACTGACAGCGGAACTGTGAGGTCTGCCAAAGTGCAGTGTGCTGGCACTGTGACATCATGTGTGGTTTCGTTCTTCAGCAAGACGGGAACTCTGAAAGATGTCTTCCCGGGGCTTGACATGACGTAAGAGCAAAACGTCAGCCCCTTTGGTAGTGAACGAGAGGGGAAGTCAACAAACAGGGGGACCTCAGGAAAACTACTGACGTTTCTTGTGTAGCCGTCTAGCACCATTCTTTGACCTGGTGGGATGACTACAGCTTTCTTGTGCAGGAGTTTGACAACACCCACTCCGTCATTGTGTGCGGTCCTACCCCCGTACAGACTGCGAAGGTGCTTGACGAGAACAGCATATGCACAGGTCCCTTGAACAGGTGCACTGGCACTTTCATTGAAGCCTTCGTACAAAAGGTCCAGAGCATTAGTGCCAACGAGGGCGGAGATGGCACTGTAATCAGGGACAATGAGGGCCAAAGTGGTTACGGTCTTGGGCCTACCAACAAAAGCTTCAGGGAATGTTATGTCAACTTCAATGTAGCCTGTATAAGGCACACGCTGACCTGCTGCTCCCTCTACGTCGATTATGTTGTCTAAGGGACAAACTGGATAGGAAGGCAAGTAGGTATCACGAAATGACTGGGAGATCGTAGTCACCTGTGATCCTGAATCAATTAGGCACTCATGCTGGATTCCTCCGATGGTAACACTAACGACGGACCTTGAGCCGACTAATCCAGTCATGAGCTCCTCTCTTGTGGGTGTAAGGGAGCAACATTTGGCTTTTTTCTCTTCCTTGGGACTAGTGTCTCTTGCAATGGCTTCAGGATGCCCCTCTCCAGAAGCCATGCTCAGTTTAAATGAAAACCATACTTAGCCGCCCATTCGTCCTGCTTCACCTTCAGTTCTTTGTACTTGAGGTCGACAGCAGCTTTGTTCAAGGGGTTTCCACAAGCTTTGGCTATGTGGCCATCACCTCCGCAACGAAAACAAAACCAGGCCTTGGGCTGAGGTCTGGGTGCAACCGGAGAAGTTGCTCTGTGGACTTGAGCCTCTGCTCGGATTGTGGGTCGATTCAGGGCAGACTGAGGGACTACAGGTCTTTGTTTCTTTTCTGTTCTATGTTTCTTTGAGTCAAGCTGCATTTGCAGAGCAGCGACTTGTTTCCTGAGATTCTCGGTCTCCAGTATGTATGCTTGTAGTGTATTGGCATTGTATTCAGAGACGCAGGCGGTGTTCACCACACTTTGAGTGTTCATTGAGGTTTTGGTTTTGGATGACCCCAAATGGCGGTTCATGCGCTCAAGCTTGGCTGTTCTCTTGTCTTCCCCAGTTCTTAATTGCAGCAGGAAGTCAGCGTAATCGAGGGACTTTCCACTTTTCAGCTCTAGCTTCAGGACAAGGTCATGGTCCCAGCAGCCACGCTTGAACTGCTTCATCAGGTGGCGGTTGACAGCGGATGCCTTGGCTCCGCCTCTTTTCACAGCAGCACCCAGCAGAGTTTGCAACCTCTGCAGGTAGCTGGAAGCCTTTTCTCCAGGGTCTTGGTTCGTATTGAGAAACTTGGCAAAAATCTCTTCGCCATCTTCAACGATGCCATAAGCAGACTCCAAAAGCCTAGTGTAGTCTCTAGGGTGGGCAGACGAACCTAGCTGCCTCACAACATCTGACGCTGGGGGAAGCAAGCTTTCCAGAATTTTCCTCCTCTGCACCTCGATGGGAGTCTGGTCATGGGACATCAGTTCCACATGGAGCAGCCATGTTTCAAAGTCAGCTTCGCCTGGTGGCTTTGGCACGTTGCCTGAGAAGGAGCGGAACCACTTGGACTGATTCTGAGGTTGGGGGGCATTGTTCTTTATCACATGTTCATCGACGATGCGTCTCACCTCTGGCGGGTTCAACATATTTTCTTCCAGCTCCTCAGATGCAGGGGGCATGTCACTCTGCTTGGCCATAACACAGGGTTTTTTCTTAGTCTGCTTAGGTGTCTCTAAGTAGGGTTTCGTAGGTGTGGGGGTCTTTCTACATCTAGTTATGAGGGGAGTGGAGCTATGGACGGAGTCAGCGTCACTACCATCATCTAGGTCGCTGGTGTCGCTAGAGTCACCAGAGTCGCTAGAGTCATGAACTGTCAGCATGAGGGCTTCGACACTATTTATGTGCCATGTTACAGTGGGTTCGGTGATATTCTGTATGCTAGAAGGTAAGTGGGGCTCGATGGAAGCACTTGCAGCGTCAGATTCAAATTCAACAATGGCGGGACATTTACCATCTACTCTGCTTGGCAATCTCACTATTTGAGCTACTTTACCGTATTTCTCTAAAGTTTCAGTGATGTCTGCATCAGTATCAGTGTGATTAATACCAAATAGGGCGACGGAACGTTCCCGCTTAACACCATACCTCTGCTCAAAATCCATGTCTCAAGTTTTTTCTTTTTAACGTGACAAAAAAACAAAAAAAGGAAAGTGACTTCACGTAATGCTTAGAGAACGCTAGAAAATGTTGATCTAACGGTCGGGGTCGTGCTCAAAACTCTCCTGGCTGGCTCGCCACGAAAAAGAGATGTAACACTTCTAACTTAACACCATATATATATATACGGTTACTATTTTACCTAAGTCATCAAAGCTAAGTTCGACTATAAGGAGAGAATTGGCAACGACCAGAATTTAGAAAGAAACCGAAGTAACATTTATTGTAACACACAATAGGAAATGTAAAACCCTTAGTCAGTCACAAAACGTATGATCAACCAGTTATCCAATGTACAATAACATATAATAAAATTCAGTCCCAAAGTTCAATGTTTGTTTTGAACCCAAAGTTCAACGTTTTACCTTTATGTTCAAACTCAAAGTTCAAAGTGCAATAAGTGTCTTTCAAATCCACAAAGGATGGGAAGGAAAGTAGGAAAAAATATGGATCCTCGTACGTACTCTGTATAGATCAATAAATAAAGAAAAATGGAAAAACAAGAAGGCCTTTTGAATCACTACCCAGGTAGTATGTGAGTGATGTGTATCTTAATCCTTATCTGTAATCCAAGGGAATGTAAACAGGATGCGTCCAGGTCACAAGCTTGCAGGTTGTCACACACACGCCAGTCACAGCCCTTAGGAAGGTCACAGGCTCGCCGTATCTCTCTCTCTCTCTCTCAATAGTGGCAGAAGATGCACAACAAAAAAACCAATCGGAGATCAAATGGTTAAAACATTTGAGTGGTAATTCAACGAAAACTTCTTCTTAAATAAATAAAACAAAGGATTAATTCGAAAATAAATAGTTAAATGTCAAAATGTTGTTAAATCTTTAGCTTTTTATCCCTCGTGGAAACTTCATCAACTACTGCAAAGAAGAAAGATGCAGCCATGAAGTTTTCTTCTAAGTTGCTCTGCCTTCATCTACATGCGGCACAGCGCCCTCTAAGGGACAGGGGCAAACTGGTATTTACACCCAATTACCCAGTGCAATTTATGTGGGTTACACTCGGGTCTCAGGAGATTAAATATAATTGCTTACACGGACTCCGGTAAGATTCAATTTAATTGGTAATATTTTTTGGAAATTGTTAATTGGCAATTGTTAATATTTGATGCTTGTGTTGTATCCGATGAATCTTTTCTAGCTAATTGATCAGGTCAACTCACTCATTTTATATTATGTAGTTTATTAAAGAAGTTAGATTGGTTCAATGTGGTGCAGTAAACCTTGTGGAAATACTATGCATGATCATAGATGAGTGCAGTTTAAAGATTGAGGGAACAGTGAAGAAAATAACTTGGTAAGTGAGAAGTATCGAATAGTCTAGTAGACAGTTAACTAAGTGGAACTATTTAAGTAGAGTTTAATGTGATTCAAGAAAGCCAAAGTGGATCAAAGCGCTGGTGATGATGAGCATGAGGGATTGGCTGACTAGGAGCAGGAGATGGTCATGTGAGAGTCTGTTGGATTGTGGGAAATGGAGTCTGTATTGTTAGAAGCAGGAGGTGTGTTAGTACCAGTGACCAAAAGTTGGGGTAAAAAATCTGAATGAATAAATAATATAAGTCAGGGGTTTGTAGGACTGATGGAAGTTGATATAGCAGAGCTGTTGTTATTTTAAGTATGGCAGAGTAAATAATAAATAGTGGATTGGTGATTTTGTATTGGAAAAAATGTGATTTAGAAAATTTGAAGGCTCTCTAGCATGCGGCGATGATGAAGTAGAATAAGTGTAGAAAATGTTAGATGTAATGTGTATGCACCTTCTGCTCTGATCAGTTTGAACTGTTTGAAGGGGAATTTTATATAGCAGGAAGGGTTAATGCAGTATGAGAGACAAGTAATGAAGTATATGTTTGTTTCCATAGGACCATTGTCGGTCGCTGTGATGTAATTGTTTGTTTCCAGGGGATCACTGTCGATTGCCCTGAAGTATATGTTTGTTTCCATAGGACCATTGTCGGTCGCTGTGAAGTGACTGTTTGTTTCCAGGGGATCACTGTCGATTGCCCTGAAGTATATGTTTGTTTCCATAGGGCCATTGTCGGTCGCGGTGAAGTAATTGTTTGTTTCCAGTAGACACTGTTGTTGTACTGAGGTTTACGTTCTTTTGTCTGAGTTGTGTTTGGACAACCGAGTGAGTTGTGCCAGTGAATGTTAAAAGAATACTCGTATTCTTCGACTAGGCAGGAATCTTCTGTTCTAGGGTGTGTCTCGTTAAAACCTATCAGTTTATCTTTTTCTTAATACGTGTTACAGATTTTGCTCGAAAGGTTGTTTAAAGCGGTCTAAAAAGTCTAATTTAACACATAGAGAATTGAAACAAGTAGTTGTTAAGCGACTGGTGGAAACTTCCTCTGTCAAAGAGAAGGCGAAAACAGGTGCAAAAGTTGAGGAACTGAGTTGGACAGAGGTTGGTCTCTATCCACTGGAAACTAAAGCCCCACCTGGTTCTGAACAACGTATTAAAAATTTTCTAAATTTATCTAAAACATAAAGTTGACAAATGTAAAAGGGAATTGGAAGGTGCCCCTGCAGTAAAGAAATTGAGCGTGGAAAAGCCCTTAGCGAAAGTCGTGTGCGCAGCTGCAAAACCTAATTTGGCCACACATCCAGTAATTTCAGGAAATTGGACATGCCTACTCTCATTGTTCAAAGAGATTGAGCCAGTAGGGTGTGAGAATTTATCCATGTCTCACCCACTAACTCAGGAACCAACCCCAACCAACATCAAAGCTTATAAAGACAATTACACCTGTTTCAGGAGCAACAAACCAGAACCGATAAACAGGGGACATTTTTCAGAAGGGATGTGTGTATGAATGGGTGTCTGTCCCTAAACCACTGAATGAACTGCCAAAGGCAGCTCACTTGCGGCCCTGACGCTAACCTTCCTTACTCGCCGGCGCCACATTGGTGTCAGAAGTGGGATCGTGGTGTTTGGGTGGCTCTGATGGTTTGGTGAGCCAATATGCCCGGTCTGTCCGAGTGCGCTAGCCCAGGTGGCTGCAGGGGCAGGGTGCCCGGTCCAGCAGTGGGTGGAAGAGCGACTCGGCAGTGTAATGGGGTGCGGTCCGGACATGGAGCCACCCAGTGGACGCTGGTGAGTGGGTCACCGGGACGGTTGACCATTAGGGAGGGGGCAGTGTAGCGTCGCCACTGGGTCTGGCACGGGCTTTACCCAGAAAGCCTTGCGGCAGTGGTGTCTAAGCTCACCGTGGCCGTGTATACCGATGTTGGGAGTGGGGTGGCTGCGGTGAGGGCTGGGTAAGTAGCTTATATGTTTGTCTGTTGTATGATTGTATGTGTGCATGAATGGGTTAAGTGGCTAGAAGGGATGTTTGGGCCATGGAAGGAAGTTATTGCGAGTTTGGTGATGTCAGTATGTGTAGGATTGGTAATTTTAGTGATATGTTGTTGTTGTGGTATCCCGTGCATCAGGGTATTAATGGAAAAATTTGTGATAGAAGTAGTGTGTAGAGGAAGCAGAGGGGGGCAGGATCCACCAGTTATCCAGATGATGTTGGCTGATTTGTCGAGATATCATGTAGATGATGATGAGGAGGATACCCTTGAAGGTGGGCCGGAAGACCCACTTCGAGCAGTATAAGTGCTACTAACTCTGCTTAATTGAAGGTAAAACCGACCAGACAAGATGAGGAGAGAGGACCAGCACTACTGATCACACACCGTGATGAAGGAAGGAGACTTGGAAGGACTGGCAGAGGCAGACACTGAGGGGACTGGAAGACCCACTCCAAGAGACAGAAGTGCCACTAACTGGACCTGCCTACAGGGAACTAAACACAGCAGAAAGCCCGACAAAACCAACCATGTGGAAGAAGAGTCCAGCGGAATCAACGGAGCGGAACAAGACGAGGGGGGAGAATTTAGTTAGACTAGGAGACAAAAACATAAACATATAGTTCGCAGACACATAGACCATCTTTGAAAACACTAGTTAAGTGCAACACACATAGTTTAGCTACAAAACGCAAGGGGTTAGTTCAGGATTGTTTACAATGTATATATGTTTGATACTCTGCTATTTTTAGGAGGGATATTCTCTGTGTTTCATCATTTAAATGTTTGTGTTGCTGTGGAAACAGGTAAAACCGACAGGGGAGAATCCATAAGACATTAGGAGTCATGCAGAGACACAGGAGCTATGGGCCCCTTCTGAATATCTGCAGCTCCGTCTGGTGGAGGACAACCTGAACGGACTTCCTGTAGAAGCCACGCACCCATTGTTTTTATTTTATTTTTCTCGTTTTTGATTTCCTATTTTTAAATTGCTTTATTTTGTTTTCCTATTCTTATTTAATTTTCTATTTTTTGTTTGTTTGTTTGGTTTAAGGGTAGGAGCTGTTGCGATAGGTACGGTTCCTTTAGTTTAACTGGTAGCCTTTTATTTTTTAGATACCTTTTATTGTAAAAATTCAGCCCAGTGGCCATGTAAGTCAGAAGGGGTTAAATTGGGGGGTTGCTGACAGCTATCCTTATCTCCTGGGATCTAGAAACACCTAACCTATAGTTCAAAGTTATTGTGAAAGCATTAAGATGCTTTCAAGGGGGGTTTGTTAGGTTTTTCGGAACATAACAACGTACATTTAATATGGGAAGTTTTACGGCAATTTCCAAGTTTTACGACATCCAGGCCGCATGGTCTTTTGTCCAACATGGCGCCGGCTAGGCTCCCTCCCTGACTCCTACCGAGGGGGGGAGGCGGAGCCCGGGGCTTTTTAGCACATTTCATTGGCTCCAACAGCAGCGGCGGAGGAGGAGCCTAGACTAGTTTAAAAAGAAGGGCGCGCTTGGACGCCGGCCTCTTTCTTGGTGGTTGTGTGTCTAGACTGCAGGAGAAAGGAGCGTCGGTCGGCTTAGCTCTGATATATATTCACAGATCATTTTTACACTTAATAAAGTGTTTTAAAGAGTACTTTCTGGACTTCCCGACTGCTTTCTTCAGGACCTTTTGAACAAAAGATTTATCCTAACAACACTCAATACGTATGTTTCACATTTTTACTGCATATGCTCTTTGCAATTTTAATTTGTTCACAGCATTGTGCTAAAGCAAAGTAGAAACTTATTTACAACAAACATAAGAAACAATAAACAATATTGCAGTACATATTGGAACTGAATTGGAACATACAACATACTGATTTTGACAACTAGTTCAACATTTTTGTATGTAATGATTCAAGCAATGAAATGAGGACTATTAGTTTCATAGGGAATGACTATTCAGCATTCATAAGTATAGTTCATTTTGACTGACATGACATAAGGAAATGATAATGTTATAAAACAGCAGAGAATTGTATGGAAGCAATTGATGCATGTCCAAAAGCATTTGCAATTTGTTGGAAGGAATGAGAAACTGCTACTATGAAGTGCACAAATGACTAAATCTTGTGGAGGTTGAATTTACATCTTTTCATTTAGGCAGTTTATTCACTAGAAGCTTTAAACTTTCTGTTTGGTGTGTTCAGTAAGTTGTTTAGGGCACCATGCAGTCACAAAGCAAACACTGGTTACGAAAACAGGTGGTCTAAATAACTTTTAGCTCATTCTTCTTCTTCTTTTCCTCGGCCTTTGTTCCGCTCGGTTGCGGAATCAGCTCTCTGCGGATCATGATCCGCACCGATTTGGCACAATTTTTACGCCGGATGCCCTTCCTGACACAACCCTAGCTATTTTATCCGGGCTTGGGACCGGCACTACAATGCACTGGTTTGTGCATCTAGCGGCTAGGTATCTATAGGACAATTCAGTGTTTCCAATTAGCCTGGATGGTTGTTTTTGGACTGTGGGAGGAAACCGGAGCACCCGGAGGAAACCCACACGGACACGGGGAGAACATGCAAACTCCGCACAGAAAGCACCCGGACCGCCCCTCCCGGGGATCGAACCCAGGACCTTCTTGCTTTGAGGCGACAGTGCTACCCACTAAGCCACCGTGCCGCCCAACTTGTAGCTCAGTAATGTATATAATTAGTATATTTAGTATAATAAGCGGTACTTTAAACTTTGTAAATGTTTTTGTTCTCAACAAACATTTTCTCAACATGTTAAAAACGTAAGCACATTTACCTTCCTGTGGCAGGATGTTGCAACACCGCAGTAATTTGTAATAGTGACTTCTGAAAGGTTCAGAAGAAGGTGATGGGACTTGACCCAGCAATATTTCAATCAATAATCCTATAACTTAACCACAAAGTTACCACTGCTCTATTCTGTTCATTTTTTAACTTAAATAACTGATTACAAGTATTATCTTTTCTCCGCATTATCCATGGCTTCATTGCTTATAGATGGCAAACACTTAAGTGTCAAGTTAGTTTATGGGTTTGATTCCCAATTGCAAATTTGTAAATTGACTAAATGAGCAGCAGGTTGTCTGGAGACATGAATACAACCAAATGAATAAATATAAATTTGATTTCCTTCAAGGGACACAACTGCAGATTGAGTTTAAGTGTTTCAGCGACATCCATTTCTAACAGGATACATAAAATGTTATATGCTTATGGTCTGATACACTGCTTGGTGTGGAGAAACTTCAGTAGCCTGCACAGAGCTCTGTCCTCAGCCTTATTAAATGTTTTTTAGCATGAATTGGAATGTTGGTAGTGAGCCAGGCTTTTTCTTCCAACTCCAGTTGCTGCCTCACAAGTTCTCTTTTGACTTTTTTACAGCACACATTTTTACAGACACGTTTCATGTCGATGTCCAATGTTTAAGAATAGGAAATCCTACAAGCTTATGGCCAGATGGCTATGTACTGATGCCCATATAGCGTTTTAAAGAAAATTAATAAAGGTACTACTGATGGCATTCAACCAAAGTTTGGCCACAAAAGGCAGCACGAGAGGCTAAAATGTCTGGGCCGCAGGTAAAGAACTCCTGCCATATATAAACAAGTGTGTCAGGAAAAAATGTGAGTCCTCAATGGGTATTTAACAATCCTGCTTACTCAATATATTGAAGACATGTTGTTTTCATATTTCAGAGTGGCTCAATAACCTGTCATGGATGTACTTGAAACTGTTGCTTTGAGGCACGTCTTGGTAGAGCATGATTTCAGCCAGCCTTATTACATCAAACAGTTTGATGTAACAAGAGTTGTTATTAAACGGCTCAGTGGTTTGTTGCTTTACGTCACTTCCATACTAGGCCCTTGTGAAATGTAGCCTACGGTAATTATCTTAAATCAGTGTGGCTGATAGGCAGCCAGATATTACAGGCATTTCTTTACTGTGTTATAAATTAACATTATTATGTTTCATAAAAACCATATAATATTATGCTGTATGTTTGATTTTTAAAATTATTTTTTGTAGCATCTTACACTTCCTTTAAATGATCTTAATATAAGTTCTTAAAACAATTAAAAAGCATTTTAATTAAACAGGAAATAAAAATACATCTAATAATACTTCTACATAATCTACAGGGTGGCACAAGTGGCTAAGTGGGTAGCACTGTTGCCTCACAGCAAGAAGGTCCTGGGTTCGATCCCCAGGTGGGGCGGTCTGGGTCTTTTCTGTGTGGAGTTTGCTTGTTCTGTCCGTGTGGGTTTGCTCTGGGTGCTCCAGTTTTCTCCCACAGTCCAAAGACATGCAAGTGAGGTGAATTGGAGACACTTAATTGTCCATGACTGTGTTTGATATAACCTTGTGTGAACTGATTAACCTTGTGTAACGAGTAACTACCATTTGTTTTAACTTCATAACGTCATGTTTTACATGTTTTAATAACTAATAAGATTCCTAATAAACAAACAAACATAATCTACAACATTAGAACAGGTCTAAAATTTATATGTTAATATAAAAAATATAATAGGCAATAAAAACTGGTTCTATCAGGGGGTTGAATTTACTTTGCAAAATTTGAAGTTTTAATATTTAAGTTAATTATGTTTACTATGTTTACCTCTCCACCTCTGTAGATAGATAGATAGATAGATAGATAGATAGATAGATAGATAGATAGATAGATAGATAGATAGATAGATAGATAGATAGATAGATAGATAGTGTCCCTAATGTACAATGTAACAGACAATCATAAAACAGAAATTCCACTGTATGTTGCTCTTGGACAGACAGTCACATTTTGTGGATCAGGAAAGAGCAGGTTTGGAAATCTGGCCTGCTAAGTACTATTGTGAAACTGTTGCTAAAGAGTCAGTACTTTTTGTTCTTGCAGAGGTCTTTCAGAGTTCTGTCTTTCTTTCCTTTTCCTGCTGATGCTTAATAGGCAGCTACCAAAAGAAACCATGTTTATTGGAGATGGAACAGATCCCTCTCCACTTTAAAACTTTTTTACAACTTTTTTGTTTTGTTTTAATTATTCAGCATAAGTAAAGAATTTATGGGAATCTCAAAACAGCCATGGCATACAGTGCTGTGATTTGCCCTTTTTAATTTTTTTCTGTTTATCAGATTTGTACATTTCAGGTCATTAAGCTGATTTTCATATAAAACATAAAACAAAAATAACAGAAGTGAACACAAAATGCTAAAATCATTAAGCCATTGCTAAGGCACTGGAACTCCACTGAACAACATTGAGAGTCATTATCCACACAAATAGAGAAAATGTGAGACATTGGTAATCCTTCCCAGAAGTGGCCGGCCTACCAAATTTTTCCAAGATTGCATTAGTGACTCTTTGAGGAAGTCATAAATATTTAAAGGACTGTAGACCTCACTTGCCTTTCAAAATGTTGCAAACTGGCAAAAATAGAAGAAATCTGGTGAGGCGTAAATAAATTTTTTACAGCATTGTTCACAGAATGTTTCTGACAATGTATGTAAATGTTTGACTCGAACAATATTTACAGCTATAGACAGCAGTATTTACACCACTAGAGCAAATCTGTTCAGTACAAATAGTTTGACAGTCTTACTGGCAGTGCGAAAAAAAGTCCTTTGGCACTTAATGCAAGATTGCAAAGCAATGATATGAGTTTACTATTCCAACTCATTGTTGTTAAAAACATGAAATGGTAGCATACATCTTCTAGTAAAAACTGTAGTAAAAGCAGATCCTGTGTATAGTCAAGTTGCCTTAAATTTAAAAAAATATATATGTATTTAAAATGAAAAATTCATACATTAAAAAGATAACATAATGATGGATCCCTGCCTGCATCTATAAATACAGACAGCAAAGAAAACACCTAATGCTATATTAACATTAGCTCAGAAAATAAAGTCAAATAGGGGGTTCTTCAGGTAGCAGGTGTCACACACAGTAATGTTCTCATACTGTAAATATCATGACACTGTGTTTAGGGTCTTAAGCTCCTCTCCACAGCCAGGCTCCACCCTATTACCTTCTTCTCCATAGCTCTTCTTTCTTGACCCACCACTTCGGAACACTTTTAGCGACAATCGTGAAATGGCAGAACTGTCTGTGTGGCTTGTGGAACGTCGTCCGGTGGTGGACGTGTGTTCCGAGTTGGTCCCATCGAAGAGTTTTGCCATGAAGCCGAAGCCGGCACGGCGGATATGTGAGCTGCCGGCGAACACGTAGAGCACAGGGTTTATGCTACTGCTTAGAAATGCAAATGCCGTCACATTGGGACGAGCAGATATAGCCACGTCTAAAAGAGACTTGCTGTGCAGCAGCCCAATCACCTACAACAGAATAGAAACAGATTAAATATAGTGTAGTGATTTACCTGACAAAGTACAAGGACAAGATTCCCAATGTTTTACTGACCGAGTTAATTACATTTTGTAAATATTTAAAAATTTGCTACCTGCAACACACTCCAAAAATTTGGAACCGAGGCATTCCTGTTAATTACACTTTTTAATGGAACTTAGGATGTAAATTATTCAGCTGCTCTACAGTCCATGGTGTATGTTGTCTGAATCTCTCTGAGGGGTCATACATTTTTTATTGAAGACATTTCTGGACTGCTGGCAGGCTAGTAATGCACTTCACTCTGTCTTCACATCCATGCTGCTGTTACACATGGATAAAATAAGGCAGAATCAGGGTTGGCATTGTCCTGTTAAAATAACCATGGACCTCCTAGGAGACGACCTCGACTTGATGGAGACACGTCTTCCTAAAATCCCAATTTACACCACCGCATCAATGGTACCTTCATACATTTCTTCATACTATGACAGATGCTTTTGCACCTTTTGCTGATAAGTCTTAATGATTCTTTTTCTCTTTGGCATGGAGAACTTAACGTTTCTTCATGCAGCAGCGGGCTGTGTTAATTGACAGCAGTTTTCCAAAGTTATTCCGAGCCAATGTGGCTACATTTATCACAATAGCATGACGGTTTCTCATGCAGTGCTGCCTGACTGCTTGAAGGTCACACACATTCAGCAGTGGTTTCCAGCCTTGCCCTACATGGACTGGCATGTCTCCAGAGTCTTTGAATCTTTTTACAAGATTTAGTATGGTGGATGGTGAAAGACCTACATTAACTGCATTTAGAAATTTTGTTTTTAAACTAACAACTATTTTACATATGGGCACAACTTGTTTTAAAAGAGTGTTTCCTGAATATTCTATAAACTTTTCACTTTTATTTTTCCTCTTATCCAGCTTATTTGGAGTGTGTTGCATGCATCGAATTCAAAATTTGTTTATGTTTACAAACCACAATCGGGTGGATTTTGTGATTAGCTCGAATCTAATCTATAGTGGACCAAATGTACTGGATAAACTGCTTTAAGACAAATATGCAGGGCTAAATGAGTGTAGGCTGAATGAGTGGGGTTTTTAATTTGAGTTATAGACTACTTTCAGTAGGCTAGTACATAACTTTGATTATTGAAAAGTGAGTTTTTTTTCTTTCCTATTTCTTATCTAAAATGAAAGGGACTTGTCATATAGCTTAAAAGTCTTCATTACATTGCTACAAACAATGTGTTGTGTGGGCATGTTTTAGTCTTTTGCATCTTATTCAGTGCGCTTTTTGGTTGCTGTGTGTGAAGCCAAGTTTGAAATGGGTGAAAACTTGTTAACCTCTCAAACTGCAACACTTGTGATATAGGCCAGCTTTATTAGCTATCTAAAGTTTACAACACAATGGACAACATGGGCAGTCATGTTAAAGCCTGGATGAGATGGTGTAAGCATATTTTATGTTCATGGCTCTCACTCTTTTAAGGTGCAAATCTAGCTTAACGCAATGGCACTGGTTGGCGAATAAGGCCAGTTGTCGACAAGCTAAGTAAAAATTTGTGTGTCTGCGTGGGTTCAATAGCAAATGCAATAGCAGATTGGATTGCGATAAGTCATAGCTAATTGCTAACTGATGCACATTGAACGATTATATCTGTTTCCCATGTTCACCATGGCAGTGATGTTCATTACAAGTGTATAGTGGAACTGCAGCAAAGTTTAGCAAGAAGTACCAACATTGCTTACCTTGGTTTTCAGTATTCTTATAGAAAGTTTTCCTGATTGTACAATAGTAAAGTGAAAGTAATCATACCTGTATGATGTTAATTAAGTGGTAGGGCAGCCAGAAGACAGTGAATGCTATGATGATGATGAGAATGAGAAGGCTGCCCTTCACACGTCCTTGAAACATGGCACTGCGTAACCGGCAAATAACAGAGGTGTAGCAAAAAATGATAAAGCTGAAGGGGATCAGAAAGCCCAGTATCGTCTCTGTGAGGTACTGGAAGACGACATGTCCATCCCAGTCCCAGTGGTCCTGAGAACAGAGATACACCGATATATTTGGCTTGATCGGTTGTGTGCTGTTGAGATGGATAGAAACACAAATTACAAATGATTAGTTGAGTTCAACAGTTTATCCATGCTTAGAAGCAACATTGAGACCTATGTCTTCTTTTTTTTAGAACTTCAAATCTAAGTTTGTTCATGTGTTTATTGTGGATTGTTCGTGTACATTTACTCGCAGCATAAGGTAATAAATTCAGGTATACTGTGTAGTCCAGGAACGAAACACAGGTGTTACTGTCCTCCATCTGGAGTGTAAGAACAAAGTACTTGACTTAAAGCTTGACTTGGTTGTTTGCTGGAGGAACAAAAAAAGAAGAAGCAGGGGCCTCTATCTTGCATAATAGCCTCTAAGCTCATCCTGATTTCAAAATTGTTTGACTGTGGATAGTGTCACCTGTGTTTCAGCATAAATTTTTTGGTGATATGTATAATTGGTGAGGTCAGACGAGTTTTATTTATTTGGGCACCGTTAAGTAACCAGCTCAACTCCTAATACTCATAATTATTAAGCAGATCAAAATAGATTTTTTTGCTCTTTTGTAGTTCAAGCTGGACAGTTTTTTTCTTGTGCCCACACACAGTATGACAATATTATGTAGTAAAACTAAATTTGTACTCAGCAGCTTATTAACACTGATCGCTAATTGTAGGACATTAAGGCTAAAGTACTAAGGCTGTTGGTTTAATAATATTGGACATGGACATTTGTCAGTATTGCTTGTTTGCATCAGTACATATTTTTTCTCTGTTTACTCTGTGTTTACAATCACCACGCTTCACATTAAAGGTGTGGTGATATTTCCGATGACATCTTTATGTGGGTAACAGCTCAGATAACGATGTTTCTAGTAACCTGACTCAGCTTAAGAAGAAATCAAGCTAACTACTAATCATGTTTCTTATGCAGGTACATTTAGTCACATTTTGTAATTGTTTTTAAGTTGGCAACAACTTAAGTTTTTCTAACTTGGATGAATCTTCCATTACATCTACTCTCAAAACATCCACTCTGAATACTAATTGCTCTTGGAGCTGGGCGGTATGACGGTACATTCATTATAACAGCTTTGATTCCTTGTATGGTATGGATTTTTCATATACCACCATACCATAGCATTGGTAATGCAACAGATTTAAGCTTCAATAGGCAGCGAATCATATAATATTGTTTGCACTATGTAGCGCTGTGCAGATTAGATACAGCTCACTAGTTAGCCAGCATTAGCATAACAGTGTTAACACATGAGAGAGGTTTTTCTTGATATGGTGGAAAAAATAACAAAAACAACAAAGAAATGAGCTCTTTTTTTGTTCAGACACAGATTAAAACACTATATACTGTACGGTCTGTTGTGGCACGGTTATTGCAAAAAAGCAAACGGTTAAGCGACGTTACTACCGGGGCGAAGATACTTCAGTTTAATTGCTATACTGACGTAATACCAACAACACCGAAGCAAGCTGGAAGTGTAGATATGTAAAGTCGTCCACTTTTCTACAACAGACCTGTGATCAAGTTGTACAATCAGTGGAGTCATACCTCAGTCTAACGGTATAACTGTGACTGCAAACGTCTTTTTATTTGTTAAAGGGAGAGCTAATAGTAATTGTATAATACCTAAATATTATATTAATAATAATAATCATATACAGTATATTGCACCTGTTTCACACGTAGTGATTCCATCATATATTGTGTCATTTTTGGGGGCCAAGCAAACCTTATACTGTAGTACTCAAAACCTTTACTATATACATGGTGAAATGAAAATGTTTTATATTCTATGTACGTATGACAGTAAAATCAAACACAGACATATAAAATTCCCAGACATACAAAAAATAGAACATACCGTGATATACCGTGAAACCGTCCGAATCTTACAAATCTTGTGCGAAAGCCTTGTAGTAGCCCATGCAGTTTCATCAAGGTGTGCAGTTATAGACTATAAATTTTCACTTGTGGCCAAACAGTTCCAATAACTCAACAGTTCTATGTCTCGTGTACTAGTAGGTTAATACTAAACTATGTAGTACGA
The DNA here is from genome assembly GCF_030014385.1 of Trichomycterus rosablanca. Lineage (NCBI taxonomy): Eukaryota > Metazoa > Chordata > Actinopteri > Siluriformes > Trichomycteridae > Trichomycterus > Trichomycterus rosablanca. The sequence continues at coordinate 13,544,671 of NC_086001.1, read as the reverse complement.
GTTAAAAATAAGATTGTAATTGATCATTATGCATAATTAATTAATACATTATTTTTTAAATTGCTTCATTGTGAGGGTTAAAGTGGTTTTGGAGCCTATCTGAAATACTGGGTGTAGGGCAGGAATTAAACCAGGACTATTTATTGCAGGGTATCACATGTCCATTTTACTTACATTTATGGGCAATTTGATGAAAGGAAACTGGAGTGATTTGGGGGAAAATCCCACACGGACACAAGGAGAACATGCCAGACCTCTCATGGAGAGTCACAAGGTTGGTGCTCAGTTTTGAAGACCCTGGTGTGAAGCACCAACACTTCCTGCTGCACCATCATGTATTTTTTAAACATCTGACCAATATATTGATAATACAAACCTGCGGTAGAAGGGCATGGGCAGCGCCATGAGAAAGGACACGATCCAGACCCCCAGCATGACTTTGTATAGGTTTTTGGTGTTCCTCAGCCTCTGTGACAGGAAGGGATTGCTGACAGCCAGCCAGCGGTCCATGCTCATAACACAGATCAGATAAATTGAGACGTACATGTTGACACAGCAGAGATAGTGCACGGACTTACACATCCCAGCCCCGAACTCCCAGCCCTTTCCACCAGCCAGATAGCGCATGAAAAGGGGGGCACTCAGGAGTACACAAGCATCAGCCACTGCAAGATTCAGGACCAGGAGACATGTAACAGAGCGACGCTGGACACGACATAGTACCGTCCACACCACAAACAAATTCCCTGGAAAACCGAGGATGAAGGCTAAAAGCAGGATTCCTAACCCAATCTGAGCGGACAGTGAGAGTGGCTTGGAGGAAGCAGCGGTGGCGAGGGTTGTAAGGTTTCCGCTTCCCATATCACCAGATTCTTGTAAGATGTGTTAGTGACTTGCTGTAAGCTAAAAAGGAAAAAAGAGGGAAAAAACTATGTTAATACATACCACACAATCTCATTTTTTAATTCTATGTTTTATCTCTAGCAGCCACTTAAATCTGGTCAGGGAGGATTTTCAGTGAGATGTTTCCCATGTAATATGCAATTTGCTTTGAAATTCAAACTGTAAGGTTTGTGTTTAGCGATTTAACGTTTTTCATTCACGTAGCGTTCAAGTGGCTCATGTTTACTGGTTAATTTGCAATATTAGGCGGTCCTAGCAATCCTACGGCAATTGGTTAGTAAAAATGTCTAAAAACACGACTCGGGTACCTGAGTTTGGAAAACTCCCAACCAATTTTGTGGACGCAGGGGAAGGGGGGTGTCAAAATATGGACAAGTCACTGGATGTTCTAGGGTTTTTTTTAATGCATTTTCTCCCCATTTTCCTCCCGATTTAGCACACTCAATTTTGTCTTCCGCTGCTGAGAGATACCAGATTGCATCCAAGGAGAGCACGTCGCCTCTTCCGACACGTGTACAGCCCTCCTCTTCTCGCCTGTGCTTTCTGTACAGGCGTCTCTTCCGCCAATCAGGGTCCTTACACAGCGTATGAAGACCCACCTGCCCACACATAGTCTGACCCCACCGCACAGATACGGTGGCCAATTAGTATCTGCTGCAGGCACTGCCAGTTATGCCCGCTAGATGGCGCACATCTGACCGGTGTGCTAGCGGAATATCCCGCTGCGCCACCTGAGCGCCTAGGATGTTCTAGGTTTAATTGTAGCTTCCATTTAATCTACCATTAAATTAGTGAGTGTAGTTTAATGACTGCTGTGAAATGTGACACTTTTTTTAATAAAATCCATGAAATCTGTGATTTTTGAAAAACAAGGTCTGTGAATTTAAGCACATTTTCTCGTGAATTTAATAGAGCCGTAAGTAAAAAGAACTCATACTAAAATCTTAATAAGAAATATCCAGAGGTTAGGATTGAACTGTAGTCCCTGGAACAGTTCAACATTGACTGTACCACTGTGTCACATATACAGCAAATGAACGTTGTGATGAAAACTGTATGCAATAAACATGCTGACCAGAGGTGGTGCCACTCCAGAACTGAAGCAAGCAAACAGGTGTCCTGCTTGTCTTTTCAAATTTGCAATGCTTTTCCCCTCATAAACATTAATCTGTGTAACCGTTGTTCAGATTTACATTGAGTTTGGAGCTCTGAAAGCAGCAATTGCTGACCAGGCTCGTAGCACAGACACAGATTCAAACTCGGCAATGGTGAGCTAGTTCCTCAACTGTACAAAGATGGTCAGAATAACTAGTGTTGTGTGACGTGGACAGTAATCGCTATGTCAGTGTGCTGCCCAGAAGTGACAAACCGGCACGTGTAGTTCGGACATACATTTAAATAATCACACAGGATGTTTTTGTAATAGAATTTTGCACTACTATGCAACTCTGTACTGGCATTGGTAGAGTTGCATAAAGAAGAAGTTTGCTTTTTGCTAATGCAGTTTATTCATTCGCTATATTTAGATAGTTTTTCCAGTAAGTGTGTTTTACTTAATCTAATTTAGAATTAGTTTATTAATTGTTTATGCCAGTAGCAAACCCAAATCTCTGACATTAGAGCTGAGGATTTCTTTTGGTAAAACAGTATTGCTTTTGCCAGTTAGTGAAAAGGACAATTTAATTGTATTATAGTTACTAAAAATTAGACAAGAACAAGAAATTAAAACCAGGTCTTTGTGTTGCTGTGTGGTATTTACTCTACATGATGCTGTAACATGCCAATCCCATTGTGATTACATGCATTTTCTAGATTTTGGGGCACTAAACAAGATCAAACTCCCAGAGTAGCAAGAAAAGAGTCTATTGTTACAACCATTTAAGGCACAACAAACCAAGTTATTTACAAGAGCACTGGCGTACAATCTTACTGAGCTTTCTTTTATTTTCTCCTATGAATATGCTCTGTTTTTCACCCAGTATCTGCTTTAGTTCAAACACTCCGTAGTTCTTGAAGCATTACAGTACTCTTCTTTTCTAGTTACACCTCTTACTCCCTTGATCCCTTCAATTCTCTGTTTACCTTTTACACATACACATACGCTGATCAGCCATAACATTAAAACCACCTCCTTGTTTCTACACTCACTGTCCATTTTATCAGCTCCACTTACCATATAGAAGCACTTTGTAGTTCTACAATTACTGACTGTAGTCCATCTGTTTCTCTACATACTTTTGAAGCCTGCTTTCACCCTGTTATTCAATGGTCAGGACCACCACAGAGTAGGTATTATACCACTAACATGGTGGTGGTGTGTTAGTGTGTGTTGTGCTGGTATGAGTGGATCAGACACAGCAGTGCTGATGGAGTTTTTAAATACCTCGCTGTCCCTGCTGGACTGAGAATAGTCCAGTCAACAGTGCCCTGTGGGCAGCATCCTGTGACCACCGATGAAGGTCTAGAAGATGGCCAGCTCAAACAGCAGCAATAGATGAGCGATCGTCTCTGACTTTACATCTACAAGGTGGACCAACTAGGTAGGAGTGTCTAATAGAGTGGACAGTGAGTGGACACGGTATGTAAAAACTCCAGCAGCACTGCATACCAGCACAACACACACTAACACAACACCATGTCATTGTCACTGCAGTGCTGAGAATGATCCACCACCCAAATAATACCTGCACTGTAGTGGTCCTGTGGGGGTCCTGACCATTGAAGAACAGGGTGAAAGCAGGCTGAAAAAGTATGTAGAGAAATACGTGGACTACAGTCAGTAATTGCAGAACTACAAAGTGCTTCTATATGGTAAGTGGAGCTGATAAAATGGACAGTGAATGTAGAAACAAGGAGGTGGTTTTAATGTTATGGCTGATCAGTGTACTATGGTGTCTTATCATGTATTCTTGGCTAGGCAGAATGTTCATATCTTAATTTTTAAGTGACACACATTCTTTAAAAAGGGCCATAGCCCTTGGTTTCATTAATTATGTCACTCAAACATAAGCAAATATTCCACATCTTATTCATTTCTTCACAAGACCACTGCTGCATGACTTTTATCTGTAATGTAGTAGTTATCCAGTGCAGTAATAAGTGGAGTAATTCATCCGTGTGCTGAGAAAAGATAAGAAGGCCTTGCTAATACAAAGTGGACATTTAGTAAGTGTCTGAAACTCCAGGTTGTTAGGTTAATTAAGGATCTGAGGATTTTTTAGCTACACCCAACAAACCATCAATTTGGAGTTCATAAGGAAATGTAATGCTTCATTATTGCATCTCAGCTTTATGTGGAAAAATTAACTGCAGAATCTTAGTAAACAAGTGACTATCACATTCTGTAACTGAGGAAAAACTATACCACATGAAGTGGAAATAGGTCAAACTTGCTTAAACATTACCAGTTTTTTGTGATCAAGTATGCACTTCATGTGTTTTCAGTTGAAAAGTCATTGAGCGTGCTGGTTGCGTGTTAGAATTGCATTGGTAGTTATCTGGTACTGGGACTGTGGGTTTACGCAATGCATTTACGCAGTAATAAGATTTCAGCATCTTATGTCATGTATTATTGCTTTGTAATCAAGCAGCTCAAGTTTGGACAGGAAAGTAGGGGCAGCACCTCTGCCCATTTGTTGCCAGGATTGCAACAGTAGTAAATTCCCATCGTGCATCACCTTTATCAGCAATGACTGCAGCTAAATGCTTTGTATTATTTAATGTGTTACATGTAAGTCAGAGACACTATGAAGTTTCTAAAATGAACTACTTGTAGGTCTAACCACAGCATTTCGATTTAAGTCACGACTGTGAAATGCAATCTCTGATTTAGTCAGAGATTCTTAATCTTTTGGCCAATGACCCTTCGTAAGGATTTCACTTATTTTAATAAACGTTTATTAATCATCCAAGTTTCTTTATTAGCAGTGATTTCATCCCATTTATCCTTTTTTAGCCCAGTGTTGGCAGACTTTGAAGATAATGGCTTGTACTGTGCTCTTGTCTTGTAGCTTTAAATGGGTTTGAAACACATTTCAGACTGATTTCAGATTTTAACCATTTATTTAAAGTTTTTACATAGCCTAGTGGGTAGAGTTTTGGGCTATCAGTTAAAAGGTTGAGAGTTCAAATCCCAGCTCTGCTATGCAGCCACTGTTGGGTCCTTGAGCAAGGCCCTTAACCCTCTCTGCTCCAGGGGCGCTGTACAATGGCTGACCCTGCGCTCTGACCCCAGCTTCCAAACAAGCTGGGATATGCGAAGAAAGAATTTGGTTGTACTGTACACGTGTATATGTATATATATAAATAAAAGCATTCTATTATATATTCTTTTAAAAACTTTAGATTGGCAGCTTGAGATTGATATTTTACAGATTTGGCTTAAATGAAGTCTGATTGTTTGACTGGGGATTGTTTAATTGGTGAATTGAACCCACTGTGACCCTATTTGTTTTTCTGTTTACTATTTCATTATTGAGTTTGTCACTCAGATGATGCAGCAGTCTATTATGCTAGCCCACCAGTGCTGAGATCTGGTTTCAAATTTCAGCAGTGCCATCCAGGTGCTATCGGTCGGCCACGAGTGACTGTTCCTGAGAGGGGTGGGTCAAAGCCCTGCGATGGATTAACACCTGGGTTTAGGGTATGCCTGCCTTGCGCCCAGTGTTTTCTGGTATTAATTTGGTATTTTTTCCATTGAAAAAACAGTGCTTGCAAGGCGGGAACACCCTGGACAAGGCACAAATCCATTGCAAGGCTTAAACCTAAGATATAGCATTTGAACCTAGATCTCACGGTGATGAGTTAGCGTAATACACCCCTGCGAAACCTGAGAGCTGAAATTTATATTTGTATTAGTCTCTGTAATTCCAAAAGCCCCCCAGGACAGAAGGTGCCAGTTTATTGCAGGTCATCACACCCACTCTGGTATTGACGCCAACTCAGATCTAGGATTAATATAAAGTAGCCTACTCACCTACTATTCTTAGTAGTTTAAAGACAACAGTACAAGCCTTTGTTCTGGCTGGTTACTCAACAGACAAAATTGTCTGTGTCTGAGGGAATAAAGGACAGATAGGAGTTCACATACTTGCCACTGCATCAATGTGTCTGCACGAGTGACAGAAGAATAAGCATTTTACAATGTATGTGCTGAAGCATAAATACACTTCACTGCAATTGGTAAAGTACCTTTCGGAATTTGAAAATATCCAAATTGAATGGGCACTTGGGTAGCAAGTAAATGCATGAACAGAATATAATATAACTCTTAAAAACTTGAACTAAAAGGTTGGAACCAAACATAGACCACTGCAGCACCTTGTGATATAAGCTATCTAGCTTTAAAATGTTAATGTATCTGAAGAAGCAAACACACACAATCCAATACAATCTCAGCTTTATTGTCCTAAATTCAGACATTTTTGACTTAAAATAGTAAAATGTGTTATGAATCTGATACCATGTATCGCAGAGGAGAGAAAATAATGGACCTGTCCAAGACCAAGACAAAACTAATGCTTATACATTACCAAAAATATATATAATGAAATACACATATATAGGTAGAACTATAAATGCATTTAAATGAATTGGGAAACTTACCTCCGCAAAAAGGCTTTTAGCCAAGAGAATCAAATTTTCGAATAGTTGTCTCAGGGCTCTACTCAAGTATGTCTTTTCTTTCTTTCTTCCTTTATTTGTATGACTGCAACAGCACAGCACAGCACTCTTATAACAGACAGGAAAGAGAAATGAACAAATACAGTGCAAAAAACAGGAGGGGAGAAAGACATCCAGAAGGAGGAAGAACTATTAGAACAGAGTAGACAAAGTAAGAGAATACAAGTGCCCCTTATCTGTTGTTATCAAAGAAAATGTGTTTAGACACCCCACTTCCAGAGTGCTATTTTTTTGCTGCTTGTAACACACATTAAAATCATCCCAGTTGAACCAGCTGCTCCATTCAAATCCAGGGTTGAAGTGAAAAACGATGAGGGCAAGGCAGGAATATTACTCACCTATACACTCACTTACATTCAGAGGCAATTTAAACAAGTCACCTTCTATATGTGTTCGGGCGGCACTGTGGCTAAGTGGGTAGCACTGTTGCCTCACAGCAAGAAGGTCCTGGGTTCGATCCCCAGTTGGGGCGGTCCGGGTCCTTTCTGTGTGGAGTTTGCATGTTCTCCCCATGTCTGCGTGGGTTTACTCCGGGTGCTCCGGTTTTCTCCCACAGTCCAAAGACGTGCAAGTGAGGTGAATTGGAGACACTAAATTGTCCATGACTGTGTTTGATATAACCTCGTGAACTGATGAATCTTGTGTATCAATTAACTACCGTTCCTGTCATGAATGTAACCAAAGACGTTACGTTAAAACCCTAATAAACAAACAAACAATCTATATGTGTTTAGAGCAGCAGAGATGCACGAGAGTCACACGTAAGTCACACACACAGGGACTTCAGACTCGACTCGGACTCCTTTCAAATGACTCGGACTCGACTCGTGACTCGCATAAGAAGACTTGTGGACAACAAAAGTCAGCAACATTAGTTACATGTGACAATTATATATATATGCATATATATGATCCGACATCATTCTGATTGTGTCATTTTCTGCTCTCTAATAACGCCGTCTTATTCGGCCATCTTAACCCACAATGCACACAATGGATAAATGTTCCAGCCTGCTTCCGGCATAGTGATGAAGCTTCGCTCCCTACTTAAAATGGTGGAAACAAATGGAACGCTCCTACAGAATTGCCGCTTATGATTGTAAGAACCGCTTTCTGAACCAATCAGACCTTATTTTAATGTTTAGTAAGAAATGCTGTTATTTGCAAGTATTTAGTTTGCAGCGTCACACAGATGATTGTCAATGTAATTCTTGATTCGTGTTTTACTTCACAACCGGGAAAAGTTTGGAGGTTTTTAATTATAAGCACATTTACAAAATAACGGATTATATTCCTAATGGGACACACGCTTATAAATGTAATAGCATCTGGAAGAACATAAGCTAAGGTAAGCAGTATTATGGATTTTTTAAATGTGTTTGGGATTTTGGCCACTGTGCCGTAATTTGCAATGAAAACAAAACGTCAGTTTAAGATTTTAACTGGTACCTAGGAAAGTAAAGGCACAAAGTAAAACAGCAAAATACAGTTGCTAATCTGTTGTTATTTTTATCTGAATTTACATATTATTTGTTTATTTCTATGCTACATTTCCAAATTTGTGTAGATTATATTGACTCGTGGCTTGACTCGGACTCTAGTTTAAAGACTTGTGACTTGACTCGGACTCTAGCCTAAAGACTCGTAACTTGACTCGGACTCTAGTTTAAAGACTCGTAACTTGACTCAGACTCTAGCCTAAAGACTTGTAACTTGACTCGGACTCTAGTTTAAAGACTCGTAACTTGACTTGGACTCTAGTTTAAAGACTCGTAACTTGACTCAGACTCTAGCCTAAAGACTCGTAACTTGACTCAGACCCTAGCCTAAAGACTCGTAACTTGACTCGGACTCTAGCCTAAAGACTCGTAACTTGACTCGGACTCTAGTTTAAAGACTCGTGACTTGACTGGGACTCTAGCCTAAAGACTTGTAACTTGACTCGGACTCTAGTTTAAAGACTCGTAACTTGACTCTCACTCTAGTTTAAAGACTCGTGACTTGACTGGCAAGCAATTACTGTCGGTTAAGTTTACCATTTTCTCCTATTGTCCTGGTGGGTTTCATCTGCGGACTCAAGTGCTCTTCCAACTCTGGAAACATGTAGAAGGTGCACCGACTGGTTTAAATTGCCTCTGGGTGTAAAAGTGGTGTTCAAATAGTGCACCCTGGGAGGTGCAGGGGAACTGTGGGAAGGAAACAAGCATGATAGATTTGATTAAAATAAGTCAGACAGATTTTTTTTTATTTTTAAAACACTACAGTGCTGTGATAAATTGGTTCCTTTTTATTTAATGTTTTGTACTGAATGTGTATTTGCTACACTGAAGTGAACAAATCATTATCCAAAAATGTATCCAACATGCTGTACTTATCAACTTAAGTAAGTTAGACTAATTTACCAGACTCTATTTATTTAACAAGTTCTGTATATGCACAAAGTCAAGCAGTCTCACTACAGAACACTACACCACAATTTCAGAAAGCTTAGACAAATGCTGTTGAAATATGTCTGTTTGGCAGAGATCTTAAGGCTCAAATGCTTTACTAAATCACAGTACAGGCCATTATTTTAAATAATGAAAACTAAACAGTGTTGTATCGGTGTAGGAATTACCATACTACTAAACATTCTGCTAGGAAATTTAGAAAGTTACAAACAAGTTTAGTCTTACAACTTTTTTGGACAATAAGAATCTCCTCTAGGCTGGAAATCAGCCATAACATTAAAACCACCTTCTTATTTCTACACTCACTGTCCATTTTATCAGCTCCACTTACCATATAGAAGCACTTTGTAGTTCTACAATTACTGACTGTAGTCCATCTGTTTCTCTGCATGCTTTGTTAGGTCCCTTTCATGCTGTTCTTCAATGGTCAGGACCCCCACAGAACCACCACAGAGCAGGTATTATTTAGGTGGTGGATGATTCTCAGCACTGCAGTGACACTGACATGGTGGTGGTGTGTTAGTGTGTGTTGTGCTGGTATGAGCGGATCAGACACAGCAGCGCTGCTGGAGTTTTTAAATACCGTGTCCACTCACTGTCCATTCTATTAGAAACTCCTACCTAGTTGGTCCACCTTGTAGATGTAAAGTCAGAGACGATCGCTCATCTATTGCTGCTGTTTGAGTTGGTCATCTTCTAGACCTTCATCAGTGGTCACAGGACGCTGCCCACGGGGCGCTGTTGGCTGGCTATTTTTGGTTGGTGGACTATTCTCAGTCCAGCAGTGACAGTGAGGTGATTAAAAACTCCATCAGCAGTTCTGTGTCTTATCCACTCATACCAGCACAACACACACTAACACACCACCACCATGTCAGTGTCACTGCAGTGCTGAGAATGATCCACCACCCAAATAATACCTGCTCTGTAGTGGTTCTGTGGGGGTCCTGACCATTGAAGAACAGGGTTAAAGGTGGCTAACAAAGCATGCAGAGTAACAGATGGACTACAGTCAGTAATTGTAGAACTACAAAGTGCTTCTATATGGTGCTTCTATCCAAGTGGAGATGATAAAATGTACAGTGAGTGTAGAATCAAGGAAGTGGTTTTAATGTTATGGCTGATCAATATACAGTAAATGCATTGTATTGTGCATTTTCTTTTGTGTGAGCGTTTGAGTGGAAATTTAAACGTTGCATGTGACGGTCAATTCTTTTATTCAAAAGGTCAGATTTCATTGAGTCTTACCATTTTTATTAAAGCACATGATCAGACAGCACTCAGCTAGATTTGATCTGCTCATCCGAGAATGATTCAAGGTGAAAAAAAAAACAGCTTTTTCACCTATTATAAATGTGTTTGCACTGCAGGGTTTCAGCATTGTGACAATAATGGTGTCAGAGTAAAAGTTAATGTGTCATAAGTCAAATAGTGTTTCCAGGGAAATTCTCAGCATCAAAACATGTCTAAACATAAGGTTTCTACGGGTGCTTAGTCAACAATGCTATGGCTGAAAAGATACAAACTTGGGATAAATAAGAAGTGGCTAGATTTTAGAACCCCCACCTCACTAATCCCAGCTTTATGACGTGATTCATCCTGCTGTTGTAGTGGGGGGAAAAGGTTCTGAAGGAATTTCTGTGTGTTTTGTGTAAGCCAATCCTTTAGGAGCGGCTTTTGTGACAGCCCAACCGTCCATGGTGCTCTGCCACTAATGACTTGAAGGCAGCATAGAGGCGTAGATGGTTATTATTAGACATTCTCTGCATCTCTCTTCAGTGTTACTGCCGATCAGCGTGAGTCAGATTGTGCATAAATGCCACAAAAATTGGGGGAACCCCAATGTTCTTACTTTATTGCTCAAGTGTTGAAATGATCTGATGATTTGATCGCAACTTTTGGTAAGTTAGCAGATTGGTAAAAGAAGTGTGACCAGTTTTACATTAACACATCGCAGAGGTGTTGCTCAAACTGATTGATATGAGGACACTCTTTCTGCTGATGCTGTACATTAAAGCTGTTGCTGTTGAAATCTAACACTGGTGTTGCTTTTCACTCAAACTGGAGAGTACGTCCACTTCCTGTTTTTTTATTACTTTTACACAAGCAGAACTGAATTGCACTTCCTAGACATTTGCACACTCATTGGTGCCTGTGTGGCTTCCTCTATGGGTTGCAAAAGGTCACAAACTTGCATAAATATATACTCCAACCAGGCATAACATTATAACCACTGACAGGTGAAGTGAATAACACTGATTATCTTTTCATCAAGGCACCTGTTAGTGGGTGGGATATATTAGGCAGCAAGTGAACATTTTATCCTCAAAGTTGATGTGTTAGAAGCAGGAAAAATGGGCAAGCATAAGGATTTGAGCGAGGGTCAAATCGGGATGGCTAGATGACTGGGTCAGAGCATCTCCAAAACTGCAGCTCTTGTAGGATGTTCCCGGTCTGCAGTGGTCAGTATTAGGGCTGCACGATATTTTTTCCTGCGATATATATTGCGATATTTAAAAAAATATTAATAATATTAATAATGCATGTATCTTTCTCTAAATAAGGGGCTCATCTGTGAAAAAGGGTGGTGCCTACAAGGGATACAAAAGATTATGACAAGCTACATCTTTGTACTCGGTTGAAACTGAGCATTAAACTAAGAAAGCTTCAATATCACATGAGGGAATTAACAGGATTGACAAAATGGGTCATTTAATATTTTGTTTCACAATCAAAACCTCTTCAAGTAGTAAACATTATTAAAAAAAAACTATACAAACAAAAGAGCAGCTATACACCTGTTCCAAATCCGAGATGCCTTAGTTACTAAGCACACTACTGAGGCAGAACAAGTGAGAATCGGACGCGTCCTTAGTGATGAAGGCAATCCCAGAATTCATTGCGGCATCTCTTCTCTCACAGAAAAATAAACATGGCTGGCGGTGCGGACAAAGTTATTTTCAAACGTAAATAAATAATTATTGATTTTTAGCGAGTGTTTTTATTTGCAAGTTTGGGCTTGTCATCAAATGTAACCGTTTTCTGTACAGACATGTTATGTTGACATGTTAGCGCTGTCCCACCTCATTCCGTTGGTTTTAATGGCAAGACGCTAAACGCGAAACCTAAGTAGCTAAGTAGCGCGTTCCAATAACCTTCCTTATAAAAGTTAATGACTTATTAGAATCCTCTCTACTGAGGCAGCTGCCTGTGTAGGTAGTACAGCAAGGCAGCTCACTAGGATTTTGAACACACTGGTAGATACGTCATGGAAAATGAGGACGGTGTGAATTTTCGTTTTGTGTAAAGCAGCAAAAAAAGTTGTAGCGTGACGTATTTGATTTAATTTGAATTAAGTAACATCGCACGTCCTGCGATGTGACTATTGCGCATGCACACATCGCGATGACGATGCTGAAACAAAATAACGTGCAGCCCTAGTCAGTATCTATCAAAAGTGGTCTATGGAAGGAAAAGTGGTAAACCGGCGACAGGGTCATGGCTCATTGATGCACGTGGGGAGTGAAGGCTGGCCCGCATGGTCCGATTTAACAGACGAGCTACTGTAGCTCAAACTGCTGAAGAAGTTAATGCTGGTTCTGATAGAAAGGTGTCAGAATACACAGTGCATCACAGTCTGTTGCGTATGGGGCTACATAGACGCAGACCAGTCAGGTAGGAAGGTGGTCATAATATTATGCCTGATGGGTGTAACACCCAAACTTCTGACTTTTTATAATAAAAACATTGGCATAAATATGGGTCTTGCCCTTTGTGACTTTCCACTCTTATGGAAAGGCATTCCCCAATATTTGTAACTGTGCCTGTCGAAATGTTGAACAATATAAATGTTTAATGTCATCCTATGGGTATACAATGTGGGTGAGGACAGGGCACTGTGCACGCCACTAGCTTTGTGCACAGGGGCACAGTGAAGCTAATTTGGAAGATCAGAAATATATAAATTATTAAATATAATTGGTTCTATACACGTGTTAACAATGGGTGTGGCTAAAGCATCTGAACATAACACTGAGCCGTGTTTACATACTTTTTGCCATATACTGTTTTGAACATTTCCATAATATATACACTATACTATATTGCACATAATAATTAGCAGCAATAATCGTGGCTAAACACTTTTATTTTTACTGTTATGTTTTGCAGAACTGTTTTAAATCGAACACACCGCTGAGATTTTAAGCGTAATGTTTTATTTTAGGTGATTCCACAGGACAGTAGGACAGTAACTAAGTCATGTCTGTTCATGTTATCCTGTTTAGATAGATGTGAACTTGCTTTTGTATTTTGAATCACTATCCTGCTGCATAAAATGATTACATCTTGGTTTCAGGAAAATGAGCTATTGACCATTTGTTCATCTCAAGAACTTTCAATAGGGAGGCACGGTGGCTAAGTGGGTGGCACTGTCGTCTCACAGCAATAAGGTCCTGGGTGCGATCCCCAGGTGGGGCGGTCTGGGTCCTTTTAGTGTGGAGTTTGCAAGTTCTCCCAATATCTGTGTATGTTTCCTCCGGGAGCTCCAGTTTTTTCCCACAGTCCAAAGACATGCAAGTGAGGTGAATTGGAGATACTAAATTGTCCATGACTGTGTTTGACAACTTGTGAACTGATGAATCTTGTGTAATGAGTAACTACCGTTCCTGTCATGAATGTAACCGAAGTGTGTAAAACACTCACCCACTTTTTTAACCGCTTATCCAATTAGGGTCACGAGGGGGGGTGCTGGATCCTATCCCAGCTTTTCAATGGGTGCAAAGCACACAGTAACAATCTGGACAGGGCGCCAGTCCATCGCAGGGCAGACACACATACACACACACATACGCACACCCATTCACCCATGCCTGACTGCATGTTTTTGTACTGTGGGAGGAAACCGGAGCTCCCGGAGGAAACCCACACAGACACGGGGAGAACATGCAAACTCCACACAGAAGGACCCCTGCCTGGGGATCGAACCCTGCTCCTTCTTGCTGTGAGGCGACAGTGCTACCCACCGAGCCACCGTGCCGCCCATGTGGAGAACATGACGTTAAAATCCTAATAAATAAATAAACAAGGACTTTCTAATAAAAAGTTACATTATCAATTTACACACCTTCTCACTTTCACCCATGTGTTTGACTGGAATGCTGTGTTTGTTTTTTGCCAGACGCAACAATCCTTGGAATAATTAGAGAAGAAATTTAATAAAGTTGCTTGGTCTGTGATGATTAGGGAAGAGAAATTGAATAAAACTTGCAGTTTCAGAGACGACAAAAACCCTCTGTTGAACAAAGTTAAAAGAGGCCCTGATTCGTGAAAATAACAAGCCTAAAACCTCCCTAGCATTTTTGGAGCTGATACAGATAGAACCGAAGCATCAAGGCCAAGTTGAGGGTTTCTCCTGCCAGGACAGGATGACCAGCTGAGGAAATTAAACTTTTCTTTAAATTTGACGTCAGCTGTTTAGAGATAATTGTGTCTAAAAGATGAAAAACAGCAGAGTAAAATGAAAGGGGCAGTACAGTGCAGGAAGCATTTGTATCTAATCGTGTCCACATTGATTATTAAACAGGGCGGAAATCATAGGGAATGAAAATCATCACCTGGATTTAATGGTGTCTTAATTAAAAATGGTTACATAAAAGAAAGGTGGGGTTTTTTGCAAAGTTATTAAAAATAAAACACAAAAATTTAACAGGTACATAAGTATTCACAGCAATTCTAGCCTCAAGTCTTTTTGAGTTTGATGCTACAAGCTTGGCACACCTATTTTTGGGCAGTTTCTGGCATTCTTTTTTGCAGAACCTCTCAAGCTCCATCAGGTTGGCCCCTTCTTTGTTATCTTGGCTGTGTGCTTAGGGTCGTTGTCCTGTTGGAAGATCTGAGGTCCAGAGCGCTCTGGAGCAGGTTATCATCAAGGATGTCTCTGTACATTGCTGCAGTCATCTTTCCCTCGACCCTGACTAGTCTCCCAGTTCCTGCTGTCGAAAATTCCCACACATCCCCTCTGCATGATGCCACCACATGCTTCACTGTAGGTATGGTATTGGCTAGGTGATGAGCGGTGCCTGGTTTCCTCCAGACGTGACGTTTGGCATTTAGGCCAAAAAGTTCGATGTTTGTTTCATCAGACCAGAGAACCTTGTTTCTCATGGTCTGAGAGTCCTTCAGGTGCCTTTTGGCAAACTCCAGACGGGCTGTCATGTGCCTTTTACTAAGGAGTGGCTTCTGTGTGTCTGGCCACTCTACCATACAGGCCTGATTGGTGGAGTGCTGCAGAAATGTTTGTCCTTCTGGAAGGTTCTCCTCTCTCCACAGAGCAATGCTGGAGCTCTGTCAGAGTGACCATCGGGTTCTTGGTCACTTCCCTGACTAAGGCCCTTCTGCCCCGATCGCTCAGATTGGCCGGGCGGCCAGCTCTAGGAAGAGTCCTGGTGGTTCCAAACGTCTTCCATTTACGGATAATGGAGGCCACTGTGCTCAGTGGGACCTTCAATGCTGCAGAAATGTTTCTGTACCCTTCCCCAGATCTGTGCCTCGATACAATCCTGTCTCTGAGGTCTACAGACAATTCCTTGGACTTCATGGCTTGGTTTGTGCTCTGACATACACTGTCTACTATGGAACCTTACATAAACAGGTGTGTGCCTTTCCAATCAACTGAATTTACCACAGGTGGACTGCAATCAAGTTGTAGAAACATCTGAAGGATGATCAGTGGAAACATAACAAAATGTGGAAAAAGTGAAGCGCTGTAAATACTTTCCAGATGCACTGTATCTTGAGCTGTACTTTGCATTCGTTGTGGATTATACCCAGGTTGTGTTCACACCTGCAATAAGGTAAGAGCTTTTTTTCTCTTTTATTCGAATCCTGTCTCTGGCGTTTTTATTTAACTCTGTGTTATTTAATTGAGTCTGGTTTAAGTGATTTGGTATCCTTGCACCATGACAAACTCTCAAAGAAAAACTGCAGACACTGGGTTCAGGTAAAAAAAGAAAAAAAAAGACTTTAAAAGACATTAAACCTGGGCAAAGATCTGGATTGAATGCATCCCACTGTTCATTACTTCTTTATTACTGCCTCTATACTTCTCATTACATTTCATTACTTAATCCATTAGCTTAAGTTCTTATAATAAAAAGATTTAAAGCTTTATATTCTCTTAATGACCAAATTGCTACAGCAAACCTTTCCTATATCATAAACATGATAGTTAGTGACATCTGCAGTTTCTAGTGTTTTTCTAGATGGTTATCTTTAGGTTTCTGTACGACTTCAGTTCCTCATTAGTACTTTACCACATCCTTGAAACCCACAAACATCTGGTTATTTACATATGTGCAGTCTTCTAGAAGTAAATCGAGCACTAATTTTTCACTTAAAGTTGGATTAATTAATTAATTGTATGCCAGTACACTGATTATTTTGTATAGAGTGTGTAAATAACAATCCAAAACATGAGGAGTTGAAGTCAGAGATTTACATACGATTGGGCATGTATGGCTGGGGTGGCACGGTGGCTAGGTGGTTAGCACTGTCACCTCACAGCAAGAAGGTCCTGGGTTCGATCCCCAGGTGGGGCGGTCCAGGTCCTTTCTGTGTGGAGTTTGCATGTTCTCCCCGTGTCTGCGTGGGTTTCCTCCGGGTGCCTGGGTTTCCTCCCACAGTCCAAAGACATGCACGTGAGGTAAATTGGAGACACTGAATTGTCCAAGACTGTGTTCAGTATAACCTTGAGAACTGATGAATCTACCATTTCTGTCATGAATGTAACCAAAGGGTAATACATGACGTTAAAATCCTAATAAACAAACAAACAAACAAACATGTATGTAGGGCTAAAACGATTCCTCGAGTAACTCGAGTAATTCGATTACTAAAAATGATCGATTCAAAATTTTCGCATCGAGGAATCGTTTATTCCATACACGGATACACAGCTCACGGTGTTCCGCACGGCCTTTCACATCGCGTTCACGCTGTGTGCAGGTGACGTGAGAAAGCCCAAGGGCTGCGTCCCAAATCTCACACTTAAACAGTACTTAACAGGACTTATTCCAGGTACTTTCCGTCTGCGTACTGTTTAGTATGAAAGCAGCGATTTAAAACGCAGCCGAGATTTGATAGCGCGGACTGCAGAATGGAGAGACAGAGAGAACATAGCGAGGCAAACAGAGGAACAAAGAAAACGACTGAAAGTTTGAGATCATTTTAAACTGGGAAAAAATAAACTAAAATTTAGAACAACATCCAGACCATTAGAGAGTCGTGTTGATACTTTTCTTTATCGCAACCACCACATGCTTTTTTGAGGGCTCAGGCAAACACACGTACACACGTCAGAATATTAAAGCCTTATGTTCTGTGTGAGCTGTAGCTAAAACTTTTAGTTTTGAAAGTTGCACAAATTAAAGGCGATGTTTATGTATTATTGATTATATATATATATATATATATAACACACACACACACATATATATATATAAACGGTTTGTCTTTAAACTGTCCTGTATGCAAGTAATAAAAATATACAGTTTGTTTTAAGATAATTGTCATATTTAATCTTATATGTATTTATTTTTGCTCTTTATTAAAGCAAAGTATTTCTTATCCGATTACTCGATTAATCGTTGGAATAATCAATAGAATACTCGATTACAAAAATAATCGATAGTTGCAGCCCTACATGTATGGCTGTTTTTGGGATGGAGTTATGTCTGCAACTGTACTTTTTCTGTGACTAAATTACTAAGTAAACACACTTTGTAACTATTTTGTCCATAATGACTTTCAAAAATTTAACTTCTTTTATTGGCTTCTATTTGGGTTTTTTAAAAATATTACTGCTGTATCAAAAATGTACATACAGCACAATGAATTGATGGTTATATGTCCCTTAATTCTTGTCACTATTATTAGCTGCTTTTGATAGATAACAACAAGCTTCAGGCACTACTCTGGTTGGATTTTTGACCATTTAGTACAACTATAAATAGTTTTTAAACTCAGATTTGTTTGTTTACTGACATTTGACTTTTCAGTTGATAAATGTTAAGATGTTTAACAGCTGATATACACCGATCAGCCAAACATTAAAACCACCTCCTTGTTTCTACACACACTGTCCATTTTATCAGCTCCACTTACCATATAGAAGCACTTTGTAGTTCTACAATTACTGACTGTAGTCCATCTATTTCTCAACATACCTTTTTAGCCTGCTTTCACCCTGTTCTTCAATGGTCAGGTAAATGATGGGAGTACTAAGCCACACCCCGCCCTCTAAAAACTTTATCAACTTTATATGAAACAGAAACTTGACATGCCACGTATGTAGCTGTAATCATGCTGACGTGGCAATAAATCCCAGCTATCATCATCTATCAATGGTCAGGTCCCCCACAGAGCAGGTATTATTTAGGTGGTGGATCATTCTCAGCACTGCAGTGACACTGACATGGTGGTGGTGTGTTAGTGTGTGTTGTGCTGGTATGAGTGGATCAGACACAGCAGCGCTGCTGGAGTTTTTAAATACCGTGTCCACTCACTGTCCACTCTGTTAGACACTCCTACCTAGTTGGTCCACCTTGTAGATTTAAAGTCAGAGACGATCGCTCATCTATTTCTGCTGTTTGAGTTGGTCATTTTCTAGACCTTCATCAGTGGTCACAGGACGCTGCCTACAAGGCGCTGTTGGCTAGATATATTTTTGGTTGGTGGACTATTCTCAGTCCAACAGTGACAGTGAGGTGTTTCAAAACTCCATTAACGCTGCTGTGTCTTATCCACTCATACCAGCACAACACACACTAACACACCACCACCATGTCAGTGTTACTGCACTGCTGAGAATGATCCACCACCTAAATAATACCTGCTCTGTAGTGGTCCTGGGAGAGTCCTGACCATTGAAGAACAGCATGAAAGGGCTAACAAAGCATGCAGAGAAACAGATTGACTACAGTTAGTAATTGTAGAACCACAAAGTGCTTCTATATGGTAAGTGGAGCTAATAAAATGGACTGTGAGTGAAGAAACAAGGAGGTGGTTCTAATGTTATGGCTGATTGGTGTATTTTTAGTATAAAATTAAGTATTTGCTTCTCACCTGATAAAATGCGGTCCTTGTTGTCTAACAAGTTTCTATTTTAATTAATTTTGGCATAGAACCTTTTCCACCCCAAGTCAAATTGATAGTGGTTTTCTCCAGTGGATTTAAATAGATTTTCTCCCAAAACTTATCAAATTAGTCTTCAGCTTCTGGGGAACCCAATCGCATCCGAGGAGGATATATTTACCTGACACATGCTTCCTTTAACGCATGCACAGTCCACTGACCCCTTCTCACTTACCTATACTTTGGTGGATTCTTGCGTGAGGCCAGTCTTGCGCATGGAGAGTCGCACATTGATTCTCCACTTCTGTACAGGTGCCTCAGGGTACTTACCAGGGTCCTTACACTGTGTCAAAGACCCCACCCCACTTTTTAGTCTGTTTTTCCCCCTTCCAGCAGACTTGGTGCCTGCTAGAGGACACTCAGCTGACCGGTATTAGAGCTGAAATTAGAACTTGGGGAGATCATAATCGTAGCACTTGTGGGATCTTGCTGCACTAACTGGGAGCAATCTTCTGTATTGCAATCATAAAATTTGTTTTGTAATCATAAATCATAAATGCTACAGTTGTTCTGTTGTTTTTTGAGGATTTGGAGGTTTTATTTTTTAATTTTCAGCAGGTCCACTTATAGATTCCACTTTTCTAGATGTGAAGATACTGGCCATTATCATATGTGAAGAAGGGATGGCTAGATAGATGGAGATTTATCTTTGTGATGAAGCAGCAGCCACTCTTACTTTTTGTTGTGGGGTTCTCTGTACAAAATGTTTTATAGCTAAACAGCTATACACATCTCAATGCCCACTCAGTATCTCACAGTGCCTCGCCTTGAAAAACTCACACCTTAAATGTTTAAGAACTGCACTATAACCCACAGTTCTAGTTTTGCTTGGGTGGGGTTGTGATCACTATTTGTCTGAAGCCTCTTTCTTTACCATACTATCTATTGTGACCCTACCAGGAGCACAGCTCCAGACAGTGTCACTCTCAGGTTTACAGGTACTTCTACACCACAGCAAGGTAGTGATACCAGAAGAAGATTTCTCTTTTAAATGAAGGTTTAAGAGAATTAACAAATTCACAGATTAATTTTTAAATTGTCTTTTACAACATGTCCTAACTTTACATCATGTCCTTTACTTCCTTAAAAATTTAAACTCAAGTGCACTTGATGTATCATGGTAGTTTTTATTGCTCTGAGATTCAGTGTGGGAATTATGCAATAACTAAGGAGTTCAGAAAGCTGGCAATTTGTGTGCTATTGTATGCAATTCAATTAAAAATGCTTCGAAGTAAGTAAAACTAAACACCAAGAATAAATCAGAGATGCATCAGTATATTAGATGTAAATCTTCAGTTCCTCATTAGTTCTTTACCACATCCTTGAAATACCCTGCTAACCCACAGACATTTGTTTATTTTCATACTCAGTCTTCCGAAAGCAACTCCTCAGTCTCATATGTCTTTATATTCATACTTCAATAATGATAATTGTATTAATTAATCTTATTAGAATGACAGTTCAGCACCTGAAACTGAAAAGCCATGTACACCAATCACCCATAACATTAAAACCACCTCCTTGTTTCTACACTCACTGTCCATGTTATCAGCTCAGCTTACCATATAGAAGCACTTTGTAGTTCTACAATTACTGGCTGTAGTCCATCTGTTACTCTACATGCTTTGTTAGTCCCCTTTCATGCTGTTCTTCAATGGCCAGGACCACTACAGAGCAGATATTATTTGGGTCGTAGATCATTCTCAGCAGTGCAGTGACACTGACATGGTGGTGGTGTGTTAGTGTGTGTTGTCCATGTTAGAAGCACACCAGAAGCACCACAAACTGTCGCCAAGCAAAAAATAAAAAAATAAATAATCAAATGCCATGGCAGTACAACGTACTTTACTGACTAGTATCTACAGAGCGTATTGAGAAAATGATTTGAAAAATAAAATTTCTTCCCACCCAGATTTGACCACAAATCAGATTTGTTTGTGATAAAAATAAAAGCATCTTATCAAGGAATCAAAAAATGGAGTGTAGTGAGATAATGCACATACCGCTTTGCTCAATGCTTGATTCATATTGGTAATCACCGACTCTGCCCACTTCAGCCGGTTGCTTTGTCGTGTAGCTTTGATGCAGGTCTGAATGTAGGGTTACACCTCAGGTTCAGATTAAGCAGTCATGTTGGAACAGGAAGGGGCCATCCCCAAACTGTTCCCACGAAGTTGGGAGCATGAGATTGTCCAAAATCTCTTGGTATGCTGAAGCATCAAGGGTTCCTTTCACTGGAACTAAAGGGCCGAGCCCAACTCCTGAAAAACAACCCCACACCATAATCCCCCCTCCACCAAACTTTACACTCGGCACAATGCAGTCAGACGAGTACCGTTCTCCCGGCAACTTCCAAACCCAGACTCGTCCATCGGATTGCCAGACGGAGAAGCGTGATTCATCACTCCAGAGAACTCGTCTCCACTGCTCTAGAGTCCAGTGGTGGCGTGCTTTACACCACTGCATCCGGCGCTTTGCATGGCGCTTGGTGATGTAAGGCTTGGCTGCAGCTGCTCGGCCATGTAAGCACATTCCATGAAGCTCTACACACTGTTCTTGAGATAATCTGAAGGCCACATGAGGTTTGGAGGTCTGTAGCAATTGACTCTGCAGAAAGTTGGTGACCTCTGTGCACTATGCGCCTCAGCATCCGCTGACCCCGCTCTGTCATTTTACGTGGCCTATCACTTCGTGGCTGAGTTGCTGTCGTTCGCGATCGCTTCCACCTTGTTATAATACCACTGACAGTCGACTGTGGAATATTTAGTAGCGAGGAAATGTCACGACTGGACTTGTTGCACAGGTGGCATCCTATCACGGTACCACACTGGAATTCACTGAGCTCCTGAGAGCGCCCCGTTCTTTCACTAATGTTTGTAGAAGCAGTCTGAATGCCTAGGTGCTTGGTTTTATACACCTGTGGCCATGGAAGTGATTGAATTCAATGATTTGGATGGGTGAGTGAATACTTTTGGCAATATAGTGTACCTGTGGTGAGAGTCCTGAGAGTCCTGTAGCAGTTGGCAAAAGATTAGTGGTCCAAACTTCTAGTTGTGAGGTGTAGGAAACTAATTCACGTATTGCTTTTAAATGGTGTGCCATTAAATATTAAGCTGCGGGTGCCAGTTACAGTGTCTTGCAAAAGTATTCAGCCCCCTTGAACTTTTCAACCTTTTGCCACATTTCAGGCTTCAAACATAACGATATGAAATTGTAATTTTTTGTGAAGAATCAACAACAAGTGGGACACAATCGTGAAGTGGAACTTTTTTTAGAAATAAAAAACTGAAAAGTGGGGCGTGCAATATTATTCAGCCCCCTTGCGTTAATACTTTGTAGCGCCACCTTTTGCTGCGATTACAGCTGCAAGTCGCTTGGGGTATGTCTCTATCAGTTTAGCACATCGAGAGACAGAAATTTTTGCCCATTCTTCCTTGCAAAACAGCTCGAGCTCAGTGAGGTTGGATGGAGAGCGTTTGTGAACAGCAGTTTTCAGCTCTTTCCACAGATTCTCGATGGGATTCAGGTCTGGACTTTGACTTGGCCATTCTAACACCTGGATACGTTTATTTGTGAACCATTCCATTGTAGATTTTGCTTTATGTTTTGGATCATTGTCTTGTTGGAAGATAAATCTCCGTCCCAGTCTCAGGTCTTTTGCAGACTGCAACAGGTTTTCTTCCAGAATGGTCCTGTATTTGGCTCCATCCATCTTCCCATCAATTTTAACCATCTTCCCTGTCCCTGCTGAAGAAAAGCAGGCCCAAACCATGATGCTGCCACCACCATGTTTGACAGTGGGGATGGTGTGTTCAGGGTGATGAGCTGTGTTGCTTTTACGCCAAACATAACGTTTTGCATTGTGGCCAAAAAGTTCGATTTTGCTTTCATCTGACCAGAGCACCTTCTTCCACATGTTTGGTGTGTCTCCCAGGTGACTTTTTATGGATATCTTTGAGAAATGGCTTTCTTCTTGCCACTCTTCCATAAAGGCCAGATTTGTGCAGTGTACGACTGATTGTGTCCTATGGACAGAGTCTCCCACCTCAGCTGTAGATCTCTGCAGTTCATTCAGAGTGATCATGGGCCTCTTGGCTGCATCTCTGATCAGTCTTCTCCTTGTTTGAGCTGAAAGTTTAGAGGGACGGCAGGGTCTTGGTAGATTTGCAGTGGTCTGATACTCCTTCCATTTCAATATGATCGCTTGCACAGTGCTCCTTGAGATGTTTAAAGCTTGGGAAATCTTTTTGTATCCAAATCCGGCTTTAAACTTCTCCACAACAGTATCTCGGACATGCCTGGTGTGTTCCTTGGTCTTCATGATGCTCTCTGCGCTTTAAACAGAACTCTGAGACTGTCACAGAGCAGGTGCATTTATACGGAGACTTGATTACACACAGGTGGATTCTATTTATCACCATCAGTCATTTAGGTCAACATTGGATCATTCAGAGATCCTCACTGAACTTCTGGAGTGAGTTTGCTGCACTGAAAGTAAAGGGGCTGAATAATATTGCACGCCCCACTTTTTAGTTTTTTATTTCTAAAAAAAGTTTAAAATATCCAATAAATTTCGTTCCACTTCACGATTGTGTCCCACTTGTTGTTGATTCTTCACAAAAAATTACAATTTCATATCGTTATGTTTGAAGCCTGAAATGTGGCAAAAGGTTGAAAAGTTCAAGGGGGCTGAATACTTTTGCAAGGCACTGTATATACATTTGTTCTCAGCTTTTTTGTGTTGCTACAATTTTTTGGGAGAAGTGGTACACTCATTTTCATTTGTGTCTTCCTCGTCGGTTTCCTTAGAATCACTAGGTGCAATGCAGTAACACACCCTAGGCTGGACGTCAATCCATCACAGAGCACATCCTATCCCCGCACCCCAAGCATAGCAAACAGCACCACTGGGATTTAAGCCCTGGAGAAATTACCTCAGCGCCACCTGAGTGCCTGAGTAGTAAATTTTCTAAAAAACGGGCAGGGATGTCCATAATTTTGGCCTTGACTGTATTTAGTTCTTTAGGACTAAGTATTAAGTATAATTCAAACTGCTCAAAGGAAAAGAGAAGAATATGTTGAACTTGTGCCATCTTATGGACAAAGAATGTACTGTCAATGTTTTGACACTAATTCAAAGATAACAAAGCAGCTCTAACATAAATCAACCTAATCCAGCCGAGCATTGCTAATATGCCTGAAGGTTCTTCTATAATCATGGAAGTTACATTTTTTGTAATTAGTGATTGATGTTAATGGAGACCCCTGGGTCAGTCGGCCAGCACGGTGGCCAGTGGGTAGCACTGTCGCCTTACTGCAAGAAGGTCCTGGGTTAAATTCCAAGGTGAGGCGGTCTGGGTCCTTTTAGTGTGGAGTTTGCATGTTCTCCCAGTGTCTGTGTGGGTTTGGGATCCAGTTTCCTCCCACAGTCCAAAGACGTGCATGTGAGGTGAATTGGAGATACTAAATTGTCCGTGACTGTGTTTGATTATAAAAAATGTGAACTGATGAATCTTGTGTAACCGGTAGTAACCTGTTCTGTCATGAATGTAGCCAAAGTGTGTAAAGCATGACTGTAAAAAAATAATGGGGACCCCAAACAGTTGTAAACTGTACCCCTTATATACAGAAGCATGTTTGTCTAAAGAAATCCGTTCCAGTTATATGTTTTTTATTTATAAACGTTTTATTTAAATACATTTAAAGTAATACGATTACACACATTTGAAAGTGACCCATGTCACAACAAAAAAAACTGTTCCTCTGTGAATAATAGTTTTAGTTCTCTTTAATATGTTTACATGTATTTTCTTTAAAAAAAAAATAAAAAAAATATATATATACCTACAACAACTTAAATGGCAATTATAACATTTTTACAACACCATGTCGGTGATCTGTTTGCTTGCACCTGTTATTTAGAAGATGAAGAAGAAGAAGATATACTTTATTTCATGTATATAGTCATATATACATATACAGTTGTACAGTACAATGAAATTCTTTCTTCGCATATCCCAGCTTGTTTTGGGAGCTGGGGTCAGAGCGCAGGGTCAGCCATCTTACGGCGCCCCTGGACCCAACAGTGGCTGCATAGCAGAGCCTGGATTTGAACCACCAATCTTCCGGTTGATAGCCTAAAGCTCTACCCACTACGCTACAACTGTCCCTAAAAAAAAAAATTGTCTATTTGTCAAAATTGGAAAGCCTAAACAATAATCAAATAACAGGTCTAGCCGCTCAGGTGGCACAGCGGTAAAATACACTAGCACACCAGAGTTGGGGTTTCGAATACATCGTATCGAATCTCAGCTCTGCCTTCCGACTGGGCTGGGCGGCTGCATGAACAAAGATTGGCTGTTGTTCATACGGTTAGGGGTAAAAAGTCGGATCATAGGTCATCATAACTGGTGCAACTGCGGCCCCTGCTGGCTGCCTGCACAGGGCTGAGGAATAATGCTGATGGGGGTGTGGCACACACTCCGTACACACTGCCCGTCGGTGTATGAACTCGACTCGTGCAGGTGAAAAATGCAGTCTGTACTGACAGTACGTGTCGGAGGGGGAGTATGTCAGTTGAGAGGCGTGCTCAGTCAGCGGGGAAGGGTTGAATCAGTAGAGAGGATGCAATCGGGATAATTGGACACAACTAAATTAGGGGGAAAAAATTGGGGGGGGGGAGATAGAAAATTAAAAAAATAAATAAATAAATAACAGTCTGAATTAGAAGCTGCTGGAACATCTGTAGCACTGTACACAGTCAAGTGAGCTTTACAATATCATGGGCTTACAGTAATGGGTTGTGCAAGAATGCAGCCCATGGTCCATGTGTTTTCTGTGCCTATGTGATTGTCGACAAACCTGAATTGAAGTTTTAGAGCCGTTTATGTTTATTAAGCAATGTAAAGCTTGCTTGACTGTAAACAGTGATCATCAGTGCATCATTTATAGCAGAACTGTTTTTTTTCTGTTTATGCATTTCCCCTATTTATCTTTCAATCTAGTCATATCCAGTTAGTGCAGACCTCCACTGTTGACCGAGAAAGGTCACAACCGTCACACACCCTCTCCGACATGTATGCAGTACCGACCACATCTTTTCACCTGTATAAGGGGGTTCATTTGAAGATCCGGTTCACGCACAGGGAGTCCCAATCTTCACCATCCTCCGTTTCATTGTGCAGGCGGCATCGTTCAGCCAGCAGAGATCATTATTGCAGCAGTTGTGTGTAAAACCTGTTCAGCTGTCGTCCGCGGCCCGGTGGTTGGGGACCTCTGCTCTAGGCCACTGATAACAGAGATGAGATTAGAGCTCAAGATCCCAGCACTGGTGATGATGGACCTGTTCTTAGGTGGTTTTTGGATTACTGATTGTCTGGTTTTGGTGGGGTTTTTTTTCAACCTTGTCGGAAACACCACTGTTCCATCGACTCACTTTAACTATAACTGGTGACTTCTCTGTGTTTATATAATCATAATTACCAACAAGAAATTGGGACAACCTTTTTATGACCCAGTAGATTTTGTAATAATATTAAAACATACTAGTAAAGGTTCTGTTTTAAGTAACACCTTTGTACTTTCATTACTACTACCAGTGGTACCTTGTAACTCAACGTCCTCTACACTCAGAATCTTAGAAACTCCACACCCTTCGTCAAGAAATTTGTACCCTTAAACTCAACGTGTTCAGTTTGTTTTTTTAAATGTATTTATGTAATTTCAAATGAACAAATGAACAGTCGCTTTGTTCAGCGCTCGGCTTGATCGGTGCGGTAATACGTCATCAAAGTGCGAATGTCAGACGAATCTGCATTTGTGTGGAATAAACATCAAATCCACTCTGAAAGCTCTGAAAGCTGTATCTGTGTTTAGCTGGATTTTCCTCACTGTTTCACTTTTAAACTTGTGTTACAGCTCGGGGTTCTGAGAAATTGTAATTGAAATTGTATTTCAGTGTTTTTATATTATATTTGTGTTATTTTCAGTGTATAAGTGTCAAAAACAACCCCATCATTTTACATTAGCCTAAGATGTGTGCAAGTCCATGGGACTATGGAACACATTAACAGGTTTTCCATACATCCTTATGGGAAAAAATATCTTTTAAACTTGACACCACTCCCAGAACCAACTGACGTCGAGTTTCAAGGTACCACTGTAGTATCTTTCAATTATTTAGTCACAGAAAAACAACTGTAAATAATTAAAATTTCTGCCATAATATACACTGATCAGCCATAACATTAAAACCACCTCACTACACTCACTGTCCATTTTATCAACTCCATTTACCATATAGGAGCACTTTGTACTTTTACAATTACTGACTGTAGTCCATCTGTTTTTCTACATACCTTTTTAGACCCCTTAGTTTTTAAATACCATGTCCACTCACTGTCCACTCTATTAGACACTCCTACCTAGTTGGTCCACCTTGTAGACGTAAAGTCAGAGACGATCGCTCATCTATTGCTGCTGTTTGAGTTGGTTATCTTCTAGACCTTCATCAGTGATCACAGGACGCTGCCCATGGGGTGCTGTGGGCTGGATATTTTGGGTTGGTGGACTATTCTCAGTCCAGCAGTGACAGTGAGGTATTTAAAAACTCCATCAGTGCTGCAGTGTCTTATCCACTCGTACCAGCACAACACACACTAACACACCACCACCATGTCAGTGTCACTGCAGTGCTGAGAATCATCCACCACCTAAATAATACCTGCTCTGTAGTGGTCCTGTGAGGGTGCTGACCATTGAAGAACAGTGATACCAGCTGAAAAAAGGTATGTAGAAAAATAGATGAACTACAGTCAGTAATTGTAGAACTACAAAGTGCTTCAATATGGTAAGTAAAGCTGATAAAATGGACAGTGAGTGTAGACACAAGGATGTGGTTTTAATGTTATGGCTGATCAGTGTACCTTACTAGTATATGTGTACCTGTAATGATGGTCAGTGCCCCACACACACACTATGACCCCCAACATGGTGGTATTTATTTTTTTATTTTTTTATTATTGTATTTTTTTTTTCAAGAAGTTGAGCTGTACACAATGTAAAGTTCACACAGTGCATATTTCAATGCACTAATTTCCATTTTGCATTTCTGTAGGTTTGATATCGTCACTGCTATTGCCGCTGGTGGTGGAATTTGTCTCCTTATTACGCAGTCGCTCTGCTTCCCCTTCTTGCTGGACTTTGTTGATCTGACTGCTCCGGCATGTTTTTCGGGATGATGAATCACGTCCTGTAGCATCGAAAAGTCGTGCCATGAAAGCCAGACCTGCACGGCGCATGTAGGACTTTCCTGCAAACATGTAGAGGATGGGGTTGATGCAGCTGCTGACAAAGGCCATGGCAGACGCAAAGGGTCGCAGGGCTGTCCGGATCTGATGTCTGAAAAGACAAGAGGAAGGTTTAGTTGATAGGCGTTATTTATTCATAGATGTATTTATGCATTCATCTATCCCGGTGACATTGATCACATTGCATGACACCCTGGACAGGGTGTCACTTAACTGCTGGGCACCATACATTTACTCAGTCCTTTATATTTACTTACTGGCAAGTTAAAGTGGCCTATCTACTTAAAGGCATGTTCTTTTGCATTTTCTTCCCTTTTTTTCCCCCGACCCTTAGCGCGTCCCATTGCCAGATTGTGTCACCCTTCCTCTCCACTAATGCCGATCCCCGCTCTGATTTGAGGAGAACGAAGCTAACCCATACCCCCTCCAACACGTGGGCAGCAGCCGTATGCATCTTTTCACCTGCACTAAGCGAGTTCTAATACGGATCAGCCCTGTGTACGGAGAGACACACCCCTGATCAACACACTCTTTCCCTGCCTGTGCAGGCGCCATTAGTCAGCCAGCAGAGGTTGAAGTTGTATCAGTTATGAGGAGACGCTATCCGGCTTACTACAACGCCACCCCTATATGAACAACAGGCCAATCATTGTTCATGTGGCTGCTTAGCCCAGCCGGATGGCGGAGCTGAGATTCTATACGATGCATTCGAGATCCCAGCTCATGTGTGCTAGCATGTGTTTTTACGCCAAGGCATGTTCTTAGACCTACACAGACCTGGTGAGAACACAGCATGCTCCCTTTTATTCTTATATTATTAATTGCTATATCTTGTTCAGCCTTTAGGCCCACAAAGATATAAAGCTTGCTTGACTATGGACAGTTTCCAGAAGCTTCACATTAATGTTCATTCAGACAAATGTAGGCAAAGTTAATGAATGATGATTTCTGGAAAACCAACACTATTTATTTTGTAGTGGAAGTATTCATTGCAGTAATTCAGTCACAGATAAAGAACAGTTGCCAAAAGAATTAAAGCCCTACAACTACCATGACATAAATACAGTCCGTATAAGTGTATGTAAACTTGACTTCAGTTATTTTGAGATGTTAGTTTTCAGATGATCTGGTATTCTTCTTCAGATATGTGCTTTTTTATAACAAAACCTCAGACTTGTCTTAAATGCTCATTTGACTTTAATTTTATTTGTTCTGTGGACAGTCTCTACCATACTAGGAGATCTCAAAAAGGGATGGACTATTTAAGCTTGTGTATAAAAATGCTGTGAATACTTTTTTTGATAATTGTTATATGGAATTTATTACTAAATGTTTTTAACAACAAAGCTAACCCGAATACCCTGTAGATTTATGCCAAAGTTCTTGGGTAAGGTCAAAGCCTCCCATGGCTTCTCTTACCACTCCTATGCAGATGATACTCAGCTCATTCTGTCATTTCCTCCTTCAGTCACACAAGTCTCAGCTCGCATTTCAGCATGTCTGCGAGACATCTCACAGTGGATGTCAGCTCATCATCTAAAACTCAATCTCAGCAAGACAGAGCTGTTACTTCTAATTCCTGGAGATCAGTCTCCAACCCAGGACCTAGTCATCTCTCTTGATGACTCCTAGATCAGACCATCTGATAATGTAAGAAGCCTTGGTGTCGTTGTGGATAACCAGCTGACCTTGTCTTCTCATGTAGCCAACATGACAAGATCATGCCGGTTCCTCCTGTACAACATCAGGAAGATTCGTCCATTTCTCTCCATGGAAGCCACTCAGATTCTTGTGCAGTCACTTGTAATCTCACGGTTGGACTACTGCACCTCCCTCCTGGTAGGAGCTCCCATATCCACTATTAAACCCCTGCAGCTCATTCAAAACGCAGCTGCCCGTCTGGTTTTTAACCAACCTAAACACTGCCACATCACCCCACTGCTGCCACATCATCACCCCACTGCCGCGTTCTCTTCACTGGCTTCCTGTAGCTGCACACATTTAGTTTAAAACACTGATGCTCGCCTACAAAGCCAAAACTGGACCAACTCCAAGCTACCTTCGTGGTCTCATCAAATCCCGCTCTGTACCACGCAACCTCCGAGCCACTAGTCTCGCTCGACTTGATCCCATGTACTTGCACCCAAGTGGTGGAACGAACTTCCTCTGTCTGTCCGAACATCTGAGTCTCTTTCTGTCCTTAAAAAATTATTAAAAACCTTCATCACCTCTTTACTAAACTTTTAAGCTGACTTGTACTTACTTACTAACACTCACTAACACTAATTCATTTCTTGCAAAAAAAAAAAAAAGAAAAAAAGAAAAAAGAAGGTTCTAACAGGGTTTTAGCAGATTTGTGTTCTTGGACTGTTGTCTACTTAAACTAGAGTAAGGAAATTTGTGGAAGCACTTCTGTAAGTCGCTCTGGATAAGAGTGTCTGCTAAATGCCGAAAACGTAAATGTAAATTTAACTTACATTTTCCGATATTCAGGTTTTAGCACCTCTGTTACCTGTGGATAGAAATTGTACTTCAGTAAGTAAGAAAAAACAGATTATTAAGCAGCCATAAATAAGTAACTTTTTAAAACAGTCAGCAATGAACATTTCTTAAGCTTGTTTTTAGCAGAACCAGTTAGCAAATCTCTGTTCATGTGTCCATGTTTGGGGACCTAGCAGATTTAAAAGTAAAGTCATTATATTGTGACATGGCCTCTTTATCCCTTGTTGGTTTAGTTAGTTAGTTAGTTAGTTAGATGCTCCCAAGCTAAGTAGCATATCGGGCAACGAGTGTCTTCCAATGGTTTCGATCTTGGACCAGCATCATCCCAAGTAGCGTTCAGAGCCTTCAGATCTCGGATGAAGGTTCTCTTCCAAGTATTTTGGGGACATCCACGTGGTCTTCCTCGTGCCACGTGGTGCACATCGTATTGCCGTCCTGGGGACCTGGGTGTTGTCCATGCGGAGGATGTGGCCGGCCAGTCGGAGTCTTCGGCGTGCGACGATGTAGTGAAGCTTGACCGTGCCGCTTGGTAATGTGGTCGAAGTAGCGGATCCTGAGGATTCGGCGTAGACACCGTTGCTGGAAGACGTCAAGCTTGTTGTTGATGCTCGCTGACGACTTCCAAGTCCCACTGGCATATATGGCTGTTGGTATCACGATGGAGGTGAAGAGGCAGAATTTGGTCTTCAGGGAGATGGACGGTGAGGCCCAGATCTTGTTCATCCTATGGAAGACAGCCGCTGCCTTCCAAATGCGGTCACTTGTTGGTTATCATATGTATATTATATTTAAAGTAACTTCACATATTAAAAAGCAAAGCATACAATGTTGCATGTGCCAAAGTTGGTACAATGATACAAATTGCAATGGAGTTGCCACCACAATTATTGGCACCCCTGAAAAAATTTAATTATATTTATATAAAGTATAAACAATAATTGTATGTGCCGCAGTTATTGGAATGTAATAATTTGTACAACATTGATTTTTAATAAAACAACACTTAGTGTTCTCTTATATTTATTAGAGTTAAAGACTACAGAGCAGGAAATTGAAACCATTCCTCTGTACAAATAGTCCAGGATGCATTGTTCTCTCTTGTACACTCTCCTCTGTAGCACTCCCCACTGTTTATTTATTGGAAATGGATATATGGTTTAGATTATTTTCTTGCTGGAAGATCTAGTGATGACCCATTTTTATTACATGGCAGAAGCAGACCTGGTGGTGACCCAAGATGCATTTTTTTTCTCTCTAACTTTCCAATAGGGATCCTTGGGGATTGTTTTAGCCTCTCTTGCCATCTTCTGCACTGTGATTGGGGGCAAAATGTGGGTCCTCCTCCAGACATTCAGGCAAGTTTATCACAATTCCAGTTGATCAGAACTTTGTAATTACTGCCTTAAGTGTAACTGTTTTTTGACAGCCATTCACTGACTTTAATTTAGGCAGGGGTGTCCAAACTGTTGCTAATCACTGTTTTTAATTAACCAGATATTGTGGGGTTTTTTATGTACCCTTAAACTATTTGCAATACAATAGTGAACTAAAATCAGAAACTTTATTTAAACAACCATCAAGTCTTGAGTTCAAATTTTTAAAATTCCAAGACTGCCCTGACATGTCCTTTACTATGTAAACATTTGACTAGCTCTAAGCAAACTTCACACGCCAAACCTCTCTTGTCTGGACAAACTATTCTTTTATTCTTGATAAAAAGCACAGACATACCTGCATCATGTTAACGATATGGTAGGGCAGCCATAGGACAGCAAAGGTGACAACTATGGCCAAAATAAGCTTCTCGGTGCGGATTCGTCTTTCGAAGCGTGTCTGCCGAATTCTGTGCAGTATACACAGATAACTGGCCAACATTAAGCTGTACGGTAGTATGAACGCCAGCAGAGTCTCCATAGTGTACTGCATTACTGCCTTAAACACACACAACACAGAAGCAGATGATGCATGAATAGTTAAAGCCTAATAGCTATGCACATTCTAATCTCACCTTTGTAGTGTGTGTTACACTGATCAGCCATAACATTAAAACCACCTCTTTGTTTCTACACTCACTGTCAATTTTATCAGCTCCACTTATCATATAGAAGCACTTTGTAGTTCCACAATTACTGACAGTAGTCCATCTGTTTCTGTTTCCCTGTATGCTTTTTTTTAACCTGCTTTCATGCTGTTCTTCAATGGTCAGGACCCCTAACAGGACCACTACAGAGCAGGTATTATTTAGGTGGTGGATCATTCTTAGCACTGCAGTAACACTGACATGGTGGTGGTGTGTTAGTGAGTGTTGTCCTGGTAAGAGTGGATCAGACACAGCAGCGCTGCTGGAATTTTTAAACACCTCACTGTCACTGCTGGACCAAGAATAGTCCACCAACCAAAAATATCCAGCCAACAGCACCCCATGGGCGCAGCATCCTGTGACCACTGATGAAGGTCTGAAAGATGACCAACTTAAACAAGTTGTCTCTGACTTTATATCTACAAGGTGGACCAACTAGGTAGGGGTGTCTAATAGAGTGGACAGTGAGTGGACACGGTATTTAAAAACTCCAGCAGCGCTGCTGTGTCTTATCCACTCATACCAGCACAACACACACTAACACACCACCACCATGTCATTGTCACTACAGTGCTGAGAATGATCCACCACCTAAATAATACCTGCTCTGTGGGGGTCCTGACCATTGAATTGTTTGCGGAGGAACAGATGGACTACAGTCAGTAATTGTAGAACTACAAAGTGTTTCTATATGTTAAGTTGAGCTGATAAAATGGACAGTAAGTGTAGAAACAAGGAGGTGGTTTTAATGTTATGGCTGATTGGTGTATTCAGTACATCCACAAAAGTCACCTTAATGGGCACTTAATCCCACAGGCACACTTCACTCCATGCATAAGTATTTTTCGGACCTGGAGGCTCTTACAGATGCTAAGTGGAGCCGACTCCATATACTTAACTTACAAAATAGTTTACCTGATAAATTAAACTCACATATTTGGGCTGGTCATGTTTGCAGTCACACACGTGTACATACATCCGTGTTTCACCATTCAGCATCCTATATGTCTCTCTGAACACCAAAACAGGCACAGACAAGGCCAGCGCCAGTATCCAGAGCACCGCGATCGCCCGCGCCACTTTCCTTCGGCCAGTAATGGTTCTGACTCTATGAGGCCATACCACGGCCACCACCCTGTGAAGGCTCATCAGCGTGATCATAAAGATGGACGCGTACATGTTGGCACAGCAGAGGTAATACATCGCCTTGCACATAGCCAGACCAAAAACCCAGCTCCGTTTAATGAGGTAAGCGATAAAGAAAGGTGTAAGGACCATAAGGGCTCCGTCAGCACAGGCCAGGTTAAGGATGAGCAGGGTGGTGACCGATTGGCGTCTCGTTCGGACCACGATGCTCCAGATGACGAAGAGGTTGCCAGGAACACCCAGGAGAAAGGCCATGCTGAGGATTAGCGCACCAGCGATAGTTCCTCCAGGGCTGCTCATGATAGTAAGAGGAGGAGTTGTAGAAGACAAAGCGGAAGGGGTGATCGAGGCAAGGAGTGAGGATTTATTTACATGGATGCTCGTCCCATTTAACAGCATGATGATCTAAAAAAGGTAAACATAGAGTTGTTAGTTTTGTTGAGGTCACACTAGACTGTAAAGCTAACAATCTGAGACTGGTGGCTTGGCGTGATGTAGCATTTTAGCCGTGGCTAAAATTTTCTTTTATTTCACTAGCTTACTAAATGCAATTCTTTTTTTTAATGCATTTTTCTCCCTATTTTTTTCCTCCCGATTTAGCGCATCCAATTTGTCTTCCGCTCCTGACAGACTCCAGATTTGCATCCAAGGAGAGCACGCCGCTGCCCACGCCTTCTTTACACGTGTACAGCCCTCCTCTTCTCGTCCACGCTTCCTGCATGGGCGTATGAAGACCCACCCACCGACACATAGTCTGGTCCCCACCCTGCAGATACGGTGGCCAATAGACCACTGAAGTCGTGTCGTCATTTTGTAGTCCACGCCATGTTGTTATGCCCATATTTGGTAACCCGGGTCTAAGAGAAATTTTGAATGGGAAAAATGAATGGAGATTTCGCAAATTGCCTCTCTCACATCCTGTAGCCATAAAAAATGTTCCAGAGCTGTTATGTTTTGTTTCATGGAGATTCTTTTGTCTATTGACGTCACTAGACTGGAAGCCTCTTAAATTTCTATTTATTTTTTCTTTTATAAGCCTCTTAAATAACCGCACGAAGCAGCGCGATTCACCAGTGTAACAGTGGAGTGATATTCACAAGTTTTAGTTTATATTTTTAGAAGCTAGCTACATTAAAGTAGAAAGCAAGGATGGTTGGGTGTTACGCCTTTGGTTGTACTCAACAAAAGCGGGCTGCTCTTTCCGTCAATTCGATTGGTGTAGTTCAGTGACGTCTAATTAATGCGCAGTAGCATTAGCTTTCGTGTAGCATTATTAGTATTACGATCCTTTAAAAACCTCGAACTTCAGAGGATCCAGTGATGTACAGGAGAAAAATTTACACAGGACAAAACGTACAGGGTTCTGAACATGTTTATTTAGCACCGATTTTTTGAAAACCCCATTCATTTTTCCTATAGGAAATCTGACTTAGACCCGGGTCACCAAATATGGGCATAACGAGGACTAAAGAATGACGCACGACTTCAGTGGTCTATTAGTATATGTTGCAGGCACTGCCAATTATGCTTGCCAGATGGCGCCCAGCCGACCGGTGGCAACCCCGAGCCTCAAACGTGGGAGTTCAGAAACTCGGTGCTGGTGCGTGAGCGGAATATCCCGCTGCGCCACCTGGCCACCACCTAAATGCAATTTAACTTATGGGTACAAAATCTTAAGTCATATATAAACAACTGCTGAAAACTTTGTTTGCAATTAGCAATGTTAAAATTAAGTTAAATCACACATTGGATCTCGATGAAAGAAAAATTCA
Organism: Trichomycterus rosablanca; assembly: GCF_030014385.1. Taxonomy (NCBI): domain Eukaryota; kingdom Metazoa; phylum Chordata; class Actinopteri; order Siluriformes; family Trichomycteridae; genus Trichomycterus; species Trichomycterus rosablanca. Next base: position 13,508,637 of record NC_086001.1, on the reverse strand, counting down.
AGTTGAAAATCTTTACTGATATAAATTGTCTAACTAGTAAAGAACAAAATCACATAACAGTCAATGGAAATCAAAATCATCAACCCATGGAGGGCAGACCTCAAATTTATACCGAAAATCTAATTTAAACATTGAAATCAAAGGTGGATTTCATCACGGCAACTCATAATGTTACTCAGTAGTGTGTATGGCCCCTACGTGCCTGTATGCACTTCAAGCAATGTCTGGGCATGCTCCTGATAAGACAGCGGATGGTGTCCTGGGGGATGTCCTCCCAGACCTGGATCAGAGCATCAGTGACAGTGAGCAACTTGGCATAAAGTTCCAGAGGTTCTCAATTGGATTCAAGTCTGGGGAACGTAAGGTCTGACAATGGCTTTGAGGATTTCACGTAGAGGTTTGTGTGACCCTCTAAGGATACGCCTCCCCAGATCATCACTGACCCACCACCAAACCGGTTATGCTGGATGATGTTGCAGGCAGCATAACGTTCACCACAGCGTCTCTAGACTCTTTCACGTCTGTCACATGCTCAGTGTGAACCTGCTCTCATCTTTAAAGAGAAAGGGGCGCCAGTGGTGGGCCTGCCAATTTTGGTGTTCTCTGACGAATGCCACGGTGCTGAGCTGCGTTGGGCTCTCATGCCACCCTCATGGAGTCTGTTTCTGACAGTTTGTACAGAAATATGCACACCAGTAGCCCGCTGGAGGTCACTTTGTAGGGCTCTGGCAGTGCTCCTCCTGTTCCTCCTCACACAAAGGAGCAGATATCGGCCCTGCTCCTGGATTGATGCCCTTCTACGGCTCTGTCCTGCTCTCCTCATGTAATGGCCTGTATCTTGGTATCTCCTCCATGCTCTTGAGACTGTGCTGGGAGACACAGCAAACCTTCTTGCGACAGCACGTATGGATGTGCCATCCTGGAGGAGCTGGACTACCTGTGCAACCTGAAAAGGCTGCAGGTACGTATCGCCTCAAGCTACCAGTAGTGACAATTGTCTGTGACCACCACATGCAAAACCATTCCCTTTTTGGGGTTGTATTGCTGTTGCCTCTCCGGTGCACCTGTTGTCACTTTCATTTGCACCAAAGCAGGTGAACTTGATTCACAATCGCTTATGCTTCCAGATTCCAGATTCCAGATTGATATCTATGATAGGTTGGTATGTAGCACATTTACTTCTTTTGGCTGCTCCTGCTAGGATTAAAAAATCACTCCTGCCACTCTAAGCTACCCACTCCACCCTGTCTGCAATTTCTTCGTCACACACTCTCCATTACTTTGTACTCTGGTCCCCAAGTATTAAAACTTATCCACTTTAATCACCACTTAGTGACTTCACCTTTCCACCGCCCACCATCTCTCTAGGCTTGCATCAACCTGCTCCTTGTTATGCTACAAATGACAATATCTTAGTCTGTAATCTAGGCCTAATGTTGGTTTAGTATTGGCAAAACTATTTCCCAGAGCTAATGAGCAAAGGAGTAAAGTAGTTTTGGGTGGGTTGTAGAAACAGTCATCCTGCTTCTACAACCTTAACATGCTGTTAAGTCATCCTGCAACTTTTTTAGAGTGACTGGCTCTCTCTTACCCTCCCTATCATCCATCTAAAATTATTTTGTGGACAATTTGTTGTATGAACTTTTTACATCTGTATTATCAAACCAGTGGTAGTGGCAGTGAAGGAGTGCTAAAATGTGTGTTTTCCTAATATATTTTACTGCATTTTTACTATTAAGCTCTCTAATTTATTGATTTATAGTTTTATAGACATTTACACCGATCGGGCATAACATTATGACCACCTTCCTAATATTGTGTTGGTCCCCCTTTTGCTGCCCCATGCACAACAGACTATGATGCACTGTGTATTCTGACACCTTTCTATCAGAACCAGCATTAAGTTCTTCAGCAGTTTGAGCTACAGTAGCTCGTCTGTTGGATCGGACCACACGGGCCAACCTTCGCTCCCCACGTGCATCAACGAGCCTTGGCCGCCCATGACCCTGTTGCTGGTTTACCACTGTTCCTTCTTTGGACCACTATGATAGATACTGACCACTGCAGACTGGGAACACCCCACAAGAGCTGCAGTTTTGGAGATGCTCTGACCTCTCGTCTAGCCATTACAATTTGGTCCTTGTTAAACTCGCACAAATCCTTATGTTCGCCCATTTTTCCTGCTTCTAACATCAACTTTGAGGATAAAATGTTCACTTGCTGCCAAATATATCACACCCACTAACAGGTGCCGTGATGAAGAGATAATCAGTGTTATTCACTTCACCTGTCAGTGGTCATAATGTTATGCCTGGTTGGTGTATGTTCGGTTTCTTTTTGTACTTTAATTTAGAACAGCATTTGATTGAACATGGCATTTACTGAAAAACAATTGCATTATGAAATTGCAACAGGTTTAGCTTCTCTATGGGTAGCACAGCAGTGCATATTGCATATCCTTTTAAGTACTCAATAACAAGGTTAGTCATTGTTGTGTATTAGATTTGCCAAGCTTCTGGTTCACAGGACAGGCATAGCTGACGTATCTGGTGAACACATGATCGTTCTGCTGTGACACTGGAAACAACGAGGAGGTCTGGATCACAGATGAATGATTTAATGTCCTTTTTTGAAGGTTTGGGTCACAGCCTGGAAAAGTTTCACAGTCGCCTGGGGCTCAAACTCGAATTTCACAATCGAGGAACTGGGCAACAGCAGAATTGGGTTAGAAAGTACTGTTTTGAAGAGCTAAACATTAGAGGGTTAGGAGTACAGGTACAGTTTTACCACAGAAAATAAGTTTTTTGTAGTAATGTGAAAAACCTCACATGACTGACTTAGTCAGTTAAATTTTGGTTTGTTACTGTGGTAATGGTATGCTACTGTAGAAACCATAAATCACTCTTAAAGCTGCTATAATCAGGAACCATTGATGATGTTAAAGCAGACGTTCTGTTTTATTTAGTTAAGATTTCCCAGATTTGCAGCACTTGGTCACTGCCTGTCTAACTAGCAAGTTTGTTTATTTTATTAAATTTTTTTGTCTTAGTTTATGCATTTTCTGCCCTTTTTCTCTTTTTAGCGCGTCCAATTGCCCGATTGCGTCACAAAGCTAACCCACGCCCCCTCCGACACATGGGCAGCAGATGTATGCATCTTATCACCTACACTTTGACGAGTGCAGTGAAGCTCAGCGTTGTGTACGGAGAGACACACCCTGAGAGCACTCTTTTCTCATCTCTGTGCAGGTGCCATCAATCAGCCAGCAATTCGTAATTGGTCAAAATTGGTTGTAATAGCGTTAGAGAGACCTTATCCGGCTTTTAATATCCCACCCCTATATGAAAAACAGGCCAAGCGTTGTTCATGCGGCTGCTCAGCCCAGCCGGCACACAGAGCTGAGATTCGAATAGGATGTATTCGAGATCCCAACTCTGGTGTTTTGTATGTTTGTTTGTTTGTTTTTTATTTCTTTATGCAATTTCTCCACTTTTTCTCCCTTTTTAGTGCATCCAGTTGTCCGATTGCATCATGCTTCCTCTCCACCAATGCCGATCCCCGCTCTGATTGAGGAGAACAAAGCTAACCCACGCCCCCTCCGACACGTGGTCAGCAGATGTATGCATTTTCACACCTACACTTTGACAAATACGATGCGGATCAGCACTGTACGGAGAGACACACCCTGACAGCACTCTTTTCCCATCTCTGTGCAGGTGCCATCAATCAGCCATCAATTCGTAATTGGTCAAAATTGGTCGTAATTGCATTAGCGAGGCCTTATCTGGCTTTTAATATCCCACCCCTATCTGAACAACAGGACAAGCGCTGTTCATGCGGCTGCTCAGCCCAGCCGGATGACAGAGCTGAGATTCGATACGATGTATTCGAGATCCCAGCTCTGGTTCCAGCGTGTGTTTATTTTTTAGTATTTTAATTACTCTTGTTGAATCTGGTTACCGCCCAGACTCCATTGGTCTAAGGCAGAAATAACAGTCATATTCACTCCCTCACTACTAGGGGTAATTAAGGCAGCCTGTCCACCTGAAACATGTTTAACCCAGAGGACCTGGAGAAAATGCACGTAGACAGGGTAGAAAATGAAGAACTATTCAGACAGTGACCAAAGATTAGACATAACTATATAGACATAAACTATACTTTATTTAGCTCTTATTAGTCAGACATGTAAAAGGTGTGTCTGGTGCTACAGATGTTTAAACATTGCTGAGGCTGAACTGCCATTCTTTATTGAACAGGTTTTGTCCAGCTTTAGCTTGACGTGATCAGGCTTGCTCACTGTGCTAAAACAACGTTGTCATTTTTGTTGAGAAATCTTAGTAGTAACAGTAGTCACATCTTGATTAATGTTTTATCATGGCGGTAGCACCTGGAATCTCAAAAGCAAGGACTGATGTGCATGTTCCGGCAGTATGATATACTGGTGCTGATGTGTGCTATATAATCTGACTGAACAAACTGCGTCCCACTATTTTACACCCCCCTTTCTTATTAATACATTACTATTTAGAGGATGGTAGATTCATCAAAATTTAATACATGTTGTGATCGTCATGTTTTACATTAAATAGTTGTAATAGTCATAGGTTACTTTTGATTACATGAAACATTATATAAATCGTATGTGAAATATGACATTATTAGTGATATAGCAGCCATATTTAGCCTATATATAATGCATTTGTCCATCTAAAAAATGTAGAAAGGGCAAGCTGTAGGGCAAGCTGTAGCCTAGTGGTTAAGGCACTGGACTAGTAATCAGAAGGTCGCTGGTTCAAGCCTCACAACTGCCAGGTTGCTGCTGTTGGGCCCTTGAGCAAGGCTCTTAACCCTAAATGCTAAATGCCGTAAATGTAGAAACTAATACATTTTACCATTATGATTAAAGTGAACCTCATGTAGAGCACAAGTGTATTAAGGCCATTTAATATTAATGATTATAATTAATTAAAATTAATTGTTAAATTACAATGTTAAAAGTATTAACTCAAATTAAAAAGGTAAACATCAGTACATCTAAAACAGTAATAAACTTAAACAGGGTGTACATTTGCAGATAGGGGTATCTTTTGTATAAAATTATACATGATAAATATTGTTTTTAACAAAATAGTGTCCTAATTCTTTTTGTAATTATAGCTTTTGTAAAGCTCGCCTGATTGTAAACATTGTCAACTATAATCTGGGTTATTTATCCATTACCATTATGCCCAATTTTTTCCAGGATAAGGTAACTGTTTGGGGTTTATTCTAACCTTAGAAAAAGACCACTGTTTCATACAATTTTGAAAGGTGTAGTCAAACTGGCCCTATTTATATGAGCATACTAGCTTGTAACGTCACCAGCTGTAAATACTAATAAGAAATTAGAAGGAAATAGCGCAGACCTATGTGGCATTATATACCTTTCCAAACCACCAAATTAATAATTAACGTTTGTATATTTTGATCCAGCAAACTAAAATATAGTTTTACATTTATTATTTAATCATTTAATCACATCATCCAGGAACAGAAAAAGAACAGTTGCTAAAATTATTGTGATTCCAAGACATACATGTCCTTTAAAATCAAATGCACGCTGCTGACTTTAACTGAGAAACACAAAATTAAAAAAACTAATCACTCTGGGAGTTTTAAATGGTTATAAACGTACCCAGTACTTGCCAGCAACATTACAGGCTTGTAAGGTAGGTGTGTCTGTAATGCATTTATGTCTGTGAGTGTGTAATACTGATACAAAAATTAACAGTTGATTTATAATCTAAGCAAACTTGTCATTCAAGTGAAAAGTAAACAAGCTTTAAACATCACTACCTTGATTACTGTTACTAAATCTGAGACATGATTCCTACTTAGTCATGTCCTGTCCATGTAACATGTACTAGTAAAGCAAACTCATTTAGATCAATTTAAAATATGGTTCCTACCTGGTTGGATGTGCTGTAAAGAGACAAACAGTAAAGAGAAGGAAGAAATTCCTATCTAAAAATAATTTAGTCACATTCGTCTGCCTCTGTTTGTGTTGTTTCTTCCTGTTAAAACTATTTACTTGTCCATGGATGTTCCTCTACATTCCTTCATGTCTTGTTCATTCAGGCATTTTTCGTGTGTCGTCTAGCTGTCAGATTTGCTCCAGCATACTGCAGGCTGGAAAAGGTGGAGTTTCTGTTTCTCCACCTCCTTAGTTGTACTTATTCCTTCTTATCTCTTAAACTGCAGTCCGATTTATTGCAGTGTTCAACAGTGAGCAACCACACACCCATAGGGCAGCTGTGAATCAGGCAGGAAGATTTTAACCAAAAACCTGTATATAAGACCTATGATTGATACATATGGCCGAGCCATTTTTAACACAAGAACTTGAGCTGGTGATTGTTGATGATGAATTTTATACATTTGGAATTAGTTTATTTTTAAAATTCAATAAATTCTAATCTAAGGTTGTTTAGGCAGCCACAACATTAGACAAAACAGACCAGCTTTAACAAATTAAGTCTGTATGGAACAAATCACAAACCAGCTTCAGTTTGTTGGTCTTCTAAACATATTTAGGATTAGAGTTATTTATTGCTGATGTCTTTTGAGTGAGTCATTGCAAATTTCATGTCTTGAGTGATTTCTGGTAACAAATTTACATGTCCAACTGTTGATGGTAAATTTTAGTGAGGCATTAGGACATAAAATATAAATACAACATTAATTTGTCTGTTGCATTATCCACCAGTTTGATAAATATTTGTCATGTGCTAATTACATATTCAAATACATTTCCAGTGCGGCTTCTCTGCTAGAACAGATTTTAAGGTCCCCTATAATATTGACTACCATGCTTTCATAAGTTAGCATGTTAAGAGCTCCTCCTCAACATCATTTCTAACTTGAAGTCCAGATAACAAATTGAAGTGCTCTAGTTTTGGACACATTATGAGAAGAACCAATTATTCAGAAAAGACAATTATGCTTTGAAGAGTTTAAGGTAAAAGAGAAAGATGACAGCCGGCAACACGTTGGATGGATACAATTAGGGGAACAATGAATGAACCATTGAGAAGCCTGAAGACCCAAACAGAACACAGGATGTTCTGGAGCAACACTGCACATAAGGTTGTGGGAGCTGACTTAATTCGAGCCTTAACATGTATAGGCAATCATGCTTTTTTAAATTAAAAATTAAACTAATAAGGTGGCATGAGCTTTTATTCACATTTTATTGTATATTTTAAATATATATAGTCCTCTTAATCCTGGGGTTTAAATGCAATTATATATTTTAGATTTTTAAATTTAAAAATAACATAAAACCAGCTCTTGATTATTTTGATATGACAAATCTCTATCCAATTACCACTTTAAATTCCTAACCTTTGCGATCAGTGTCTACGCTGTTATATCTGGAATCTAATAAAATAATGTATTTTGTTAAACTGATTGTTGTCCTAGATTGCCCTAAAAAACATTTTTGGTGGAATCGATTCATTGAGTCATTACAAATTGGCATGTAACATATAGAATCAGAATGTGAGTCGATTCAGTATAGGTGCTTAACATCTTTATCTAAAATCATGCAGCAAAGATTCAAAATAGAATATTAATGCCTACAAGACAAGTAATCTCAAACTAACAAAATTATTGTTTGAAATTATCCGGTGGAATCGATTCCATCTATTGAAACACCTAAAATCATGATCGGCTCTTTTATTCAACTCTGCTATTAAACTATTTCTGATGAATCGACTCTTGGATTCATTCATTTTAAACTGTTGAATCAGAATTTGAGTCGACTCGGCAGTTTATGACTCGACTTTCGCGATTTTCATCACAGCGTGTTGGAGTCGACTCCGTGATTTCTGGAATCAAACAGATCCGTTCAAAACATTCTGAACTGCTAATGCCCGGTTGCTAGCTTAACACACAGATGATAAAAGGGTGAATTGAGGTAAGTTAAAGCCTGACATATATTGCTTTTGTTGTAAAAAGGTGTACTTTTGGTTAATGTATTCACTTATGGTGCTAATTGGCCGAAATACTGAATAGTTATTTTATTTTAGAAACAACCATATCGGTAGATATGAGTATTTGCAGGTTAGCTAAGCTAGCAATTCATTCCTGTCATTTCTGGACAGTAGTCATTGGTTCTGGGTAACAAGCTAACTAACATGAACTACTGTATTCTCCGTAACATTTAGCCTAAAATGTGTTTTATCGCCTTTATTTCATTTATATATGTTTATATAGTGTCTTTATGTTAGCTGAAACCGGTAACCAAATGTACAGCTAGCCTGTTCGTCGGCTGTATCTCAAATACCAACCTAGGTATACCCAAAAAAGTGCACTACACTTCAATGTCTGTTAGACCCTATATAGTGTATTTAGGAAGAAATAAGGATTTATTTGAGACTTGGCCTCAGTGGGACTATATACGCTCATTGTCACTTTATTATAAACATGATCCTAATGCGAGGCAGGACCCCCTTTACTATCAGAACAGCCTCAATAAGGTGTTAAAACATTAAGATTGTGGTCAAAGTGGTTGTATGAAGTAACAGGTACATGTTTGTCTGCTGCACCCTAATGCTGCCAATCTTCTATTATACCATATCCCCAATAATCTCGATTTAATTTAGATATGGGGTGGGTAGCACTTCACAGCAAGAAGGTCCTTGATTGGATCCGGGCGGTCCGGGTCCTTTCTGTGTGGAGTTTGCATGTTCTCCCCGTGTCCGTGTGGGTTTCCTGCGGGAGCTCCGGTTTCCTCCCACAGTCCAAAGACATGCAAGTGAGGTGATTTGGAGATACAAAATTGTCCATGACTGTGTTTGACATTAGACTTGTGAACTGATGAATCTTGTGTAACCAGTAACTACCTGTCCTGTCATGACTGTAACCAAAGTGTAAAACACGAATAATAATAAATACATTTAGATATGGTGACCCATAACTCATTATCATGGTTATAGAACAAGTTTGAAATGACTTGTGGCCTTAAAGGGATCTACATGGTCAGAAACAATTTTCAGATAGGCTGAAATGGAGACTAATTATAATTAAGGGGGTAGTGTACAAAAACAAAGCATTCTTCACATCATTACACTACCGCCCCTACCAGCAGTCTCAACTGTTGACATGAGGCATTATGTTTACCAGATATGTTTTTATATAAGTGTTTGTTTCTGCAGTGCTTGATTTTGCTTTAAATAAAGTCTTTATCAGTGGAATAATACAGCAGACAAAGATGAATCAAGAAAATAAATGATGTAGTGTAGCATCGCCTCACAGCAAGAAGGTCCTGGGTTCGATCCCCAGGTGGGGTGGTCGAGGTTCTTTTTGTGTGGAGTTTGCATGTTCTCCCCGTGTCTGCGTGAGTTTCCTCCGAGAGCTCCGATTTCCTCCCACGTCCAAAGACATGCAAGTTAGGTGAATTGAAGACACAAAATTGTCCATGACTGATGAACCTTGTGTAACGAGTGTAATGAATGACTACCGTTCCTGTCATGAATGTATTTAAGTGTAAAACATGACATTAAAATCCTACTAAAACAATCAAAAAATGTAGTGTAGCATAATATTTTGTTAATTCTGCCAAGTCACTTTTGTCAAACCCTGGCCTGTACATAATTTCATTGGACCCAATGGCATAAGAATATTTTTAAGCTCATACCTTGAGATGCTATTATGCGTGTTCCAAGTTACAATCTTATGGCACAGCAGGCAGCTGGCCTGGGTCATGGAAGAAAACTCAAAATTTTGTCCAGAGGCCTTAGCAAAGTAATCAGGGTTAATGTAGGTAGTGTAATCATTGTTGATTCAAAAGACTTACAGAATGAGCTGATGAAGTCTCAGACAAAATTTTCGTTACAGTTTTCTGCTTTGACGAATCAAAAGTGTAACTGTTTTGTCATATGGATCAGCAGTTTGGCAGAATGTGGTTTTCTGCTGTTATAGTCCATCAGCCTCAAGGTTCCTCAAGGCCATTTTAAGATGCTTTTTGCTTACGTGGTTGTAAAGAATAGTTATTTGAATTACAATAGCCTTCCTGTCAGCTCAAACTAGTCTAAACGTTGTTATTTGACAAATATGTTATGGGCGAATAAAAAAAAATGGTCGGCGGACTATGCATGTACCCTCCTCAGACCCGATCAGGGTCCCCAGCAGCGGAAGAATAATTGGCTATGCAAAAATTTTTTTAAAAAGGCAGGAAATCCATAAAATAAAATGTGAAGAAAAACATTTAACACGTACATATTGATGTATTGTAAAAACAAACTTTGGTCATTGTGGTGTAGGTTCATTTTATATGAATTTAAAAATGAACTTTTCACTAAGCAATTTTTTCTGTTGTTTTTCAGTACTAAACTTGATCAGTTTTCAGTGTTGCAAACCTCAGTGCCTGCCAATGGAGCTGGCACACAGTCTGCTGCTTAATGAAGATGCCTTGGCGCAGATCACAGAAGCCAAGAGACCAGTCTTCATATTTGAGTGGCTTCGATTTCTTAACAAAGTTCTTATAGCAGCCAACAGGGTAGGTCAAAAGTTTGCCTCAGCTGTGTGATGTATGTTGTACTGTTAAGTTAGAAGAAATTCCTGCTGTAGAATTTCAGATATCATTGTTCTGTAAGTCTCCAATTATAAATAAGCCCTTCAGTACATTTACTGACCGCACTGTTTTAAAGATGATGTCAGTTCTGCCCAGCAACACTTATCAGTTTGTCTAATGGCAGTTTTTTAGCACACTAATTTAATACTTATATATTTTGCCAATGTGAACAGATAACCTCTATAGGGCTTTATAACCAGGTACTTGGGCAGCCTATTCAAGATACATAACCAGTTTATTTTTGTAGAAATACAATATTTACCACCAAATATGTTAATCCTCCTTTTTTTGGATGTAAAAGCTGGTTGGGCTCCTTGCACCCCTATTGGACAAAATGCCCCTTTTTACTATTCATACTAGATACATAAGTATTGTTAGTGAATAGTGATTCCTATTCCTCCTTAAATCTAATATGGCCATCACAAAGTAGTACACTTTGCTGTCACTAAGATTCAAATCTTTATACGGCTAAAACTTTCTTGTTGCTTTTCATAGGTAAGGGTGAGTAAAGTTCTATCACTAGGAGGCTGACATAAGACAGATGGGTTTTAACACAGACATGATTGGTTTGTCTAAGAGGGGGGATGGCCGGAGCCCTCCTATGAATTGGCGACCTGTGAAGGGTATTCCTACCTTTTGTCTAGTGTTTCCCAGTGAAACTATACATGCTGTGACCCTGGCCAGGATAAAGCGTTGGCTAAAAATGAGAAAAAAAAAAAAAATAATAATCACTGCCTGTTCATCTGATAGCTTAGAAGCAGTTTTGAAGAGAAGATTTGTGCATGGACTTGAGCTTTCATGATTTCCGTCATCATAAAAACATTAATGTTTCTGTACAACCTCTGTATGATCTGAACTCAAAACATTTCACTTCCCAAATTTCTTATATCACAGGACCAGATTCATTGGAGAATACAACATGAATTTGTAATACTAATGTCCTGTCCAGTGTAGTGTGTTTAGTGAACACAATACATCTTGTGCAGGTTGATGTAAAGGAGAAGCAGAAGAAGCTGGTGGAGCAGCTCACAGGCTTGATAAGCAGTAACCCTGGACCCCCAACACGCAAGCTGCTAGCCAAAAATCTGGCCACGCTATATAGCATTGGTGATACGTTTACCGTCTTCCAGACACTTGATAAGTGCAATGACATCATCAAGAACAAGGATGACACGCCAGCGTATCTGCCCACCAAACTGTGAGTTTTAACTTCTTGTTGTGATTTTTGCAGTGTGCATTTATAGGTCTTAGACCTATTTTATTTTAGAAATATCATTGTTCTAAGATGTTACAGCCAAGACAGTGATGGGCTTTTTAGCGTATCATGGGTTTACCAAGGCATATTACAATTATAATATAAATGAATATAATTACAATCTGCTTGATATTGGTGTGGATAGTTGTGCACTGTCTGTGCCTAATATACTACTTTTGTAGCACCACATTTTGCATGATTGGTTGCTTTTAAGTCACATTTAAATGTTCATGTTCGGCATTTAGCAGACGCTTTTATCCAAAGCAACTTACAATTACGACTGAACACAATTTTCAGCAATTGAGGGTTAAGAACATTGCTCAGGAACCCAACAGTGGCAGTGGTGGTAGGGCTTGAACCGGCAACCTTCCGATAACTAGTCTAGTACCTTAACCGCTGAGCTACCACTGCCCCATTAGATTATTCCAAACTGTTGTCATTATTATCATTGCAGAGTCACATTACAGAGTCACATTTCCCCCTCTTCCTTTAATGAAAATAATAATGATAATAAAACATATTACAGGTTGTGTTGTGTATTTTTTAAGACCAGTTTATGAAAATTAAACGATTAACCCTGTTGACCAGGGGCTATTTTACTAGCCCACCACTGTCAGGGTTCAAACTTCAGACATGCTTAGCTATGACTAATGTGATCACTACCCTGGTGATATGGTAGCACAGCAGATAGTAAAACCCTCCAGCTTCAGGTTTGGAAGGAATTTGGAAGGAAGTGGGTTGGCTACTTTAAATTGTCCCTAGCTGTGATTAGGTGGGATTGTGTAATGCCCTGCAATGGACTGGCACTCTGTCCAGTGGGTTTCTGGTGGTTCTGCACACCCACTGTGACTGTAGTCAGGATAAAACAACTTTCTGCTGCTTACTTTCTCACTGCTGTTTTCCTTCATATAGGTTTGCATATACTAAACTGTATTTCTTTAAACTAAAATACTTTTTGTAAAGGTTTATCTCATAGACTAAATGCTACATAAATGTTTAGGTGCACATAAATAAATAATAGTAGTCTAACAACTAGTGAAAGTTCAGCTTTTAAGTTCTAACTCGACATCAGATTATCTTGTTGTAATTAGCTTGTGTTTTTGTGTGGTATCTTTTGGCAGTGCTGCAGTGGCTTGTGTTGGTGCATTCTATGAGAAAATGGGTCGCATGCTGGGCAGCTCTTTCCCTGAAACCATAAACAACCTTCTGAAAGCCCTAAAGAATGCTGAGGTAAAACGTGCTCACACACGTCATATGTTTCTATCAGTTTGTGTGATGTGATATGTTTCAGTCCAGTCTGTGCACTCTGCTTTAGCTCACATAGCATGCAAGTGTGCAAAATTGACAAAAACAAATTAGGGACGTTAATTATTAACCAGTAAATGATTAGTCATTGTTCAGTTAATACTTGTCTGTTAATCAGATCATTGAAATTCATTTCAATGCTGACGGTTGATTGTTGGAACAGTGTTCATTTAAGACTCCCTTTATCCACCCTTAATGTGAATACAGGTGGCACGGTGGCTCAGTGGGGAGCACTGTCGCCTCACAGCAAGAAGGTTCTGGGTTTGATTCCCAGGTGGAGCGGTCCAGGTCCTTTCTGTGTGGAGTTTGCATGTTCTTCCCACGTCTGTGTGGATTTCCTCCAGGAGCTCCAGTTTCCTCACACAGTCCAAAGACATGCAAGTGAGGTGAATTGGAGATACAAAATTGTCCATGACTGTGTTTGACATTAAAAACCTGAACTGATAAATCTTGTGTAACCAGTAATTACCTGTCCTGTCATGAATGTAACCAAAGTGTGTAAAACGTAAAGTTAAAATCCTAATAAATAAATAATGTGCATGCAAGGTGCCATTCTGGCCCAAACAGAGATCTTTTTTATTAATATTCATAATTATATTATTTAAATCATAAGCAACTAAACTCCTAGGCATTAAAATCTCAATCACAAGCTGTTTTGCTGTTTGTGGGTTTGAATCCCGGCTCTGCCATGCAGCTACTGTTGGGCACTTGAGCAAGGCCTTCAACCATCTCTGGTCCAGGTGTGTCGTACAGTGGTTGCCCCTGCACTATCACCCATGCTCTCAAACATGATTAGATACGCAGTATAAGAATTACATTGTTTATTACAAGTGTATAAGTATATATGTCAAATAAAAGCCAATTTTTTTGTTCTATGTGTCATTTGCATAATACCCCAATATAAAGAAACTTATTTTCTTATACTAACTACACTGATGTTTTCAGGTAGAGCCTTAGGAAACCGAGCTTTAACAAAAGTGTGTGTATGTGTGTTTTGCAGTCGCAGGGTCGTGGTGAGATCCTGCTCAGCTTGCAGAAGGTGCTAAACGGCCTTGGAGCTGCTGCTGCCTCCTGCCACAGAGACATCTACAAAAATGCTCGCTCTCTTCTCACGGACAGGTCAATGGCTGTGCGCTGTGCTGTCGCTAAGGTCAGTCCTACCTTCCATTGCTTCAAGCTGAAACTATTCAAGCTAACTATTTACAACATTTTTTTAAACCAGAACTAAATAAAAATTATGCTGAAGCATTTAAAATGAATACATTTTACCATACGACATTTAAATGTGTGTTTTTAAGACAATGCACTTTTAAAACATTTAACCAGAGAATCCTGTGTCCATGACATTATAGTCTGTTTTACAATTACCTCTCTCTTGTAGAATCACTGCAAGCTAGCATGCTTCTCTAGCACTTTGTCCTCTTTACCTTAAGCTTGACATATGTTTTATTCTTTAAATAAGGGTTAGTTCTGACTGTTGCATTTTATAGAGACAACAGTGCTGCTTACAGCACTATTTGTGCTGACAGAGAAACAACTGCTCACACTTTAAGCATACAGTTACCATAGCAACCTTGTTCTTTTAAAACTATTGCAATCTGCCTTAAATTGAATTAAAATGTTCTTGTCACTGAAGGCTGATACTAGTTAAGAGACAGTGGTAGCCTAGTGGGTAGAGCTTTGGGCTATCAACCGGAAGATTGGCGGTTCAAATCCAGGCTCTGCTATGCAGCCACTGTTGGGTCCTTGAGTAAGGCCCTTAACCCTGTCTGCTCCAGGGGCGCTGTACGATGGCTGACCCTGTGCTCTGACCCAACTTCCAAACAAGCTAATATAAAGTATATCTTCTATCTTCTTCTAGTTAGCTAATTATTTCCAGAAGTTTCCAGCACCTGCACTGTACTGTAGGTCACTTTGTTGTAACACATGCAAAATGTGACTTGGTATTGTCTTTTCTGATGGTGCTTGGAAAACACAATGTCCATTATTTCTTTTTCACCAAAAAAAATTCTAATGTTTGACAATAGATCTGGGCAGTGGTAGCTCTGGTAGCAACCTTCAGCTCTGGTTGCTGGTTCAAGCCCTCTTAACCCTCAATTACTTGCATGGTGTTCTGTTATAACTTAATCTGTTGGAGTAATGATCTGATCTTTTTCTTTGTGGGCAGTGCTTGCTGGAGCTGCAGAATGAGGCAGTGTTCATGTGGACGGCTGAGCTGGAGAACGTAGCCACTCTATGCTTTAAAGCCCTTGAAGGCTCCACATATGGAGTGCGCGTAGCTGTTTCTAAACTGCTTGGAACAGTCATGGCAACAGCACTCATGCCCAAACAAGCTGCAGGTGACCCATAACATCTTATATTTTCATCTGATTTTATTCATTTAGGTGTAGAAGATATAATGGAACAATAAAAAACATTTGATATTCTTTTGGAACTAATCTTTATTTTATTTTAAAGTCTCAAATGACTGTAAGAGCTATTGTTAAATGTGTGCACAAGTTACTAAGATGTTCTTGTGTGCCAGTGATGCGTCAGAATGTGAAGCGTGCCACTCTGGAGGAGGTGCTCGAGTTAATGGCCACAGGCTTCCTACGTGGTGGCTCTGGTTTTTTGAAAAGCGGAGGAGAGATGCTCAAAGGAGCTTCTGTCAGCAGGGAGGTGCGAGTTGGAGTAACTGAGGTGAGACAGCACAAAACTTTGTAGCATTAAAAACACAGAGTTTGTTTTATGGCTCGACTCTTTAGATGGTAAAACTATACATTTTAAAGGATTGAAAGAAAGATGAGGGTAGAAACACACTATTGTTTCTGTATTCTGATTTGTGTGTTGGTGTCTGGTGTTTTTAGGCAGTTTTTAAGTCTTTAGAAAGTCACTTTATTAGATATACGCCATGTTTGTATATTCATTGTTAATTTCATGACCTGCATATATGATATAGATGCACTTTGTGGTTATACAATTACTGACTGCAGCCAGTGCTGTTGCCCTGTACACTTTCACTCTACTTTAAAGCCAATCCTCAAAACTAGAATTGGATCCCAGTAAGACCTCAACTGACCAGGTATTATTTGGGTGGTGACCTTACTTAAATCCTTCATACACTGACTGACCTCTCAATTAGGAATACAACCTGTTAGCACTCTGTGTAGATGTCCAGTTAGAGATTACAGCTTTATCTTCATGTACAATGTGGGCCAGTCATCCACAGTGGACAGTGTTTATTTTTAAGCTAGAGCACATTTTTTTCTCTTAGCACTGACACTGAGTTGTTTAAAAGTCCCAACAACACTGCTGTACCTGATGCCATCATACAAGTATGTCATTACCATGTTAGTGTCATTGCAGCTCTGATAGCTCTGATCTAAGTAATATCTAGTTAGTATGGATGCAATGAGGGATTGTTTCTTTTGGTTGATGGGGTAGGCAGGGGTGACAGAGCAACAGATAGGCTACAGGCAGTAATTGTATATCTTCAAAATGCCTCTCTATGGTAGCACAACAAAAGGACAATTATTATACATACTAGCAGGTTGAACCTTAAAAAGTAGTGAGTGAGAGTGTATCTGACCATTCATCAATCTTTGTATCTGTTTTCCTCCCCACAGGCGTATGTGGTATTTGTAACAGTGCTGGGTGGCCAGTGGCTGGAACGGAACTTTGCTACCTTCCTGTCCCACCTGTTAGAACTTGTTGCTCACCCACGTGCCACACAGAGTCACGTGGAGGCGGTCTACTCGCGTCGCTGTGTCTCCTTTGCCCTGCGGGCCACGCTTGGTGCACTGCTGGGTGAGAAGGCCCAGATTGCCGCCGCCAAGGACATCTGCCAGGCCATCAGCAAGCAGATGAGGGCAGTGGGTAAGGAGCAAAATGGGGGGGAAATATCCAGGTTCAAAGCACTACAGAGTAAGTACTATTAGTTTTATTGCTTCGTTTGTCTACCTTTCTTCCGTAAATCACAATTCTCCAAATTTAATGCTGGTTTGAGGTGGTTTTGTGTTTTTACTTTCTGTCTTTCTTCTTTGTTTTGCTGACTGGCTTTTCCAACCTACCCGTCTATGGCACATGATGTGCTGTCACTATAAGAGATGTAAAGTCATCATTTTTGAAACAGGTTAAATACCAGGTTATAACGTGAGCTTTATTCACTGACTCACCCATTATACAGGTGGTGGACAAAGTAATAGAAACACAACATGGAAAGGATCTGATTGGTTATAGGGTTCGCCAGAGCGGGGATCGGCATTGGTGTAGAGGAAGCATGACTCATCAGTCGGGAGAAAAAGGGAGAAAAAGCATAAACAAAGATATACAGTACAGGCCAAAAGTTTGGACACACCTTCTCATTCAATGCGTTTTCTGTATTTTCATGACTATTTACATTGTAGATTCTCACTGAAGGCATCAAAACTATGAATGAACACATGTGGAGTTATGTACTTAACAAAAAAAGGTGAAATAACTGAAAACATGTTTTATATTCTAGTTTCTTCAAAATAGCCACCCTTTGCTCTGATTACTGCTTTGCACACTCTTGGCATTCTCTCAATGAGCTTCAAGAGGTAGTCACCTGAAATGGTTTTCCAACAGTCTTGAAGGAGTTCCCAGAGGTGTTTAGCACTTGTTGGCCCCTTTGCCTTCACTCTGCGGTCCAGCTCACCCCAAACCATCTCGATTGGGTTCAGGTCCGGTGACTGTGGAGGCCAAGTCATCTGCCGCAGCACTCCATCACTCTCCTTCTTGGTCAAATAGCCCTTACACAGCCTGGAGGTGTGTTTGGGGTCATTGTCCTGTTGAAAAATAAATGATGGTCCAACTAAACACAAACCAGATGGGATGGCATGTCGCTGCAGGATGCTGTGGTAGCCATGCTGGTTCAGTGTGCCTTCAATTTTGAATAAATCCCCAACAGTGTCACCAGCAAAACACCCCCACACCATCACAGCTCCTCCTCCATGCTTCACAGTGGGAACCAGGCATGTGGAATCCATCCGTTCACCTTTTCTGCGTCTCACAAAGACACGGCGGTTTTAACCAAAGATCTCAAATTTGGACTCATCAGACCAAAGCACAGATTTCCACTGGTCTAATGTCCATTCCTTGTGTTTTTTGGCCCAAACAAATCTCTTCTGCTTGTTGCCTCTCCTTAGCAGTGGTTTCCTAGCAGCTATTTGACCATGAAGGCCTGATTTGCGCAGTCTCCTCTTAACAGTTGTTCTAGAGATGGGTCTGCTGCTAGAACTCTGTGTGGCATTCAACTGGTCTGTGATCTGAGCTGCTGTTAACTTGCGATTTCTGAGGCTGGTGACTCGGATGAACTTGTCCTGAGAAGCAGAGGTGACTCTTGGTCTTCCTTTCCTGGGTCGGTCCTCATGTGTGCCAGTTTCGCTGTAGCGCTTGATGGTTTTTGTGACTCCACTTGGGGACACATTTAAAGTTTTTGCAATTTTCCGGGCTGACTGACCTTCATTTCTTAAAGTAATGATGGCCACTCGTTTTTCTTTAGTTAGCTGATTGGTTCTTGCCATAATATGAATTTTAACAGTTGTCCAATAGGGCTGTCGGCTGTGTAGTAACCTGTCTTCTGCACAACACAACTGATGGTCCCAACCCCATTGATAAAGCAAGAAATTCCACTAATTAACCCTGATAAGGCACACCTGAAAACCATTTCAGGTGACTACCTCTTGAAGCTCATTGAGAGAATGCCAAGAGTGTGCAAAGCAGTAATCAGAGCAAAGGGTGGCTATTTTGAAGAAACTAGAATATAAAACATGTTTTCAGTTATTTCACCTTTTTTTTTAAGTACATAACTCCACATGTGTTCATTCATAGTTTTGATGCCTTCAGTGAGAATCTACAATGTAAATAGTCATGAAAATACAGAAAACGCATTGAATGAGAAGGTGTGTCCAAACTTTTGGCCTGTACAGTATATATATATATATATATATATATATATATATATATATATATATATATAAAATTTTATCATATATTTTCAAACATTGTGTAATGAAATAACACTTAAACTTTGACCAGGGATGTCCAAACTTTTGTATCGCTATATGAACCCAGCCCATTTGCAGTTGAACTATGACTTATTGGCCGATCAGATAATAATAATTACTTGTTTTTTGCCTATGGTGACGTTTCTGTACACTGTCTAATCTACGCAATAATACAGACTTTTTTTATTTAAAAAAAGTGACAGTATATCATCTTGCCATCTTTGATAATGAAATAAATCTGGACCTACCTATGTTGATTACTTGTTTTATTTTAAGTGATTTCTCTTTTTGTTGTTTTGATTACTTACTCTGTAGCTTTGACCTAAACTGCACATCTTTCATCTTCAGCAACACATGAAATTCTGCTATTCACTGCCTGTACAGTTAAATATGTTTTATTAGGCTAAATTTGGAATAGTTCTTTAAACAGTTACCTAAGTTACCTAAAAAAAGACAAAGAATGAAATAAGTCTGCATTTACCCACATAAATTCAATACTAAAATGGCATACATGAAAGAAAAGTTTAATTCCGTGGTCCTGGAATGTTTTGCCATGATTTTTTTTACCACCCTCAGAAAAGATTATCAGACTCTGCTTTCTTCCACAGAGACAGTGAATAACAGAACTAATTAAATGGAATCAACAAAAATAAATTAACTGAGTATATGCTATTATGCAAGTGAATTTACATTTTGGTAATGTTACGTAGACTGCTCACCAATTCTTTATGTTTACAGAGGCAGTAGTGAGTGACAGCAGTGGGGAAAATAAGGGCGGTGCTGCTGATGTTTCTGCCAGTCAACATGTAATGGTGTGTGCTCTGAAAGAGCTGGGCAGCCTGGTGCAGAGTCTAAGTGCCACAGCTGCGCCGCTTATACAAGAGCCTTCCATTGGTAAGATAGATGCCTGTACCCTTGTCTGTTAACATGTTAACATAGTCCTTCACCATATCTACAAATGCAAGTTTAACTCCACTATGCAATGCAGAAACCAAACCAATTATCGGCGGCACGGTGGCTAAGTGGGTAGCACTGTCGCCATACAGTAAGAAGGTCCTGGGTTCGGGTCCTTTCTGTGTGAAGTTTGCATGTTCTCCCTGTGTCCGGGTGGGTTTCCTCAGTCCAAAGACGTGCAAGTGAGATGAATCCCAGGAAACCCACGCGGAGAACATGCAAACTCCACACAGAAAGGACCCGGACCGCCCCACCTGGGGATCGAACCCAGGACCTTCTTGCTGTGAGGTGACGGTGCTACCCACTTAGCCACCGTGCCGCCCTGGATCCCAGGACACTGCGGCATTGAGGGAAATAAAAAAGCGGATCGCTTAGCAAAAGAAACAACAGGAGGAAAAGCTGTAAACTGCAAACTCCCCCCATCAGATATAAAACAATCACTCACTACCTATATTTAAAAATATGTGGCAGAAAGAGTGGGAAAAGCAAAAACAGAACAAACTTTACAACATCCACCCCAACATACAAACACGACCACAACTACCGACTGGGAAGAGATTGGAACAGACGACATATATAAGATGTCATATTGGGCATGCTCACCTAACACATACACACCTGGTGAAGGGAGAACAGCCACCGATATGTGAACAATGCAATACAAAAATAACCATTGAACATGTATTGACAAAGTGTACTAAATATAACATAGAACGACAAAGACTTGCAATGCCAAACAAAACCAAAACAGAAACACTGATCAATTTTTTGAAAAATACAGGACTGATAGTACACATCTAGAACTAAACACAGAAAGGACAGTAGACAAAGAACATTAATAAATAAACTGTACAACTGTTAGGTACATATCCTGCCATGAGAATAACCAATGTGTAAACATGGCGTTAAACAACAAACAAACAAACAAACTGATTCAACTTTGTGGAAACCAAATATCAATAACAATGCCACCCAAACTGCCACCAACATCTCTGGGCTCAAGCTTATCTGACATGGATTGATGCATGTGTAAATGTGTGCTCTGGTCTAATTCACCTTTCAAATCGCATTTGGGAATAAGTGAGTCGTGTTCTCTGGGCCACAGAAAAAAAGCACTATCTCAGTTACCAACACTGTCAGAGGTTCGTGTCAGACGTCTGTCATGGTGTAGTGGTGGGTCTTGGCATGGGATAAGCATTTTATGTATCATTACACAAGATGCCGTGTAGACAATATCAGGGAGGTCCTTGCTTGTTTTAGTGCGACAATGCCATGCCATGCTTTTAACAACAGTGTCACTTCGTAGTTCACATACTAGACTAGTCTGCAGTCCAGACCTGTAAGCACAATATAAGATTTTGGAAGCCTGCACCATTTTGCATAATATTTAAATAATATTTACAATCTAACAATCTAAACCCTTTGGTAATTTCATTGTGGGTGTTTCTATGGTTTCACATAGTAATGGACACATGGTACAAGTAAAGCAGGGCCATTGTAGAGAATAAAGAGAATCGTTGTAATCAGAATCTAGTTAGCAGGAATTCATCTAAATACAACAAAAAAGCAATGACTGCATAGTTCAATTGTATCCATCCATTTCTTTAGGCCTTCTGGAGACAGTGATGTCAGTGCTCCTTCACCCCAGCATGGCGGCCCGCCTAGCAGCAGCCTGGTGTCTGCGATGTGTTGCCGTGGCGTTGCCCAATCAGCTGACGCCATTGCTGGACCGCTGTGCAGAGCGCATCAATGCACTGAAGAGCTCGCCCGAGGCTGTCAGTGGCTACAGCTTTGCCATGGCTGCCCTGCTGGGCGCAGTGCACCAGTGTCCACTGGGCATCCCTCACTCCAAGGGCAAAGTGAGTGCTCTTTCATGTACCTACCACATGAATTATTGTACTATGAGTTAATGGTACAACTATGAGTTATTTATTAAGGTTATTTATTAATAACCATGTGTTTAAACTAGCTAGTGCTGTTACTGCTGTTGCTCATGGTTTGTTTGTAGTTGACATGTAGGGGCAGTAAACCAGAAAATGCTGTCTAAAATCTGTACAGCCTATTCTTTAAATATTGCATAATACTGTTTAACTTTTGTTTAGCGTTTAACATAACTGCATCTCCAAAAATATAATAAATGAGTTTTAAATCATGTTGTGCTTGTAAATGGTCATTTTTACTGTGGGAGTATTTTTGACCGATGTATCATGTAATTGGATTTCTTGGTTTAGATGGTGGTGGGCATTGCAGAAGATCTGTTGCGTTCTGCAGCTCAGAACAGCCGTCTCTCTCTGCACCGTACACAAGCTGGCTGGCTCCTCCTGGGAGCTCTAATGACTTTGGGTAAGCCTCTAGTACTTGGTTCTAAACCTGGATAGTTTTAGATAGATGTGCTAGAACACAATGTTGTTATTAATGCTGTAATGCAAAAATATGTTTATTAAATATCTAGTTTCTGTTACTATTGAGTTAAAATACCAGCTTTGCAACAGGCTACAGATTAACTCATTAAAATGATTGCGTTCACTTCTGTGTGTGCTCAGGTTCATCTCTGGTGCGCTATCATTTACCCAAGATGCTGCTGCTGTGGAGGAATGTATTCCCCCGTTCACAAAAGGAGCTGGAGGCTGAAAAAGCCAGAGGAGACTCCTTTACCTGGCAGGTCACCCTGGAGGGCCGAGCCGGAGCACTCTGTGGTAATTACTAATATAGCGATTGCTGTTGGACTACGCTTATTTTAAAGCTATTGTCTTATTAAGGGCTTTAAGTCACGCTTCATTACACTTCTCTACCAATATGTAAAATTGGCTTCTGACAACCTTGTGTTATGCCAGTAAATGTTGCTTTTTACCATTCTGCTTTCTGTTTTGAAGATTTGATCTTTGGTTTTATTTGAAGATATTATTTATATTATTTATATGTTATACATAAACAAAGAATGATATTAGAGGCCAGAGAAAGCTGATTAGAGGAAGCTGACCCATCTGTTCACTCAACCACACAAAGCAATGACTGCATAATGACATGAAATGGCACAAACACAACACACTGTCATTGACTTTTCACACCCAAAGCTAGCTTGCAAAACATAGGCTTGATTACTGTAAGGAATTGAGTTTTGGTTCTGTGTAAGAGCTTTGATCTCAGTAACCTATTGAAAATTAAAGAAATGGAGTTAATGCATCACTAGTATTAAAATTATTGTCCTACCTGAAGCATAAGCGTGAGGGCAAGTCAGAATTTGACACATGCTGCATTATCTGTTTGAATTGCATGTGTAAAGCTGCATTCCCATGCACTGACTGTGTCATTGTTTCCTCTAAAGTGAGGCAGTGCCGCTTACCTTGCTGCTGCACTACCTTTTTACTCTTTTGCCAAGTTCTTTATGTTGTCACATCTCCAAATAACAAGCATTGCAGGGTGTTCTAGAATAAACCAAAATACATTTCATACAAAACTGCGTCTGAATAAATTGTCAATACTGTCAGTCAGTACTCTTACATGTAGTGGTTTTGACACATTAAGTGCTGAGGTAGGCGGCAACATGTGCCCAGCCTTGCGGTGAATGAGCGCACAATGTTTAACATGTGAAAAGCCATCTAGGAGAGATCTGTAGCCCTCTTGTTGAACAATTGCTTTTTCAATTATTTTTTTGTACCGTCTCTAGTAGCAGTACTTTAAGCTTCCTCTCCCTCATCTGTTTTTTCTCTTCTTCTTCTCTGTTATCTTCTTCATGACAAAAAACAAATATCATTGGCCTTTAGTTGTATTCTGTCTCTTGTATTTTGTTCTCAGCTATGCGGAGCTTTGTGGCTCACTGTCCCGAGCTGCTCACAGAGGATGTGATACGCAGACTCATGACTCCTATTGAATGTGCCATGACCATGATGGCTCAGTAAGTGCTTTACAGTAATAACGTTAACAGTTTGGGTTTAGTGGATAACTAATTAAGTGCTCCGTTTTTAGTGTGCCAGCCATTATAAAGGTTCATGGGGCTCATCTGAAGGCCAGCGCTGCCATGGTTCGCCTTCGACTCTATGACATTCTGGCCCTTCTTCCACCAAAAACATACGAAGGCAAGTCTAAATACTGAGTTTTTTGAGTGTGCATAAAGAAAAATCAGTAGTTTCTTGGAAAAGTTAGAAATGTAGATTATGCAATTAAGAGAAAATAATTGTTTCCTCTATTTTTTAAGTAAGAGAGTAGCCTGAATGACCTTTTTATTCCTGTATTACTGACTGTTTTATTGTTCCTTTAGGCAGCTTTAGTGCTCTGCTGAGAGAGCTTGTGGCTGAGTTCACTCTGACCGATAACTCTGCCAACACCACCACATCACTGCTGCGTTCACTCTGTCACTACGACGACAGCGTTCTCATGGGCTCCTGGCTGCAGGAGACTGATCACAAGTCCATTGAGGACCAGGTAACATATCTCACTGGATGTACACTGACACATTCTTTCAATAGTCAAAGCTGCTAGTATATCTCTGACTTTCAGCTGCTCTCATATACGTACGGTTTGCCATATGTACCTGATCTGGCATATTTTTTACGCTGGATGCCTTACCTGATACAACCCTATTTATTTATTGTATTTTATTTTTTGCATTTTTCCTCCAAATAAAGTTGCATTCAATTATTCCTCTCTACTGATGCTGACCTCCACTCCTGACTGGGGAGAGCCCCCTCCAACATGTGTACAGTAGCTGACTGCATCTTTTCACCTGCATGAGGCAAATTCATATGTGGATCAGCTTTGTGTACAGAGAGACACACCATGATCACACATTATTCCTTGTCTCTGTGCAGGCTGCATCAATCAACCAGCAGAGGTCTTAATTGCATCAGTTATGAGGAATCCCCTCCGGCACCCTCCATGAAGAACAAGCCAATCATTGGTCATGTAGGCGCTCGGTTTGAGATTCGAACCAACAAGTTTGAGATGTCAGCTCTGGTGTGCTAGCATGTTTTTTTTGCTGCGCCACCTGAGTGCCCTGCCCTGCTATTTTTATTGCAGTTTGGGACCGGCACTGAGAGCGCAATGAAAAGTGCACCCAGCTAGACAGTTTGGCCATCAAATCCCCACACATAGCCAATCATGTTTGTGTAGACGCCCCATCAACCAATAGCAACACTGATATTCAAACCCTGGATCACAGTTGAAGTAGGCTAGTGTGTTTTAGCCCTGCGCCACCATAGCTGTATATCTGTAACATATTTAAACTGGATTAAATATTTGAACATATAACTGTGTCCCTCCTTAAGGCTAGATATTGCCTTCTGATTTTTAGAATTTACAGTTGACTTTTTTTCATATTATTAACTGTCTTGGACCGTGAAATTCTAAACCATTCTTGCTATTTATGGTTTATTTGCTGTCCCAAATGTGTTCTAAGCTGCAATAAAACAAATCGGGTCCTTTTAAAAGACTCTGAACTGTATTTTTAATGTGTGATTGCATTTGTGTTGTACCAGTTGCAACCTAATAGTGCTTCGGGCAGTGGAGCTCTGGAGCACGACCCCTCGTCCATATATCTACGCGTTCCTGTGGGTGAAGATGTACCTGGGCCGCTGCCTCTTGGAGTATCTGTCATTGATGCATCAGTGGCTCTTTTTGGTGTTGTGTTCCCCCATGTCTCCTTTAAACACAGGTCAGCACAAACTTTTCAAAGTAAAGTATTTATTAAAAAGGGATTTAAATATATCATTAGCAAAATATTCTTCATAAATTAGGAATTTTGAGTTTGGGACTGAGTGTAGGCCACAGTTCCCTTAGTTCTTTTCTATGCCAAACCTGCAAACCAGGTTTTATGGACTTTGCTTTGTGCACTGGTGCACTGTCATGCTGAAACAGGAAAGCAACTTTCCCAGACTATTGCCACAAAATAATAAGTGGATATTCATTTATATAATTTATTTTACATACTTCTTTGTGAATATCGTATAGGTAAAAACATGGCATTATACAAACAAACAAACCTTTTTGCAATGTGTGTGCCTGGAACAACAAAATTTAATAAAGTAGGGCTATAAAGCTATATCATTTTACTGGCTTCCCCGGAATCACTGGACGCAGTATAGTAGCAGACCACAGATGGGACGCCAATCTATTGCAATGCCTCAGCCATCCACACAGCAATGAAGTCTGTATATAGACGCCCAACCGCCAATTTAAATCCCTAATTCCAGTGGTAGTGGGCTAGCATATATTTCTGCTGCTCCACCCAAGCGCCCAAAGTGAACACCTTTGTATAAGTAATATTATGTGGTGGGTAATGGAAAATGAAGGAACAAACATAATGTGCAGTGACTTCACTGAATCAGTATATAGTCGAGTGCAAATGAGTATATATATATTTAGTAGCCAAAACATTAAGTAGCTCTGCAATTTACCCAGCTATGATACAAAGCAGTGCTGAGCTCTGTTGATCTGTTTTAATGGAGGGAATTTAATGTTTTTTAGATTACAGATGCTGGACCACTTTGCTGAGTGCATCAAACAGGCCAAAGGAGTGCGACAGCAGTCTGTGCAGCTCAACATCTTTACTGCTGTGCTTAGTGCTTTAAAGGTAATGTGGAACTCTCTCTAGCTTACATGGTTAGAAAGTATAAATAATTCCAAAAACACAACAAACACATGCATAAAAATAGATGCAGATTAAATGCTGGAAGGTCCGATATGCTTATATTCTTACTGTTCTGGTATTACAGATGACTGACAGATTCTCTTAGTAAGGCCACCACTAGCCAACAGAACAACAGCTTTAATGTGTCTTCTACAAGTCCTTGCTATCAAATCAAAGCTTTTTCCTCTATTGGTGTTTTATGATAGTAAAGAGCGCTGGCTCTCATCGGTTTAGAATCCCTCATAGTCTTATCTGTAAGATATATTTCGATATCTTAAATAAAAAAAAGAACTCAGTCTCATGTAAAAAGGGGACTTGTTATCCTGAAAGAGACCAGACCTATCAGAATAGAAATGTTGCCATGCCAGCCAAAAGCCTCCCATCATCATGTGCACTCTTTTTTATATTTTAATTTGTTAATTAAGGTTTTATTCTGTAACTTGTCACTAATCTGTATATTACAATTACAACACTGTATTTTGTTTTAAAAAGGCATTTAAATGTCTGTTTGCAGGGACTGGCTGAGAATAAGAGCACACTGGGTCCAGAGGAGGTGCGGAAGTCGGCGCTGGCACTGGTGATGGGAGCTTTGGACAATCCAAACCCTATCCTGCGTTGTGCTGCAGGCGAAGCTCTGGGCCGCATGGCGCAGGTTGTAGGAGAAGCCACCTTCATTGCCAGTATGGCCCAGCACAGCTTTGACAAGTAAGTGCCATGACCAGTGATCAATATTAGTATTTATAAGCAAAAGTTTGCCAAGGGCAGCTGGGTTCATACTACGATGCAGTTTAGTATGATTTGTGTAACGAAGACAAAGGAGGAGGCAGTTTTGAGGAGGCAATCTAAACCAGCCGAACAGTTATCTGGAGATCTGCTATTTTATTAATTATTCTGTTATTACTGCTTATAATTTTATTTCATTTTCATGTTTTACCACAGCGTTATCCCTGGACAGGGTTGTGGTGGGTCTGATTTCGCTGGTTTTCTATGCACAGATCAATTAGTTTATTCATTTCTAATCACCCTTACGAAACACTGTGCACCAATCCATTGCAGGGCAACACACACAATCACTTACACAGCAGTCAGGAACCACATTGCTGTGTGGTACCCACTCTCCTAGCTTAAGCTCCATGCTACCCTTTCATGCACAAAAACAGAAATTTACAACTATGGAGGCACAAATAAACCCCACCCCTGTATAACTGACCACATATAATTGTGTGTTTTATTGGACAGACTGAAGTCAGCCCGGGACGTAGTTTCCAGAACAGGTCACTCTCTGGCTCTGGGCTGCTTGCACCGTTATGTGGGTGGCATCGGCTCAGGGCAGCACCTCAAGACCAGCGTCAGCATCCTTCTCGCCCTGGCCCAGGACGCCACCTCACATGAGGTCCAGGTGAGGGAGTGTAAGATTTCGATAAGTCTGATATCAACTGTACAAAAATCCAGCCAGGAAGATCAACAGACATGTCTCTGCTAATCTACCACACTTGTGTAAACTATATTTGTATGTGTTGTAGACATGGGCGCTGCACTCTCTGGCTCTGATTGTGGACTCGAGTGGGCCGATGTATCGTGGATATGTGGAGCCCACACTGTCACTGGTGCTCACTCTTCTTCTCACTGTGCCCCCCTCTCACACTGAGGTGCACCAGTGCCTGGGACGCTGCCTTGGAGCCCTCATCACCACCGTCGGCCCCGAGCTCCAGGGTAACGATACTTAAAACAAAGTTCTATTTATAAGCATAATTATTTAGATACACATTCTCTGACTTATGAAGGTCAACACACATCGAGTATTCTTGTTTTTCCCATATTGAAAAATGACTAGGAAAGTTCATTCTGTGCCCCCTCATAAATGTATCAGGGGACCCCAACTTTCTAGGAATGCTTATAATTATGGGACTTTTGTTTTTTGTTTAAAATGGTTATTTCTTGATGAGGGTTCTTTTCTTAAAATAAATTTACTTCAATTAAAGTTTGGATTTTGTATAACCTTTTTTTGCTCATCTTTACCTGGGATGCAAATAACTGTGGAGGAGACTGTATGCATGATTATTATTATGAGGTTGCAAACGGCTCACTTCAGTTATAGCATCTACAGTACAAAATGCAAGCTATAGTAAATAGCTGAATATAATTAGTGTGGTTTTTAATTTGCAGGCAACAGCGTGTCGATCTCAACCATCCGCTCGTCATGTCTGGTCGGCTGTGCCATAATGCAGGACCACTCGGACTCACTGGTGCAGGCTGCTGCCATCTCCTGCCTTCAGCAGTTGCACATGTTTGCCCCTCGCCACGTCAACTTATCCAGCCTGGTGCCTTGCCTCTGTGTAAGACTCAAAGACGAGTGGAGGCTAATACAGGTCCTTCTCAAAAAATTAGCATATTGTGATAAAGTTCATTATTTTCCATAATGTAATGATAAAAATTAAACTTTCATATATTTTAGATTCATTGCACACCAACTGAAATATTTCAGGTCTTTTATTGTTTTAATACTGATGATTTTGGCATACAGCTCATGAAAACCCAAAATTCCTATCTCAAAAAATTAGCATATTTCATCCGACCAATAAAAGAAAAGTGTTTTTAATACAAAAAAAGTCAACCTTCAAATAATTATGTTCAGTTATGCACTCAATACTTGGTCGGGAATCCTTTTGCAGAAATGACTGCTTCAATGCGGCGTGGCATGGAGGCAATCAGCCTGTGGCACTGCTGAGGTGTTATGGAGGCCCAGGATGCTTCGATAGCGGCCTTAAGCTCATCCAGAGTGTTGGGTCTTGTGTCTCTCAACTTTCTCTTCACAATATCCCACAGATTCTCTATGGGGTTCAGGTCAGGAGAGTTGGCAGGCCAATTGAGCACAGTAATACCATGGTCAGTAAACCATTCACCAGTGGTTTTGGCACTGTGAGCAGGTGCCAGGTCGTGCTGAAAAATGAAATCTTCATCTCCATAAAGCTTTTCAGCAGATGGAAGCATGAAGTGCTCCAAAATCTCCTGATAGCTAGCTGCATTGACCCTGCCCTTGATAAAACACAGTGGACCAACACCAGCAGCTGACATGGCACCCCAGACCATCACTGACTGTGGGTACTTGACACTGGACTTCAGGCATTTTGGCATTTCCTTCTCCCCAGTCTTCCTCCAGACTCTGGCACCTTGATTTCCGAAAACAGTACTTTGGACCACTGAGCAACAGTCCAGTGCTGCTTCTCTGTAGCCCAGGTCAGGCGCATCTGCCGCTGTTTCTGGTTCAAAAGTGGCTTGACCTGGGGAATGCGGCACCTGTAGCCCATTTCCTGCACACGCCTGTGCACGGTGGCTCTGGATGTTTCTACTCCAGACTCAGTCCACTGCTTCCGCAGGTCCCCCAAGGTCTGGAATCGGCCCTTCTCCACAATCTTCCTCAGGGTCCGGTCACCTCTTCTCGTTGTGCAGCGTTTTCTGCCGCACTTTTTCCTTCCCACAGACTTCCCACTGAGGTGCCTTGATACAGCACTCTGGGAACAGCCTATTCGTTCAGAAATTTCTTTCTGTGTCTTACCCTCTTGCTTGAGGGTGTCAATGATGGCCTTCTGGACAGCAGTCAGGTCAGCAGTCTTACCCATGATTGCAGTTTTGAGTAATGAACCAGGCTGGGAGTTTTTAAAAGCCTCAGGAATCTTTTGCAGGTGTTTAGAGTTAATTCGTTGATTCAGATGATTAGGTTAATAGCTCGTTTAGAGAACCTTTTCATGATATGCTAATTTTTTGAGATAGGAATTTTGGGTTTTCATGAGCTGTATGCCAAAATCATCAGTATTAAAACAATAAAAGACCTGAAATATTTCAGTTGGTGTGCAATGAATCTAAAATATATGAAAGTTTAATTTTTATCATTACATTATGGAAAATAATGAACTTTATCACAATATGCTAATTTTTTGAGAAGGACCTGTATATTTATATATGTGTGTGTGTCTGTGTGTGTTTGATTATAAGCAGATGATTATTTTGTCTATGTTAATAGGTGCACCTCTGCAGTTCTCATCTGCTGCTGAGACGAGCTGCGGTAGCATGTTTAAGGCAGCTGGTCCAGAGAGAAGCAGCAGAGGTGTGTGAGTACGCCATGAGCCTCGCCAAGAAGGCCGGTGATAGCAAGAAGAATGGCACCATCAGTACGTATCAGACACGCATATGAACCTGGACTAAAATACTGTAAATATGTATACGCACCATATACACTGATCAGCCTTAACATTAAAACCACCTCCTTGTTTCTACACTCACTGTCCATTTTATCAGCTCCACTTACCATATAGAAGCACTTTGTAGTTCTACAATTACTGACTGTAGTCCATCTGATTATCTGCATTCTTTTTTAGCCTGGTTTCACCCTGTTCTTCAATGGTCAGGACCCTCACAGGACCACCACAGAGCAGGTATTATTTAGGTGGTGGATCATTCTCAGCACTGCAGTGACACTGACATGGTGGTGGTGTGTTAGTGTGTGTTGTGCTGTTATGAGGGAATAAGTCACAGCAGCGCTGCTGGAGTTTTTAAACACCTCACTGTCACTGCTGGACTGAGAATAGTCCACCAACCAAAAATATCCAGCCAACAGCACCCCATGGGTAGCACCTTGTGACCACTGATGAAGGTTTAGAAAATGACCAACTCAAACAGCAGCAATAGATGAGTGATCGTCTCTGACTTTACATCTACAAGGTGGAGCAACTAGGTAGCAGTGTCTTATAGAGTGGACAGTAAGAGGACACAGTATTTAAAAACTCCAGCAGCGCTGCTGTGTCTGATCCATTCATACCAGCACAACACACACTAACACACCACCACCATGTCAGTGTCACTGCAGTGCTGAGAATGATCCACCACCTAAATAATACCTGCTCTGTAGTGGTCCTGAGGGGGTCCTGACCATTGAAGAACAGAGTAAAAGTAGGCTAAAAAGTATGTAGAGAAACAGATGGACTACAGTCAGTAATTGTAGAACTACAAAGTGCTCCTATATGGTAAGTAGAGCTGATAAAATAGACAGTGAGTGTAGAAACTAGGAGGTGGTTTTAATGTTATGGCTGATCAGTGTATACCTGTATATTGCCGTAACACAAAGGGGCCTGATAAAATACCCTCTTTCTGTTTACTTAACCTGCAAAAACTGTCAAACACAGAGAGGACACAGATTTATTGTATTTTCTAGTGTTTTCTAGCTTATTTTGTCTATTTATCATAGACAGTAGGATTATACATATATAGAATCAACAACTATGGTGCAAAACAATAAATGTTCACAGAATAATCACATTCAGGTGAACATGCTAATAAAAATCAGCATATTTTGCTTTCTATGCAAATTGTCTTTGCAACCACATCAAGCTATTGTAAAACACTTCTGCATTAAACATTTATTCTCTGCTACCTTGTGATAATCAGGCTTATCTCTGTTTCAGATTTGAATATCAGTGATACAGGGCTGGAGGGTGTCTTGTTCGGGATGCTGGACCGTGAGACAGATCGGAAGCTGTGCTCGGACATCCATGACACGCTGGGCCACATGCTGTCCTCTCTGGCAGTGGGAAAACTCTCACACTGGCTGAAACTCTGCAAAGACGTTCTTGCGGCCACCACAGGTATTCATCATGTTTACGCACTGTCTGTTCATTTGTTTATAATGGAGTCGATCAGATGTACCCTCCTGTAGCTGGTTGCACATGTAGCAGCCTGTGTAACTGCAGGAAGATGTTTATAAGTGGGGGGAGGGGAGCGCCCAACTAAATTTGTTGTTGTGTAAAGCGACGCAATTCAAAGGATGCGAAGATGTACACACACTCAAGGACTAAAACTAGTAGCATACACAGTGGTAGGCCACCTGAACCGCTCGCAATACCCAGATCCTGCCGACTGACGCCAAAATATGTCACGGGGTGCATCGTTGTTCACCCGCGACAAGAATTTTGGGACTATATCGATTTATACTTTAATGTTGCCAACAACGCCACCTAGGGGTTTAACGAGCTCTAGGAACTCAAATTTTTATATTTATAAGGAAGGTTTTTTGTTTTCTGTAGGTC
The DNA here is from genome assembly GCF_030014385.1 of Trichomycterus rosablanca. Lineage (NCBI taxonomy): Eukaryota > Metazoa > Chordata > Actinopteri > Siluriformes > Trichomycteridae > Trichomycterus > Trichomycterus rosablanca. Next base: position 13,475,792 of record NC_086001.1, on the reverse strand, counting down.
TAAGCAAACACAATGTTTTAAAACCACAGGTTCTTTTTGATCTGGGGTGCGAGCAGTCAAGATGAACCTGTGGTTTTAAAACATTGTGTTTGCTTAGACCTAAAGAAAAAAAAACCTTCCTTATAAATATAAAAATTTTAGTTCCTAGAGCTAGGTGGCGTTGTTGGCAACATTAAAGTATAAATCGATATAGTCCCAAAATTCTTGTCGCGGGTGAACCACGACGCACCCCGTGACACACAGTGGTAGCAATCTTAGCAAAACAACGGACTGTTATCCTACTTGCTAAAGACACACTGGAGAAACGAACGCTCACTGCATTTCATGTCCGACTATTTGTTTTGCTATGTAACTAATATAGCCTTCAAAAAGGTATGTTATATAAGTAGTAGCTCAGCAGTTAAGATACTGGACTAGTAATCAGAATGTTGCCACTGTTTAGCAAGGTCCTTAACTCCCAACTGCTTACATTCTTATTAGCTACAACTGTAAGTTGCTTCGGATAAAGGCATCTGCTAAGAGCCATAAATGTGAATATCCAAGTTGTGCAAAATGTTTTCACGTACGTACATTACAGCATTAAAGTAACAGCATATTTACATAAACTCTGTGAACAGAGCTGCAACATCTGGGTTGTGGATGTAACAATCTACCACCTTTTGGGCATTTTTCTTAACTTCTTTATTGATTGATCATTCTACTGTTTAAATGTTTTAAAATACTTTCTGTAAAATTATTTAATACAATAAAAAAACTGCCATCCCAAGCATGGATAAAAATTTGGACAGTTGCATCAGAAAAAGCATCCTGCTCAAAAATTGTGACAAGTCTGTGGTGACCCCAATAAGAACTTGCTGTATTGGATTGCACATGGAGAGAGGATACTGCTTTAGTTGGCAGGGTCGAGGGCTGTGTCTCAGTCCGCACACAATGTCAAATTGTATGTAAATAGCATGTTTATTCACCTGTGCACAAACACTACTCCACCCTAGTGCATAACCGAGTAGTGCTTGGTGAGTAGTACTGTCCTCTCACAGCAAGAAGGTCCTGGGTTTGATTCCCAGTTGGAGCAATCTGCGTCCTTTCTGTGTGGAGTTTGCATGTTCTCCTAGTGTCTGCGTGGGTTTCCTCCGGGAGCTCCGGTTTCCTCCCACAGTCTAAAGACGTGCAAGTGAGGTAAATTGGAGATACAAAGTTGTCCATGACTGTGTTTGACATTAAACTTGTGAACTGATGAATCTTGTGTAACCTGTAACTACCGTTTCTGTCATGAATGTAACCAAAGTGTGTAAAACATGACATTAAAATCCTAATAAATAAATTAATTAATAAATTGTGCTGCATAATAAGAACAATTGGTCTAAATTTGTTGAAAACTGATTAATGTATAGCTTCTTATCTGCAAGATCTGTAATACTTCTTTGCCTTGCAGAGGTTGGAGGTCCAGTGACATTTCAAGTGGGAAGAGAGGGCGATGACTCGGAAAAGAAGGATGAAATGGACGACGACATAATGTTTACAGGACTGGGTGATGATGATAAGTCAAAGCCCTCTGTCGCCCCCCGCTGGGTGACACGTGTGTTTGCTGCTGACTGTCTCTGCCGCATCATTCACTTATGTGAGAACGCAGATAAAACCCACTTTGATTTGGCTGCTGCCCGGACTGCCAGAGCCAAAAACCCTAAAGGTAAAGTAAGATCTCCTTATGACATATGATCAGGAATTCTTCTTGTAAGCCTAATTGACCCTTAATTAATTTTTTATTAAACCTTATTATCTTAACATATTCGATTTATCATTCCAGGTGATCTGTTAGTCCTGCATCTGTCAGATCTGATCCGAATGGCCTTTATGGCTGCCACGGACCACAGCAATCAGCTGCGCATGGCCGGACTGCAGGCCCTGGAGGATATCATCAAGAAATTTGCCTCAGTACCTGAGCCCGAGTTCCCTGGTCATGTGATCTTGGAACAGTACCAGGCCAATGTGAGTCTAATGTCAGGTTTTAAGGAACCATATCCATTCACTTACATATAAAAGTGTAAACCTTTATACACACAGCAGTGATACCACTTACACAAGCATTTTAAGTAAAAGTTGAGTACATAAAGTGGATTCAGAACGTATCTGGACCCCCTGACTTTTTGCACACTGTTAAATGGACATAATTGCAATTTTTCATCAGTCAACACTTAATCACCCACAAGTTGAATCAGCATTAGTTAAGATGGGTGTTTTTCATATTTTAAAATATTAAAAAAACAAAAGTCTATTCACTTTTGTGAAAACGTTGTAGAAGCTTTGCAAACCTGGATTTGGGCAATTTATCTCATTCTTCATAGCAGACCATTTAAAGCTTGGTTAAAGCTTGGCAGATTGGTTGGCGAGCATCTGTGAACTGCCAATCTTAGACTTTTCCCCAGATGTTTGATTAGGTTTAAGTCTGGGCTTTTTTTGGGCTACATTCAGACTTGCCTCAAAGTCACTTCAGTGTTATATTGGCAGTTAAAAGAGGAAATATGACCTTAGGATTTCTTCAAGTATGTGAAGTCTCATTCTTTGCCAGTCTCACTGTCCTTGCACTAAGAAGCACTTTCAAAGCATCATGTTTGACTTTAGGGAAGATGAGCAGTGCCTGTTTTCTCCAGACTTTAATTTTCATCTCATCAGACCAGAAAATCTTTTTCTTCATGCGTCCAGAGTCTTTTATATGTCACTTAGCAAACTCCATACTCCAGACTCAACATTGGCCACTCTTGACACTGATTTATGGAGTTTTGCAGAGTCGTTTGTCAATCTAACAGCTCTGCACAGTACTTCTAGAGCTCTTTTACACTTGAAGGTTCAGGGTTAAGCAATGCTTCTCTGCACTTATGTTGCATTCTTGCTTTTTGAATACATGAGTTATTCTGTTTGTGACACAATGTGTGTCTTCATTACAGGTTGGTGCTGCCCTCCGTCCTGCTTTTTCTCCTGACACTCCCTCTGACATCACAGCCAAAGCCTGCCAGGTAAAGATAGAGCCCTCATTAATCCCAACTCAGCAGCACTCACCTTCACAATCCATTAAGAAAATACTAGATTTCAACTTCACAAAAACATACAGTACCTTATGGAAATATGAAATTTAATACCAAAACTGTTATTTTAGAAGATAATAAAATGTCATGTCTTAAAGTATACGTCATGTATGTAACCACAGTTGCTAAAATGACAGTAAATCTACAAAATTCTACTACACCTGCACGTTCCATTTCTATTACATTCAAAGTGTTTCTTTAATACTGTCTTTAAAAATAGTGAAGTATTGGTTTAACAGTTTGTCAGCCATTTTTAAGGGGAATGTCTCTTGTGTGCCTCATTTACCCTTAGACTCCCATTATAAGTAAATAAGATTTCAATTCTTTTCTCAATATGATGAAAGTACTTAGGATATAGATACAGAAGATGCTGGATTATTTATTATACCTGCAGGGTTTCTGGCTAAGTAAGGACATGCCAGCATGTGAACTGATGTCATCACTGCTATTTGATCTGCAACTGTCTTTGTTTGCCCTTGTAGAGAAGGATTCATGAGTAATAAAAGCATACCACTTTAAGGATCATTCTAATAGATTTATAGTCCTTGACTTGTCTGATTATGCTTTTGACAAAGTGTGAGTTTATTACTGCTGATTTACATTGTCACTCATTCTTTGAGGAGTCTTTTTCAAAGCTTCAGGCTATATGTGACGTACCAGGTACCACTCCCACTTGACACGTTTTTGTTGCTTGACTCCTACGTGTATTTTTTAATAGAACACATAAATACAGACATAATCAGTACATGAACTGAGAACACATGAACATGAATGGATTTGCCTGAGTCTTATCATTAGATTATGGTTTACTGAGGTCCAAGATGAGATTAGTAGCAAAGCAATGTATCTACAATTATGTAGGCTTTTAGTTTGTTTACAAATCAGCAGCTAGCTTGTTGCACCATAATGTAGGAAACACCTTCCATTATCTGATTTTACCATGTTTGGCATCTGGCAATCCTTTTAACATACTCACCTGTTTTTGTTTTTGTTTTTGTCCAGGTGTGCAGTGCGTGGATTGGCAGTGGTGTCGTCAGTGATCTCAATGATCTCCGGCGTGTGCACAACCTGTTGGTATCATCACTGGACAAAGTGCAGGCCGGCAAGGGCTCATCCAGCCAGCTGTATAGTGAAAGTGCCACCACCATGGAGAAACTGGCTGTGCTCAAAGCCTGGGCAGAGGTAACAAACCCCAAGTTTATGTGGATCATTTTTCCCATTGTGTTGCAAACTATTTTATCAATGATTTATTCACAACTCTAAATGATTCTGCTGGGTGAATCATTCTTGGGAATCATGACAAAAGCATAAATAACAGTTTAGGCTTATACAACATGAACACCTCTGCTATTTCGTAAGTGAACATATGTTTTTGCTTTTTTGATGATCGGAAATTAAAGATTGGTAGGAATGAGTGATTGCCAAGCCATTACTAGATACGCTTGCAAAACCTTACCAAGAATAATCTAGTGGTCACATAAGCCTGTGTAGATGTGAAAGTTACCTGCATTAAATAATGAGTTAACATAACTTAGTTGTAAATTGGCTTGTTTCAATCTGAGTGTTGGCATTGAGCAGATACTGGCACAAACTGCCAACTGAATATCACATCTAATTTTTGAGAACTTGTTTCATTCCATTTTAATCAACCACTTTATTAATGTCTGGGCTGCGGCAGGATGGTTTTGCCAGAAAACACTAAGCACAAGGTTGGAACACCCTGGACAGGGTGCCAGTCAATCACAGGGCTTCCGCCAACCCACCCCCGCCTCAAACATAGCCGACTAAGTCAGTGTAGATCCGGGTTTGAATCTCAGCACTGGTGAACTAGCATGACTCTTTTTTTTTTTTATGTAGAGCATCTGATATTCATATTATACTCTGCATTGTTACGCATTTATGTTCAACAATTAAACGTGCTCTCCTACCATAAGGTCTATGTGGTGTCTATGAAACTGAAGAAGGAGGCGGATACAAAGCCAGCACGCATCGTACGGAACAGTGAGGATGATGAGGAGGAGGACCTGGGTGACGTGCTTCCCGCAGATAGTCTGATCACGCTAGTCCAGCCCGAGCTGCCCTGTTTGAGCCGTCTTTGGCTAGCAGCGCTCAGAGACTATGCTTTGCTCACACTGCCGGCTGAGTTCGCCAGCCAGCTGCCTCCAGAAGGTATCACTCTCCTACACTTTCCTTCTGTTGTGTAATCATTACTGTTGCATGGTATGATTCAATTCAATGACAGTTAATAGACAGCTGCTTCATTTGCTTTCATGTTCTCCAGTCTTTTTGCTTTTATTTGAGCTCCCTTTTGGTAGGCAGATCTAATTAGACTGGGTTTGGTAATGGTAGGAGGAGTGTGGTGGCAGGTAGGGTTGGTGTCTGACAGCTCCAGGGTCCTAGAGACCTAGATTTCATTCTTATTCATTTGTCACTCTCTGTATGGTGGTCAATTTGTACACTGCAGGCATTCTGCTTTTTCTATTTACTAAAACATTTCAAAAGGTTGACTGGGTAATCCAAATTGCCCCTAGGTGTAAGTGTCTTGTATTGCCCTGCTGTGGCGTAATGTACTATTTAGGTTGTATTTGTACCATGAACCCACTGTTGTCAGGTAGCTCCAGAACAACTGAATCCCTAATGAGAAGGAATTGATTAATAAATGACAACAAATAATGAGAGAGTCTCCCACTTCTGACTGAATGTGTAAAGGAAACCCTTGTTTCTGCACAGGTGGGGCATTTTACACTCCGGAGACCATAGACACAGCACGCCTGCACTACCGGAGCTCTTGGGCCCCCATATTGCATGCTGTGGCCCTGTGGCTCAACACCACTGACTTTGGGACTCATGAAGGTTTGGAAGAACCCCAAAATACCACAACAGGACCTTCACTGTTTCCACACGGACCTCCTGCTCCCAGCAAAAGCCATGATGAGCTGGTCAAAGACAAAATGCATCTGCTCTTGGGTGAGTCTCTTTTAGAATAATAGTGTACATAAACCGATCAGCCTCAACAGTAAAAGCACTGACAGATGGAGTCAATAACATTTAGCAACTCTTATTACAAAGGCACTTGCAATGGTTGGGATATTTTGAGCAGCATTTGAGCAATCACATCTTGAAACTGTTGTGTTTGAAGCAGGAAAATTGAGCAACCGTAAGTGACTTTGACAAGGGCCCCATATAGTGATGGCTAGTTGACTGGGTCACAGCATCTCCAAAACAATCTTGTAGAGTGTTCCTAGTATGCCGTTTGTTAATACCTAGCAAAGGTCATCCAGGGAAGGCAACCGGTAACTGCGACAGGGCTGTGGGCACCCAAGGCTCATTAATGTATGCAAAGGCTAGGCTGTCTGGTCTTATCCCACAGAACAGCTATGGAATGATATCAGAACTCGCAGTGCATGGACGCTTGCTGTGTATAGGACTACATAGATGCAGACTGGTTACAATGCCTTTGCTGACCCCTGGGCGCCAGATCCAAATTTTTAGTAAAAGCTTTAGTAAAAGTTCTTTCCTCACCAGGCATAAGCATCGAGTTCCTGTGTTTTCCGCGGCCTGAGGAGCCCATCGAGCGAGTGATGTCTTGTCTGCAGGCCTTGGGCACGCTGCTTGAGTGCCCACGCGCTAGAAAACACATTGCAGAGGACCAGGTGAGCATGATAATAGCGTCGTTAGGAAGGATACAAAATGCATTATCTTGTTTAGCACAGATATGACAAATTAAAGAAAAAATTTGCAGTTACATCTTATCTATTATTTATTAAGCTATGTTACTGTATACCTGCTTTGGCTGAATCGTAACTGATTTGTTTGCATGTTTTGTAGTTGCTCGCTGTGGAGCTGCTAAACGTTCTTCACAGGCTGTTATTAACACGAGACCCTCCCAGCGTGCAGCTGCAGGTGATGACTGTGGTCCAGGAGACCATTCGCTCAGCTCATGAACATCTGGAGCAACTCAGGAGCTCTAAAAGTAAGTAAACTTATCCAAAGCGACTTACACAATGAGCAACTGAGGGTTAAGGGCCTTGCTCAGGGACCCAACAGTGGCAACTTGGTGGTGGCGGGGCTTGAACCGGCAACCTTCTGTTTACTAGTCCAGTACCTTAACCACTGAGCTATCACTGGCCCATACATGGATAGGTGCATACATGGATGGAGGTAGATTTCTCTATATGCAAAGGCATCAGTCCATGGCTAGAGAGAGTGGGTGGATCCCTAAAATCAATCAAGGATGATTGGTTAGTGGAATTGTTTGAGAAATCCATGGATTGGTTGGATATAATTGACCAGATGAATGTGTTGATTGGTCAAGAATGGTCAGAGCCCATGTACTTTATCTTCTCATGTCTCCAAATGATGACGTATCATGTGAAAGGCTTAAACACTGTGGTAGGCGCCAATCAGCGCAAAACTTATCATGTAAAAATAGTCAAACATTGGCCCTAACAAGGCCTCTAAGATCACATCGGACTGCACTAATTCGGCACACGATTTGTTTACCAAGTTTTTCCAGTCACTTTGGTCACTTTTGATCTGCTACACTAATTAGGAGTAGAACTTTATTGTTATACCAGTAAATATGTTACATTGTCAGAATCTGCTGCTGTGTATTCATTCCATTCATTCCAAATCCTCTGTACAGCATGGGTTACCTGTCTCTCACCTCAGGAATTTCAGGGTACAAAGGTGTCTGGAATGCTGTGCACATGATAAATAAAACTACTTGACTTGAAGGATCCTTGGATTTGTAGGAGGGCCCTGGAATGTTAATGCTTCCATTAATGGTTAGATGGATGGATCCATAGATTGGTGGAGAAATGAGTCATGGCTTTGATAGGTCAGTTGATTGATTTGGGGATGATTAGATAAATCCATATATCCATCTGTGATTGATTAGAACATTTAAAAAATCCACTACTATGCATAGCAGACCCTGTGTTAGATCGCACACAAGTCATTTGGGTCTGTCTCAAAACCTAGTGAGCTCTCTATTTTAAAATTAAAAATTTTTTATGAAGTGTAATTTCTTTGTGGGTCAATTTTGGGTTTGTCAGTAACAATTTAACAGTTTTTGGTTATATGGATGGAGAGGTTAGCTGGCATGCTATTGTGTTGGATGGCCTCAGCCCACTGGTTTAAATGGCCTGAGGCTAATTTGTTAGCTTGGTGTGCTAAAGCTGCGGCGACGTAATAGCTTTCTAACTAGAGCGTCTGAATAATCTGCCTTCTAAAGTTTGATGTCAGTTAGAATTCTCCTACAAGGCAACCCTTTGTGTAAGCAGCTCAAGCAGCTTATTGCATGTTTTTCAGTTCACATTGCATTTGCGTTAATCTAAGAGCGTAACGTGTGTCTCTCAGGTGATGAAAAGAGTGGTGAGAAGGAATCAACAGAACCCCTGGGAGAAGGCTCAGACTCCGGGGAGCTTCAACCAGGGAAATCTTTGGTCTTTGCTGCCATGGAGCTTCTGGTGTTCCTCTTGGTGCGTCACTTGCCTCAGATCAACGCCAAAGCATCTGACTCACCCAGCCATGTACCTGCCAAACCTCAGCAGCTCTCGGAACACAGCAACCGCCTGCTGGCAGCTGCTGTAGGCATCCTGGCAGAGCTGCCCACACTCTGCTCTCCAGCGGGTACACACACACACACACACACAGACACACACACACAATTTACATAACATGCTCTAATTTTTGCATCATAATTCTCACATTTTCAATAAGGCCTGTTTTTTGCTAGATTAGCGCCCCCACAGAACAGACTCAGACACTCAGTCTCATGAAAAATGAACAGAGATTCAGGATAATCAGAGCAGCTTTCTGTTAAGGGTTGATCACTAGATTGGTTAAAAGTGATGTGCTTCTTTTAGCTTATATTAGGTTTTCTATATTGACCTCTCTCTATTTACGTGTTCAGTATTCAACCCCAAGCAGGAATTACTGTGTTGTCACAGACTACACTTTACATTTAAATGGTCCAAGACTATTCAACTATGTTCAACTATCTATCAAAATGTTATTTTCTGTTTTTCTTTTAGCTGCTCCGGTAATTAGGGGTTGCCACAGTGGGTAATTCTAGTCATATATCTGAACTGCCCTTCCTGACACAATTGTTCTTATTTTAATCCGGACCTTAGGACCAGCACAGAGAGCGCACTGACAAGTGCCTTTCCCAATGGCTGGGCTTTTCGGCCACACCCTCCCTCCATCAGATATAGCCGGTTGCCTGACTGGCACTGCTGAGATTCATACTCCAGATCTCAGTGGTACTGTATTGCTCAGGGGCCCAACAGCAGCGTCCTAGCAGTGGTGTGGTCTTTTACCAGTACCTTAACCACTAAATTACCAATGCCTTTATATCTATTTACACTCATTTTATAATCCAGGCTTAAACACTTTATAGCATTATGAAGGTAATAATAAACCCTGAATAATAATAATAATTTAAAAACATGATGTTTTACAAGGCTGCCACTTACATTTAAAAGTTAAAAACATTAGGGCTTAAAAACCCACTTAAATATGGGCTATGGCATTAAAGTTTAAACCAATGTCACATACATAAACTAACATTACATAACATTACTAACATTAATGTTGGCGACTATTGATAGACTGTATGTATCTGTATCAATATCAGACACACTGCTCACACAGTCCATAGTTTTTATCTTGTTGTGTTTAGACTAGTAATTATTATTATGGCGTCCCCACGTAGACCGAGGATAGATATCCAGTGCGATGCTTGGTTCTCCGTCAGTGTTTGGCTCTCTGATGGCTGATGAGGCCAGTTCTTAAGGCAAACATTCTTGGACATTTTTCACAAGGGATTGTAAGAGCTCGAGGTTGCCGGGCTCTTTCCTTCCTCCGTTGTCTATAGACTAAACTAATATAGACTAGTAACTATACTTATTTCATCTGTTACAATCATAATATCATTTAGACTTGTAACCAGTTTACTCAATTTCATCTTCTACAATCATAAGATCATTCTGTTGTGTTAATAGGGAGCATGACCATCCTTCCCACTGTTCTATTCCTAATCTGCGGGGTGCTGAAGGAGACAGCAGTAAAGACTCTTGACGGTGCGGTGCCCATGCCTGTCTCTGCTGCCCTGCAGGCTATTAGGTCTATCATCACATCCCCGCTGGGTCGCGAAGAGGAGATCAAGAAGCAGTGGACCAGCGTGGTGAGAAGTAGCCTGGCATCTGTGCTGGAGTACTCAGAGCCAGGTGAGATCAACACAGTGTTCCAGTGGAGTGGAGTGACTGGTTTAGTACCAGGGCTTTCCTTGTATTCGCTTGTCATTTTCTTTTTAACTTTGATATTTGTTTTTCTCTCAGATGAGTCGAGACCCAGCATGGATGAGGTGAGCATGCTGACAGCAATTACTCTGTTTTTGGTGTCTGCCAGCACTGAGCTGGTCGGGGTCACCAGCTTACAGAAAGGATGCATGGAGCGCTTCCGAAACGGCCTTAACTCCAGCAACCCACTGGTAAGTAATAGTGTACAAAATGCTTGCCCAGTTTGAAGTGGTAAAGGTCTGGCATACATTCAAATTAGTGTGTCCCTCAGATTGTTTGCAGATCAAAAAGACTATATGAATAAAATGTAGTGTGTTTATGTAGAGGCAAATATTTATAAGGCTGTACATACAGAAGGGGGCAAAGCTATGAGACCGCTAGTAAAAATTATACTATTTTGTATTTTTCTTGAATGTATATATATTGTTTTCATTACAAATCATATAATAAGTAGCAATTAAGCAAGTAAATGTTGAACATGAATTCCGAAATCTCTTAGTATCTTATATATAACATTATGACCACCTTCCTAATATTGTGTTGGTCCCCCTTTTGCAGCCCCACACGCAACAGACTGTGATGCACTGTGTATTCTGACTCCTTTCTATCAGAACCAGCATTAAGTTCTTCAGCAATTTGAGCTACAGTAGCTCGTCTGTTGGGTCTGACTACACGGGCCAACCTTCACTCCCCACGTGCATCAATGAGCCTTGGCCGCCCATGACCCTGTCACCGGTTTACCACTGTTCCTTCCTTGGACCACTTTTGATAGATACTGACCACTGCAGACCGGGAACACCCCACAAGGCCTGACCCAGTCGTCTAGCCATCACAATTTGGCCCTTGTCAAACTCGCTCAAATCCTTATGCTTGCTTTCTGCTTCTAACATCAACTTTGAGGATAAAATGTTCACTTGCTGCCTAATATATCCCACCCACTAACAGGTGCTGTGATGAAGAGATAAACAGTGTTATTCACTTCATCTGTCAGTGGTCATAATGTTATGCCTGGTTGGTGTATGTTCCCACTTTTGCTGTAATGACAGCTTGCATTCAAACTGTCATGGACTTCACAAGTTCTCAGCAAAAGGTGTTGGTTCATGCTTTTCCTTCATAAGAGCATCTTGTGATCTTGTGTTATATAATGGTTGGTTTACTCTGATACATGCTCAGTTGGGTTTAGATCAAGTGTATGTGGAGGAGTCCATGATATTCAGCACTCTTTGATCTACTTTAGTTGTCAAGTAGTTGCCAAACATTGAGTTTTGGGATTTGTAATGAAAACAGTGTATTCAATTCAGGTAATATAAAACAACATATAAGCAGGTAGATTAAAGGTTTCAGATTTTGGGATGGCCACTATCAGTAGAAGTTTTTTTCTCTAAGTTATGGTGGCACCGCGGTCCACTACTGCTGAAATCCAGTCAGGCGTCTACACAGACGTGATTGGCTGTGTGATAGATTCCCATGTTGTTCAGTGTATTCCTGCCTTGTACCCAGTGTTTACTGGTAGGACCGGAGCCGCCATGACCCTGGCCAGAATAATTAATGTAGTACTAAAAGTAGTGATGTAGTTTAATGTTTCTTTCCTCTGTATTTTCTGTACTCAAAGATGGAAGAGAGTAAACCATACAATCTTTTACATTTTTACAAACACACTATATTGCCAAAAGTATTCGCTCGTCTGCCTTCACACACATATGAACTTGAGTGACGTCCCATTCTTAATCCATAGGGTTTAATATGATGTCGGCCAACCCTTTGCAGCTATAACAGCTTCAACTCTTCTGGGAAGGCTTTCCACAAGGTTTAGGAGTGTGTTTATGGGAATGTTTGACCATTCTTCCAGGAGCGCATTTGTGAGGTCAGACACTGATGTTGGACGAGAAGGCCTGGCTCACAGTCTCCGCTCTAATTCATCCCAAAGGTGTTCTATCGGGTTGAGGTCAGGACTCTGTGCGGGTGCAGGCCAGTCAAGTTCTTCCACACCAAACTCGCTCATCCACGTCTTTATGGACCTTGCTTTGTGCACTGGTGCGCAGTCATGTTGGAACAGGAAGGGGCCATCCCCAAACTGTTCCCACAAAGTTGGGAGCAGCTGCTCGCCCATGGAAACCCATTACCTAAAGCTCTCTACACACTGTTCTTGAGATAATCTGAAGGCCACATGAAGTTTGGAGGTCTGTAGCGATTGACTCTGCAGAAAGTTGGTGACCTCTGCGCACTATGCACCTCAGCATCCGCTGACCCCGCTCTGTCATTTTACGTGGTCTAACACTTCGTTGCTGTCATTCCCAGTCGCTTCCACTTTGTTATAATACCACTGACAGTCGACTGTGGAATATTTAGTAGTGAGGAAATTTCACAACTGACTTGTTGCACAGGTGGCATCCTATCACGGTACCACGCTGGAATTCACTGAGCTCCTGAGAGCGACCCATTCTTTCACTAATGTTTGTAGAAGCAGTCTGCATGCCTAGGTGCTTGTTTTTATACATCTATGACCATGGAAGTGATTGGAACACCTGAATTCAATGATTTGGATGGGTGAGTGAATACTTTTGGCAATATAGTGTATATGTGAATACATTTTGAAAATGACCACCAGTCGCAGCATCTCAAAGCCTATACCAGAAAACATTGCTCTTATGTTTACTATTGCTCTTGGTTTGTATAATGTATGAATCAAATCATTTTCTTCTTTGTGTTTAATATGTGTAAAATATCTCTGTGATCCTACTAAACACCACAGGTGCAAGCACGATGTTACCAGCTGCTGCTGTCAGTGTTCCAGCACTCTGACCGCACTCTCTCCACTCCCTACATTCACGCTTTGGCTCCTGCATTAGTGGAGAAGCTAAAGGCGGCAGAGTGCTCACGGCCCAACACCCCGGCCGAACTTCAAGCCTTGCAGGAGGGAGTCAAAGTGCTCGAGGGTTTGGTGGCTTTGGGGGAGGAACAAAACAGTGAGTAGCAACCTTCTTTGCATTACATGTTTTTATATACATGCCATATGTTTTTATTCTGTTCCAATACAGAATTAGTGTAAAAGGGGCTTAAAAACGTATATGAAAAAAATAAGCAGTTACAGTAGGTCTGTGTGAAAATGCTCATGAGAAACATTTTTGCTGCATCACCTCCACTGGCTTCCTGTAGCTACATGCGTCTCTGATGATTGCCCACAAAGCCAAAACCTGTTCTGCTCACTCGGGTGCTAGATAAAACATTCTCTGGCCGTCCGAATTGCTGAGACTCTTGCTTATGTAAAAGATGACTGAATAACTACCTCGCCATTTATCACTTTAAAACATGATGCACTGGTAGCGCAGCGGTCTGTTACGCTTGCCCACCACTGCTGCCATCTAGATTAGAATCTCAGAGGTGCTGTCAGCCTGTCGGGCATCTACACAGATATGATTGCCTTGCATTCAGTGTTATGTAATGTAATAAATGTAAATAAAAACATAGCAATGATAACTTGTATATAATTAAAACATTACAGAATAATATATTTAATGTTGTTTTGTTATATTTATAATAATTTAGTTGTTTTTTTATTATATATTCTAAATTTGACAGCTATAACAAGTTAGAAAAAGTTAAGACGGGCATGTTAACCACTTTTTAGTTTAGAAAGTGGAGGTTTTTTCCTATTTTTGCTTCATATATTTGCTTGATAATTGATATCGCACTTCATTATGCACTACACATTTTTAAAGGAAACTGGACTGCAGACAGGCCAGTCAAGCACCAGCACTCATACTACAAAGCCACACAATTGTAAAACGCATATGACTTGGCCTTGTCTTGCTGAAACAAGCATACACCGATGAGGCATAACATTATGACCACATTCCTAATATTGTGTTGGCCCCCCTTTTGCTGCCCCATACGCAACAAACTTTCTATCAGAACCAGCATTAACTTCTTCAGCAATTTGAGCTACAGTAGCTCGTCTGTTGGATCGGACCACACGGGTCAGCCTTCAATCCCCACGTGCATCAATGAGCCTTGGCCGCCCATGACCCTGTCGCCGCTTTACTACTGTTCCTTCCTTGGACCACTTTTGATAGATACTGACCACTACAGACCGGGAACACCCCACAAGAGTTGCATTAGCCATTACAATTTGGCCCTTGTCAAACTCGCTCAAATCCTTACGCTTGGTCATTTTTCCTGCTTCTAACATCAACTTTGAGGATAAAATGTTCACTTGCTGCCTAATATATCCCAACCACTAACAGGTGCCATGATGAAAAGATAATCAGTGTTATTCACTTCACCTGTCAGTGCTCATAATGTGAACATCTGGGACTAACACACCCCTATACCCCATATATTGGTTAAATTCATTTTTATGCCATCCAGTGGCTTTACAGGGGATTGGAAGTTACTGGATATAATGTGTCTGTATTATCCTTGGCTGATAAAGTGAGCACACAAACAAATTAAGCTACCTAAATTACTTAACTGTATTTATCTTTTACTGCTAATCTAATGCACTATATTTTCTCTTTATCTTAAACAGGGGTTCAGCTGCTGGCTCTGCTTGTTCCCACACTCATCTCCTACCTGGTGGATGAGAATGCCTTCTTCAGTGCCACGCCCACCTCCAAGGCATTGCACGATTTTGCTCTACAGAACTTAATGCGTATCGGCCCGTTGTACCCCGTCGCCTTCAAGACAGTCATGGGGGCAGCACCTGACCTCAAGACCCGCCTCGAGTCGGCCATCAGGGCCAATCAGGCAAGCAGCAAAGCCAAGACCATGGCTCGGCAGACCCAACCTAGCGTCCAGGCCGCGCCCACTATTAAACTCAAAACCAGCTTTTTCTAGGAAATTGGAATTCAAATGAAATTATGGCTATTTATTGGCAGAGGAAGTTCTGTGTTTTTGTGAATTTGGTTTGCTTCTTAAGGACTGATATTCAATACGCATTTGTAAATATGGTACAGTTTTTGTGTTGTATGGTAGTGAAATTGTTATTTTGAAGAAGGTAGATGGGTAAAGTAGGCGGTCTGCACACAGGCATGATAATTAATGTAGATTAGCTGAGACTTCTCTAACAAATGTTCAAAAAATTAATACAAACACATCAAGAATTTACAAATGTTGTTTATCCAACCTAATTTACATATTTCATTTTAAAAAGCAGGGGTAATGCTTTCATAATTGGATTGTATTTCCAGTCAGATATGTAAGAGTTATTAAAGACAGACACCATACTATAACCATAAATGAAATTTGTTTCATGATACAAAAATATTATAATATCAATATCACGTTGTATTGCCACACCTGGGCTTTTATCCATCCTATTTCCTCGGCTGCTCCCGTTAGGGGTCGCCGGCAGATCGTGATCCGCATTATTGATTTGGCACAGTTTTCACGCCGGATGGCCTTCCTGACACAACCCTCCCTATTTATCCGGGCTTGAGAGGTTTAGGAGGTTTGTGCATCCTAGTGGCTAGGTTAAGGTGTAGCCTAGTGGTTAAGGTACAGGACTAGTAATCCAAAGGTTGCTGGTTCAAGCCCCACCACTGCCAGGTTTCTGCTGTTGGGCCCTTGAGCAAGGCCCTTAACCCTCAATTCCTCAGACTGTATACAGTACTGTACTGTAATGTAAGTCGCTTTGGATAAAGGCGTCTGCTAAATGCTGAAAATGTAAATGTAGATACCTATAGGACAATTCAGTGTCTCCAATTAGCCTGGCTGCATGTTTTTGGACTGTGGGAGGAAACCGGAGCACCCAGAGGAAACCCACGCAGACACGTGGAGAACACCTGGAGACCGCCCCACCTGGGGATCGAACCCAGGACCTTCTTGCTGTGAGGCGACAGTGCTACCCACATAGCCACCGTGCCCCCTGACT
Source organism: Trichomycterus rosablanca (assembly GCF_030014385.1). Lineage (NCBI taxonomy): Eukaryota > Metazoa > Chordata > Actinopteri > Siluriformes > Trichomycteridae > Trichomycterus > Trichomycterus rosablanca. Next base: position 13,459,536 of record NC_086001.1, on the reverse strand, counting down.
GGTATATTTTTTACTTTAAAGCTGATGTAAAGTCTCTTATAGAAGCACTTCTTGCTTATTATATAATTCGCTTACATTCAGTAGCTGCCCCATCCTGAATCACTGGGTGCAAGGTGGAAATGCATCCTGCGCAGGGCATCATATACTCATCTACCTATTTATTCACTCACATCCTGGGCAGCCCCGAGCATCCTATATCCACTTGTTCTTTTTGACGTTTTTTGGGAAATGGGAGGAAACCAGAGTGCAGTAAAGAAAGGTGAAAATGTCTCCCTTATATTTGGCATTCAGACCATCCACTGCCATTCACTTCAACTATGCTTGTTTGTGTTTTTGTCTCATTCTCCCCCCCCCCCCCCCCCCCCCCCAGTTTTCTCCCCCCCCAATCTAGTCCTGTCCAATTACCCTGAAAGCATCCTCTATACTGATTCGACCCTTCACCGCTGACTGAGGACGCCTCTCAACTGACATACGCCCCCTCCAAAAATGCAGTACAGACTGCATTTTTCACCTGCACGAGTCGAGTTCATACACCGACGGGCACTGTGTACGGAGGGCCACACCCCCATCAGCATTATTCCTCAGCCCTGTGCAGGCGCCATCAGTCAGCCAGCAGGGGCCGCAGTTGCACCCAGTTATGAGGACCTATGATCCGACTTTTTACCCCTAACCCTGAACAACAGCCAATCGTTGTTCATGCAGCCGCCCAGTCCAGTCGGAAGGCAGAGCTGAGATTCGATACGATGTATTTGAAACCCCGCCTCTGGTTCGCTAGTGTACTTTTTACCGTCTTATTCTTTACATTTGCTCCATCCTGCAGAGACCAGACCAATGAGCAGGGAATATTGTTACATTTATCTGTATCATTCCATCAATTGTTCTTCGTTTTTTAAACCATGTCACTCTCTGTCTGATTTTTAGTTGTACGTAGGCATAGATCAGCTGTTATGTTTGTAACAACCTTATTTACATAATGCATTAAAAACCATTTCACTTGATAGGAAAGCCATCATATACATTCAGATTAATAAGACTGAGTTTACATGAATTCATCTCTCCTTGTCATGTAAAAACAATGATATCAGTCTGTCTCTTCACTATTCATCTGTACTTTCTCTTTGTTCACATTACCTGTGAGTAACGGTTTAGATCATTTGTAAATAACTGCAGGATTTCAATTCCAGATTATTATTTATTACTTATGGCCAGAATGAACTGAATAATGCATTCATGAGTTACAGTAACAGTACAAATGTTCTGCATATTACATTATGTTATTAATTTTGTGTTAATGAGTTGTTTTGATGATGATGTGTAGTTTTATGTTTTTATCATGAATCATGCAACCCTGATCAAACTGGACAGTCATTTTTCAATGTAAGTGAACTGTGTGTAAAATCATGCTGTTACATTGATTGTAAATGAAACAATAAAAAACGAAATGTAACTCAAAAACAAGTATTTTGTTCTGCTTTTGTACATTAATCTGAATTCAACCAAGCCTGATTGGCGAGGCTGTACAATACAGTATTGCTGAAGCGGGTGGGTGTGTGTGGCAAAGTGGCAAATTCTAATTGGAATATTTACTAATGATAGGCAAATATAGCTGCATGAATAAATTACAATTTACACCGATCAGCCATAACATTAAAACCATCTCCTTGTTTCTACACTCACTGTCCATTTATCAGCTCCACTTACCATATAGAAACACTTTGTAGTTCTACAATTACTGACTGTAGTCCATCTGTTTCTCTGCATGCTTTGTTAGCCCCCTTTCATGCTGTTCTTCAATGGTCAGGACTCTCCTAGGACCACCACAGAGCAGGTATTATTTAGGTGGTGGATCATTCTCAGCACTGCAGTGACACTGACATGGTGGTGGTGTGTTAGTGTGTGTTGTGCTGGTATGAGTGGATAAGACACAGCAGTGCTGCTGGAGTTTTTAAACACCTCACTGTCACTGCTGGACTGACAATAGTCCACCAACCAAAAATATATCCAGCCAACAGCGTCCTGTGACAAGCATCCTGTGACCACTGCTGAAGGTCTAGAAGATGACCAATTCAAACAGCAGCAATAGATGAGCGATCGTCACTGACTTTACATCTACAGGGTGGACCAACTAGGTAGGAGTGTCTAATAGAGTGGACAGTGAATGGACACGGTATTTCAAAAATATAAATATATATGAAATTTGTTGAGGGGGCACAAAAAATTTTTTTGCACTGGGGCCCATGAGCTCCTAGTTACGCCACTAGAGTGTGAGGTGCTTTCCAATATATATATAGATATAGATATATATACTGTATATATATACAGTGTATCACAAAAGTGAGTACACCCCTCACATTTCTGCAGATATTTAAGTATATCTTTTCATGGGACAACACTGACAAAATGACACTTTGACACAATGAAAAGTAGTCTGTGTGCAGCTTATATAACAGTGTAAATTTATTCTTCCCTCAAAATAACTCAATATACAGCCATTAATGTCTAAACCACCGGCAACAAAAGTGAGTACACCCCTAAGAGACTACACCCCTAAATGTCCAAATTGAGCACTGCTTGCCATTTTCCCTCCAAAATGTCATGTGACTCGTTAGTGTTACTAGGTCTCAGGTGTGCGTAGGGAGCAGGTGTGTTCAATTTAGTAGTACAGCTCTCACACTCTCTCATACTGGTCACTGAAAGTTCCAACATGGCACCTCATGGCAAAGAACTCTCTGAGGATCTTAAAAGACGAATTGTTGCGCTACATGAAGATGGCCAAGGCTACAAGAAGATTGCCAACACCCTGAAACTGAGCTGCAGCACAGTGGCCAAGATCATCCAGCGTTTTAAAAAAGCAGGGTCCACTCAGAACAGACCTCGCGTTGGTCGTCCAAAGAAGCTGAGTGCACGTGCTCAGCGTCACATCCAACTGCTGTCTTTGAAAGATAGGCGCAGGAGTGCTGTCAGCATTGCTGCAGAGATTGAAAAGGTGGGGGGTCAGCCTGTCAGTGCTCAGACCATACGCCGCACACTACATCAAATTGGTCTGCATGGCTGTCACCCCAGAGGGAAGCCTCTTCTGAAGTCTCTACTCAAGAAAGCCCGCAGTTTGCTGAAGACATGTCAACAAAGGACATGGATTACTGGAACCATGTCCTATGGTCTGAGACCAAGATTAATTTGTTTGGTTCAGATGGTCTCAAGCATGTGTGGTGGCAATCAGTGAGGAGTACAAAGATAAGTGTGTCATGCCTACAGTCAAGCATGGTGGTGGGAATGCCATGGTCTGGGGCTGCATGAGTGCAGCAGGTGTTGGGGAGTTACATTTCATTGAGGGACACATGAACTCCAATATGTACTGTGAAATACTGAAGCAGAGCATGATCCCCTCCCTCCGGAAACTGGGTCGCAGTACAGTGTTCCAGCATGATAATGACCCCAAACACACCTCTAAGACGACCACTACTTTATTGAAGAGGCTGAGGGTAAAGGTGATGGACTGGCCAAGCATGTCTCCAGACCTAAACCCAATAGAACATCTTTGGGGCATCCTCAAGCGGAAGGTGGAGGAGCGCAAAGTCTCGAATATCCGCCAGCTCCGTGATGTCGTCATGGAGGAGTGGAAAAGCATTCCAGTGGCAACCTGTGAAGCTCTGGTAAACTCCATGACCAGGAGAGTTAAGGCAGTTCTGGGAAATAATGGTGGCCACACATAATATTGACACTTCAGGAACTTTCACTAAGGGGTGTACTCACTTTTGTTGCCGGTGGTTTAGACATTAATGGCTGTATATTGAGTTATTTTAAGGGAAGAATAAATTTACACTGTTATATAAGCTGCACACAGACTACTTTTCATTGTGTCAAAATGTCATTTTGTCTGTGTTGTCTTATGAAAAGATATACTTAAATATCTGCAGAAATGTGAGGGGTGTACTCACTTTTGTGATACACTGTATATGCTGTATGCTGATAGCTGATCAGAATGAATTAAAGTGAGGTGCGTGGTTGAGTTCATGTCATGGAGGGGCCCCCCTCCCTGCCCCCTTTGTAATTATGCCCCTGTCACTCACACATTACCTTATTTTCTTTTATTTAGGTGTAATTTAAAGTAACCAATCCATCTTCTGGTTGTTTGTGGGATAAAATCCATGCTGAAGTTGGATGAACCTGCCAAACTTGTCAAAAGGATGATTCAATAGCAGGTTTAAACCTAGGTTAATGGTGTAAGGCACTTTCTATTTCAGCATTTGTGTCACTCTAGTCAGTTCCGCACAGCAAATGTGGGTCCCGACCAGGGTTTTATTATTTCCAACCGTCTATGAGAAGTTTAGAATGTTTACATCATGTTCATCAAAGGATCTAGTTTGCTCTCACCTTAAAATACATGCAGAAGATGCACTGGTTTGGCACTGAATTAGCCCCAGATGAAGGTGAGTCAAGACATTGGTTAATGTGTATGCTGTCCTGACATGGTTAGCTTTGAGCCAAGTGTTTGGGTGGTGCCGGAACCACCGCGATAATTACAGGATTAAAAGGTTGGGGAAAGTTTAACCTCCTCACTCCTGAGATTGGACATTTTAAAAACAAACAATATCCTGTAACAACACTTGTTTATTTCAGCATTTATTATTTCAGACATTATACAAAAAAATAATAATTGCATGGGGACTGTGAGTTATTCAGTGTGCAGTATACTGGACATTTGGAATTAAGAGCATGAAATGTGCAAGATTCTGGAAAAATTTACATATTATTATTACCATTATAACATGACATATGAAGTATTGTACATTTATGGCATAATGTAATACATGTTTATAACATTAAAAGCATATACTAGTTCATACAGAAGTTAAAATTTAAATTTTAATATTCTAATTTTTATATAAATATTTTAAATATTTAATTTAATTTTAACTGTTTTCATTTCAAAAACTCAAATCTTAAAAATTAAAACTCAAACTTTTTAATTAAAACATTCAGCTGTGTTCACCTTTCCTCAGAATCACTTGACTCCTGATCACTTTCACTATTTCACTATGCTACTCTCAACACTAGATTGTATGTCAGATTATGGATTTATGTTCCCTACATAGTGCACTAGAAAGTATAACTAGATGATGATTTGTGTTCCTTACATAGTGCACTAGATAGTGTATTACATAATTAATTATGTTCCCTACATAGTGCACTAAGTTGTATATCAGATAATGGATTTAGGTTCCCTACATAGTGCACTAGACAGTATATTAGACAATTGATTTATGTTCCCTTCAAAGTGCACTAGATAGTGTATTAGATAACGCATTCATGTTCACTACATAGTGCACTAGAAAGTATAACTAGATGATGATTTGTGTTCCTTACATAGTGCACTAGATAGTGTATTACATAATTAATTATGTTCCCTACATAGTGCACTAGATTGTTTATCAGATAACGGATTTATGTTCCCTACTTAGTGCACTAGACAGTATATTAGACAATTGATTTATGTTCCCTACTTAGTGCACTAGACAGTATATTAGACAATTGATTTATGTTCCCTATTTAGTGCACTAGACAGTATATTAGACAATTGATTTATGTTCCCTACTTAGTGCACTAGACAGTATATTAGACAATTTATTTATGTTCCCTATTTAGTGCACTAGACAGTATATTAGACAATTGATTTATGTTCCCTACTTAGTGCACTAGACAGTATATTAGACAATTGATTTATGTTCCATACATAGTGCACTTGGGATGTCTGGGATAGTTTAATGTGTCCCATTACTAAACTTTTAACATGTAAACAAGGACTACGTCTCCCATAATGCATCAGCGCATTCGTCTGTGGGCGTGGCTTAGTGTGTCCTATAGCGTCAGTGAGTGACAGCTGGCTGTCAGAGAGCTACAGAGAGTGAGCGAGCGAGGCGAGTTTAACCGTCGCTAAAGAAAACCGAGCGTTCATACATAAACACCCTCTTTCAGCGGATTAAAGGAGCCAGCAGGTGTGTTTGGAGGTGCCGAGCCCCGGCCATGGACGAGCATGCAGGGCCCGGCGTTTTCTTCAACAACAACAATAACCCGGTGATGCCGAGTGGCGGTAGCGGCGGCGGGCCTGGACGAGGAGCTGCGGCCGAGGGGAGCAGCGCTGAGCCAGCTACTTCTCACTACAGCATCCCGGCTATACTGCACTTCCTCCAGCACGAGTGGGCCCGCTTCGAGCTAGAAAGAGCGCAGTGGGAGCTGGAGAGAGCAGAGTTACAGGTACGAGGCGTTTAAATACTGAATTCAGTTATAAATGTGTACAGTTTTCATTCAAATAAACGGCTTAGTGTGAAGTGTTAGCGAGGCGTTAGCTAGCCGCTTTAGCTACCGTGCTAACCGAGGCTAGTGCACAGACCGCATACTAGCGTACTACATAGTATGTGAAGATAGAACGGTCACTGTTTGTGCTGCTGTGATTTGACATACTAGCGTACTAAGTAGTACGGTCAGTGCTAATAGTAGTATACGGTGTGACTGCTGCTTTAGCCACGACATTAGCCCGAGTTAGCTACTATATACTATATAGCGCGTTTTAATAGTGTGTGTAAGTGTAGTAACGGCGCTTTGTGTTGCAGTGATTTCACACACTCTGTAGTACGCTAGTAGTAAATAATAGTACGTTATAGTATCAGGCTACAGCGTTAGCATGAGGACCGTTCTCAAACCGCACACTAGCGTACTATGTAGTATGTGAAAACCCACTCATTTACATTTACATTTTCAGCATTTAGCAGACGCTTTTATCCAAAGCGACTTATAGTAGTGTGACAGTATACTGTCTAAGCAATTGAGAGTAAGGGCCCAACAGTGGCAACCTGGCAGTGGTGGGGTTTGAACCAGCAACCTTTGGATTACTAGTCCAGTACCTTCACCACTAGGCTACAACTGCCCTTACTATATTACTATATTGAAATATGGCTGCTGCTATAGCAATAACATTGATCCGAGGCTGCTTCCCAAAGCCCATACGACGGAAGTAAATATAATGTAAAAATAAGGATTGACATACTATTATTATATATTGTAGTACTCATCCTACATGCTGTGTCGGTGGCACGGTGGCTAAGTGGGCAGCACTGTCGCCTCACAGCAAGAAGGTCCTGTGTCCTTTCTGTGTGGAGTTTGCATGTTCTCCCCGTGTCTGCGTGGATTTCCTCCGGGTGCTCCGGTTTCCTCCCACAGTCCAAAGACATGCAATGAGGTGAATTGGAGACACTGAATTGTCCATGACTGTGTTTGTTATAACCTTGTGAACTGATGAATCTTGTGTAATGAGTGAATGTAACCAAAGTGTAAAACATGACGTTAAAATCCTAATAAACAAACAAACATGTTGTGCACTTTGTAAATATTCCACACACTGCTAACTTACATTATCTGTATATCACTGTATATTACCATTGGTACGTTAGCATATATTGTGTACCTTTGCTTAAATGTACATACATAGATTGCTTACTGGATACTGTACATACATACATGCACACGTCCATACATTTTCTATATATTGCCTGTATATAGTCTTATAGTTTGTATATTTTTGTGTCTAATGTTTAATGTATACATTGCTTGTATACCGTATTTATACCAGAGAGATACCATCAGCCGGAACCAAACTCCTTGTGTGTATCCACATACTTGGCCAATAAATCTGATTCTGATTATTAGACATACTAGTATTATTAGTACATAAAAGTATGGCTGCTGTTTAGCTACAGAAATGACTCGAAGCCTAGAGTACTGTACTAAATAGTACATACAACTGATAATATTACTGCTTAGATTTATTACTAGCATACTTATTAACCTTGTAATTGCTGTTTTGATATGAAAATGGGTTTTAGAAATCTGTGTGATTACAAACATTCTGAACGTATTTATTGTTTTAGGACCTTTTTCACCTGTATGTTGTTATTATTTACCTGTGCTTTCCAGTGTTTCTCAGTATCTCTCTCTGTCTTGTATAGTCCTAAATTGATTGTGCACACAATTGCTTTTGTTGAGTAGTTTACTGTGTGTAATAAGCAGACTAAATAGTCCTGAGTAAGGGGAGGAGCAAAGTGATTGGAGTCTGTTCACACATGCACATTACAGCATAGCGCTGGCGTGTTGGCTTGGAGGATCAGTGAGTGGAACATCAAAACTACACTTCAGCGTTCCTCATCATTCATTCGGGCGGCACGGCGGCTAAGTGGGTAGCACTGTTGCCTCACAGCAAGAAGGTCCTGGGTTCGATCAGTTTGCAGGGAGTTTTGCTGTGTCTGCGTGGGTTTCCTCCGGGTGCTCCGGTTTCCTCCCACAGTCCAAAGACATGCAAGTGAGGTGAACTGATGCACCTTGTGTAATGAATGACTGCCGTTCCTGTCATGAATGTAATCGTGTCATGTGAAACATGACGTTAAAATCCTAATAAACAAACATCATTCATTCATTGTCTGTTTTACCACCACTTTATCCTGGTCAGGATCTAATTCATTTAGCGAAAAGCAGGAAATACCCTAGACAGGTTGCCAGTCCATCACAGGGTGCACACACACTCACACCTAGGGCAGTTTGTAGTAACTCCAATTGGCCTGACTGCATGTCTTTGGACATATGGAAGAAAACCAGAGAAGAGAAGATGCAAATTCCATATGGGGAATCAAACCCAGGCTCCTCTTGCCCTGAGGTGACAGCGCTAGCCACTTCACCACTGTGCTGCCATTGCGTTTCTTATCAAAAACTATCATTTTGTCAGTTTACTTGGTAATTGTATTAGAAATTGCTTTAAATTGTTGTATCTAAACCTCAGTGCTAAAAGCTAGTAATCCTGGAGGGAAACTGTTCAGCTATAAATGGACTACACAGGGATGACATCACTATTTGTGCAGTCAGCATGACAAGAATACTCTGTTTGTTCTTCTTGTTCTTCCCTACTGTCTATTTGTGGACGTTTGACACATCGACAAATGTGTTTCTGTAGTAGGATCTATTATTTAGGAACAAAAATGGAGCATACCGTTCTGAAGTGGCAGAGAAAATGTGGCGACCACTTGACTTAATGCTTTATTCCTATTGGTAATCTTTACATTGCTTCGCTCCTAATTTGCATAAAATTAAACTTTGCTTAACTTTTTTTGTGTTGTCGATTTTGCCCACCTCGCGTCGCCAACGTCTTCGGTGCCACCTATCGGCAAAAGTTGCCTGCTCTGAATGAAATTTAATGACAGCGCGTCACTTTCTCGATACACTGCAAACCACTGAAAACCTTTTTACAGGCAAAAATCACAAAAGCTGATATATACATTATTGCATTTATTAATTAACTGATAATTACATAAGCATGTATAGAGCTGATTAACCAAACCCTCTGTACTAGACCATTCATTCAGTTACTTTTAAACTGAGTCACTACACACTAGGGTTGGGCGGTATGACGGTATTACGGTATACCGCGGTATTTAAAAATGTTGACGGTATTTAAAAATGGTGACGGTATTTAAAAAATGTGAAGCGCCAAATTTCTGCTTAAGGTCCACCTTGAAAACGGAGACTTTAAGACCTGCGCGCATCCACAATAAGGGAGGGGCGGGAGTTGTAGGTGGTTGGAGCTCACTGATTGGTTGTGGGGTGCTCACTTTTTGAGATGATAACACAAAAGCTAGGGAGCGCTCTACATAGGGTGTGTTCAAACACCTAAGCTGCGTCCGGAATCGCATACTACCATACTCAATAGTGAATAATAAATGTGGACGCGAGAGCGGTTAGTATGTCCGAATACATAGTATAAATAAAGAGGTACGCGAGAAGTATCCGGATGACCTACTTATTGGGCAGTCATGTTTGAGTATGCAAGCGATGCACACTTGCGGTCCGTTAATGTATCCCATAATGCACCTGGAGCTGCGTAGGCGTTCGAAGCGTAATAAGAAACAAGAAAGATAGCGGTCCTCTGTTTACAAGTGTAAGTAAGATAAATAAAATAAAACATTTTAAAGACGAATAAATAACAAAAACACGATAAATATCCAAAAGTTTGGCGAGTGGGGTTTGTAATGAGTCTGTAACCATGGTGATATTACGTCATCACGTCCCACGTCATCACATGACGTTGGAAAGATGGCGGATGTAGTGCGTAGCAGTGTGTGCATACTGCATACTTCTGTGCTGGAAGTATGTACTTTTTTGCCGGCAGAGTAGTGCATACTCCCTCCAATCTAGTACATACTCTCTAAGTATGCGATTCCGGACGCGCCTTGCTGTCTTACTGCCTACATAGGCAGCTGCCTCAGTAGAGAGGATTCTAATAAGTCAATGACTTATTATAAGCCAGGTTATTGGAACGCGCTACTTAGACAGCGATTCCATCGGGTTTTGCTCGCTAAGCTAACAGTTAGCATGTCACTATAACATCTCTTTGTACCGAATACAGTTACATTCACTGACAAGCCCGAACTTGCAAAAAAACACACTTGTGCAAGTTTATACAATTAATATTATCTCTGTGTGTGTGTATCGTCTTCGCGATACTCGGATTTCGGATTTGAATTCCCACAATAAACAGCTTTTATTATGACTGATTAATTCCCCGAACTGATGTGAAGCAGAATTGGTGCATTACAGCCAATAAGAACGGCGCAAAAATGAAAAGAACATATAAAACATATATGTAACGGTTCCCAGAGATGCGACTGGGTTCATTTGAAAGAGCCGTTCAATAGAATCGGATCGCTCGCGAACGACCCTAACAGAGAAGCGTCTGCGGACCCCCCAAACCCCCCCCCCGGTAATACCGTATACCGCGGTATTTTATGAAGACGGTATGACAGTATGAAAATCGGCAATATCGCCCAACCCTACTACACACACACACTGCTATACAAAAAGTGACGTTTTCTTACCAAAAATAAGTTTTAACACCCTATTGTCAAACAGTAGCAATACAATTATACTCTAATCTATTTTTATTTAAAAGATGAATATTGGTAACTCATTTGAAGGACTACAATAAAATGTTATTACAAACAAGTTAAAATTGCAAAACACTTGAGAGTTTGTGGCAGAGCAATTTTGTTACTATATTTATTGTTGTTAATAATTTTTTATTTTAGCCGTTTTCTAGCCTTACGTTCCATGACACTTTATTAATATAAATTTAACATGGACTGAGAAGGCTTTACTTCAGCATTATACAAACTTACTTAGATCCCACATGCATTAAGCATAAAATCCCACACATTTTGCTCATCTCCACATTATGGCCATCATGTTGGCACAGGACCATCAGTACATAAAAAGTAACATTTATTCCAACAGGAACTAAAAAGCAAAGGTTTGAGTCCTTTACAATCCTCCTGTGTCCACTAGAAGCCTGTAAACCACTCAGTCAAACGAAAACACTCCCTGTGCATACCGCTGAAATAGTTGTAATGTCTGTTTAAACCAGAGCCAAATAAAACAGTCTCTGTCTGTCTGGAACTCATCAGTGCTGTTTTTGTTTTGTCTGTTACATATTTGACCATTTACCCCAACACAGCTGTAATGCTTAAGAAGAACATGGCACTCGGTTGTAGGCGACGCTTGTTTTGTGTGTGGATACTTGCTGTTTTTTTCATTGGGGTTGGAATACTAAATCATTTTAGAAAAGGAATTTAAGGGTTAGCTTAGATTATCTTAGGAATACACTGATCCAGTAGCAAATGTTATATAAGAAGTACTGATTTATATTAGATGTGATTTAACACATTTTTCAGTCTGGATCCACTAATGTGTGAGGCTGTTGATTAGGGATGCACAGTATATTGTTTATTCTACCACAACACTGTTAGATTATTATCAATGCAAATTTTGCCTAATTCTTTTGCCTATAACCCAACATTATTAGCCAAGAGTTAATTGTTAACAGACAAGCTTGTAACACCTCATTAATACCCTAAAATCATTATGTCAACAATGCTTTATATAGAGAATGCATCAGTAATGCAGCACAGTCATAGTCTCATTTGATAGCTCTTGCTATTGTCTTGTGGATTTAGGTGTGTTCGTGTTTTGTTGTACTTTAGACACTCAGGTTTCCTCCCATCGTCCACAAACCAACCAGTAGATAGACCGACTACTCTAAATCAGCGTGTGATGTCCTGCAAATAACCAGCACTGTTTAGGATGCATTTCTGCTTTCATTCAGTGTTTCCAGGAAAGTCCCACCATGACCCTGACCGATATTAAGTTACTGGAGATGAATGAATGAATAAGTAATGAAAGACTCTCTTGTATGTGACACTGCAGTTCACAAAGACATGACGCAATTGCATAGCGTGTTATATAATCACTGTGTGCTTTTTCTGTCTGTACAGGGCTCTAGAGTGCGACCAATTTGGTCGCACATGCGACCTAATTTCTCAATGGTGCGACTAAAAAAAATCTCAGGTCGCACCGGTGCCACCAGGCGTCCGAGGGAAAAAAAAAAACAACAGACACACATTAGGCCAATAACATGGTCTAAACCAATCAGAGATAGTGAAGGGCGGGACAATATTGTAGCGGTGATATGTGAGCGACATTCAGCTCAGCCAATCAGAATGCAGCACCAGGTTTATACACGTGCGTTCGGACGTTCTGCCGTAAGTTTAGTTTTGTATATGAGACTCGCCGGATGTCCCCAGAATGGAAGTTCGGGTTCTGGAGCTCGGCGGTGTAAAGTGTTGTAACGCTCACTTAAGTCCTGACTAAACAGTTAAAGTGACTCGACCCTGCCGTGTGCCTTTATTCCCACACCTCCACCACCGCACAACAAAAGACCCGCAGCATCCCCACCGGACAGCGGCTAGGTGAGCCGAGCCTCTACAGTAGCAAGGGGCTAATGCTAGCGGTAAAGTGCCGCGATAGTGAAAGTAAAAACACGACAATATTTTCGTTAAGTAAAATATAAAAATAACTAAAAGACCAAAATATATTACAATACATGTAGTCAAAATACGCAGTGAGTGCACCGCAAGCGATTTTGGGAATCTGTGTAAAAGATTCAGTAAAGCCGATAATATAATGCACTGCATTTAAGATTACACTCTAACACACACACAAACATATACATATAATTTTAAATATACACACACATATAAATAGATATACACACATACATACACATTTACTCTATTATTTTTATAATTTTTATAAGTGTGCTATAATTAGTCTGTAATACTATAATTAACTGTAAAGAAGACAGTGGCCGGCAATAGTATATTTGTGACTGGTTCTAATACATTTCGAATTGAAAGGCTGAAAAAGCCCAATGCATCTATAAAACACATTACATGCCGAGATAAATGCACTGCCCAAGTGTCCCCTCTCCCCACTGCCCTTCATTGTCAGGCAGCAGAAAACAGATCATCAGACGAGACCATGTTGACCAGATTGTTAGTTATTTCCAAGTCAATATTGCCTGTATGGACAGTGATTTAAAAAAAAAAAAAAAAAAGTGAACCTGTAAAACTGCGGTGTTAAATGCGATGCGGTCGAAAATTTGGGTGCACCTAACTTTTGTGCTGGTGCACCTAAGAAAAAAAGTTAGGTGCACCAGTGCAACCAGTGCAAAACGTTAGTCTAGAGCCCTGCTGTATTGTGCAGATCTAATTGATAAGTGTGATGTTAATCGACTGAGCCAGTCGTCGTCATACCTTAGATGTTTCACTGAACTATAGTGTTGCCTCAGTTATTGTAATGGTGGGAGTATAACGTCAATACTGGTCATCAACAGATACTAGAGCTCTGATCTTGGTGCTGTTTAGAAAATACAGTTAAATACATAAATACTAATTCCAGACATCTCTAAAGATTCCCCAGACATGTATATTATGTAGAACGTCTGGATGGTGCAGAGATATATTATGCCAGCCCACTATTGCTGGCATACAGGTTTTACATTTCTAGCAGTGCTATCGACCCGTTAGCGCCTACATACAGACTTGATTGGCTTTGTCAGTGAAAATACGGTCGAGGTCTCATGATGCATTGATGTTCTGTCCGGAGTGTGTTACTCCACTGTGCCCAGTGTTGTCGGTGAAAGACCCACAGACCCACAGCAAAGTTTTCACTTTATTTGGCTCAAGCTGTTATCTTAAGTGTTATCTGTTGGCTCAAGTCGTCAGGTCGCTATACAGTTCACACTACACAACTGGATCTCTCGTAATCGGGAGTCTTTCAAGTCGGTGTGGCTTTCACACTACACGACTGATCGGCGATAGGGGGTCTCACACTACACCATCTATCACCAACTGGCATCGCTGGTCTCCCAAACTACGTTTTGTCACGAAAACAAACGTGAGAAGTGACGAGGGGTTTAATGATACCACGTCCAAAAATGCACGTCAACAAGTAGCGAGCGATCAGAGTTTGTGTGCTGATGTGCAGCGTAAAATCAAGGAGAAAAAATAAATGAATCTGAGTGGGTTTGGCTACGCAAGCAGCAGGGATTGTTCTATAGTGAGTTGGAGGTTAATAAATATTTTTTGCAATGCAGCGTGGGTGTTATGTTTTGTAAAGAATGATCAGGTCAGACATACTGTAAAACTTGTGTGTGTGCTGATGTATTCTGATATAAACTATATTATGCTCCTGTCCCACCTTTTTACACTCCTCCCCTGTGTTTCCCCTCACCCCGTATCTTGCGTTCTCATTGGCTGTTCAACATAGCACTCATTGCCAGTCGGGCAACTCAGATCCAGACTAGGGTTGGGCGGTATTGCCGATTTTCATACCGTCATACCGTCTTCAGGAAATACGGTATTACCGCGTGTGTGTGTGTGGGGGGGGTTATCGTGGACAAACTTTACAGTGTACACACGAGTGTAATTACAATATTTCAATGTTTTATTATGAAAAGATTTAACAATCTGAACGTCAAACATTGCTTATCTTATCTGATCTATAATAAATATGAATAAGTATAAATGCATGTGTATCAATTACACTTTAACACAAACATTAACACATAACATTTTGGCATTGTAATCTCTCTCTGCCCACACAAAACAGAATAATAGCAGCTACACACTTCAATATATTTCAAAAGTTAACTGCTTAGTTTATAGTTACAGATATTTCTTAAAAGTGTATGAACGTGTACGATTAGTTATGCCTGTAATCCAGAATTAAGTTCTATACCGTAACAAAAAATATGAATGTAAATGTTCATGCTGCGATGACGGTGATGTAAAATAATGTTAAAATAATTCAAAGTCCAAACATTTGAGTGGTTAACGAGAACGCTACTTTACATGTCACACAAGCTCAGTGCAAAACACAAGAGCGGAAACGGTACAAATCCGATCTCTTCCCTACACACTCGCTCCCTACGCCCTATAGTGCACATAACATTCTTAAAGGGCCAGACTATATATTTTATAATTCACATTACACAACAGGTGAGACATTCTTTTTTTTCTTAATATAGCGCTTTTATTTAGGAAAAAATAGTTCTTACGTAGGCAGGAAAATCTATGGCAGACAAGAGTCAGAACAGCGGATTGGGCGTAACGTTATTATTACTGTTTGCTCCTTTTTCTCAACACTTGTGCTCGATTTACACTGAAGATATATTTAGTAAATAAGTACATGTCCGCGCATGCACGCACTTGTGTTCATTTCCGCTTAAACTGATAAAAAAAATTTGATTTTGAAAAATTAAAAGACGAGCCGTTTTTCAGTTTCTGCTAGTTAGCGCACAGCTAACGCTAGCCAGTGTGGCTCTTCACTCGTCTCTCTGTGTTATCACCAGTGAGCACCCCACAGCCAATCAGTGAGCTCCAACCGCCTACCCCTCCCACCCCTCCCTCACTGTGGATGCGCGCATGTCCTAAAGTCTCAGTTTTCAAGGTAAACCTGAAGCAGAAATTCGACGCTTCACATTTAAAAAATACCGTCACCATTTTTGAATACCGTCACCATTTTTAAATACCGCGGTATACGGTAATATCGTCATACCGCCCAACCCTAATCCAGATATTTGAGTTGTTGAGTAGTTCACACATAGTGATTGAGAGCCGAGTTTCGATTGCCGAGAGAATGCTGAGTTGCTCCTGAGCCGGCAAATCTAGCACCGACCAGTCGCTGAGTGAAAATCTGGACAAAAATCATGTAGTGTGAACTAGGCATAAGTTTACCTGCACATTAACAGACTCCAATCATAGTGTGTCAATCTTAAGGTCTTTATTGCCAGAATATCTCCGAATACACCAGCACTTGAATGTACTGTAGTTTGAGGTAAACAGAATGACATTCACGATTTAAATTGTTTTTTTTTTTTCTTTTATGCATTTTCTCCCCTTTTTCTCCCTTTTTAGAGCGTCCAATTACCCGATTGCATCATGCTTTCTCTCTACCAATGCCGATCCCTGCTCTGATTGAGGAGAACGAAGCTCCTCCGACACGTGGGCAGCAGCCGTATGCATCTTATCACCTACACTTTGACGAGTGCAGTGCAGCTCAGTGTTGTGTACGGAGAGGACACACCCTGAGAGCACTCTTTTCTCATCTCTGTGCAGGCGCCATCAATCAGCCAGCAGAGGTCGTAATTGCACCAGTCATGGGAGAGAGACTCCATCCGGCTTAGTCCCGCCCATATCTGAACAACAGGCCAATCGTCGTTCATGTGGCCGCTCAGCCTTAGCCGGCAGGCAGAGCTGAGATACGAGATTCGATACGATGTATTCGAGATCCCAGCTCTGGTTCCAGCGTGTGTGTTTACCGCTGCGCCACCGGCCTTAAATAGCTTTTTTACAGTCTTTTTGGTAGTGGTAGTCTGAGACCACTGGGGTGGCACCGCAGGCTAATAATTTAATCCACCTCAGGTTGGAGTCTCTGTGGTGCCACCAGCCTGGCCAGGTGCTCAGCAGACCCAGTTATCTGTGGCTCGATGGGGATCCACTCTGCATGTGCTGAAAATTCGGGGGTTTCGCGAAAATATAAGCAGCGGTACTTTACAAACAACCACTAAGATGCTGATATAGTCAGAATACGCTCATACTGCAACGGCAAGTACGTTCACAGCTTAGACTAAAATTCAAATTCAAATTAGCATCTTACATGTGCGATTTCGTAGACTTGTAGCAATCTCTATTATTACTGTTCACTGCTTTGTACCATCCTGCTGTTTTGCATTCCAACAAGAAATAGTACTAACCACACTGTCACCCTGTTCCTATTATTTAAATTGTGTTTGAATGCTGGACAGCTGTTCTAAATCAGCATTTTTGCTTCCGAGAAACCATAATATTGTTTATTTAGTGATAGAAAGTTGCTGCTCTCTGTCTCAGATATTTCAGACATGGCTAAAAATGTAGCTGGTTTTCCTTAGTAGACACGATTATCTTTGTTGTAATCTTGCAACACATTATAATTTATACCCCTCACAGCCAGGCTTGTGGCTGCTTGTGGTCTAATAAAACACCTACACAGAATAGCTAAAGTTGTGTGAACACCTGATGTCAAAAGGGTATTTTCCAAACTGATGCCTAGAGTTGGAAGTATTAAATGTATGTATATAATTATACACCTGTCAGCAATGGCTGGAGCTGAAACACTAGAACTTAATAAGTTACAGCTATAGTCATTACGTTGAGAAAAAAATCATTTTATTTAATAATGAAATTTTGATTATCATTAGCATTTATTATTAAAAAGCTTGTATTTAAACACCTGACCATGGCCGCTCAGGTGGCGCAGCGGTAAAAACACACGCTGAACACCAGAGCTGGGATCTCGAATACATCGTATCGAGTCTCAGCTCTGCCTGCCGGCTGGGCACTTGAACAACGATTGGCCTGTTGTTCAGATAGGGGTTCAGATAGGGGTGGGATATTAAAAATACGGATGGGGTCTCTCTCATAACTAATGCAATTACAACCTTTACTGGCTGATTGATGGAGCCTGCGCAAAGACGGGAAAAGAGTGCCGTCAGGGTGTGTCTCTCTGTACACAGTGCTGATCCGCATTGCACTCGTCAAAGTGTAGGTGATAAGATGCACTATTATATAAATATAAACACCTGACCGTTTGGGTGTAGGAATTTGTGCCCATTCACAAAAATCAGGTCATTTGTAACGCCAGACATCTGATGTCAGACGATAACAGCTGACTCCAAATCGACACTAATTCACAATGTTCTTCAACAGTGTTGAGCTAAAGACTCTGTGCAGGTTCATTCACACCAGCTTGTCAAACTGTTTATTTATGGACATTGTTTTGTGCCCGGGGCACTGTCATATTGTAGAGGAAAAGCGTCTTTCCTAAACAGATGGCACAAAGTTACATTTATTTTGTACACATGCTAGCAATCGACAGGTCTGAAGTACAAAAACTTAATAATCTGTGCTTACATACATTTGGGGGCGGCACGGTGGCTCAGTGGGTAGCACTGTCGTCTCACAGCAAGAAGGTCCTGGGTTGGATCCCCAGGTGGGGCGGTCCGAGTCCTTTCTATGTTCTCCCCATGTCTGAGTAGGTTTCCTCTGGGAGCTTTGGTTTCCTCCCACAGTTCAACTGATGAATCTTATATAACCAGTAACTGCCATGTCTGTCATAAATGTAACCAAAGGGTTTAAAACATGACGTTAAAATCCTAATAAATAAACATATAAACAAACAAATAAACATAACATACATTTGGACAGAGTGGATCTCAATCTTACTCTTTCTGACATTTTTACCTGCTTAATACCGCCCCTGACTGCTTAATAACCCCTCTATACACCCTAATTCTCTAGGGCCTTCATACTATTTGGTCTGTAGTGATCTTGTGTAGGTACCAGTGGATAAAGGTAAACGATTGAAAGTAGCCCAGGATTCAAACATTTTTTAATTTGTTGTTAGTGCCAAAGGCATTTGTTTTTAAAGAGTTTTATTTTGGGTAGGCACGTAAAAGGAGGTAGATGATGTGTGTTGATTAGGGCTGAAACTATCGATTATTCTTGTAATAGAGTATTCTATTGATTATTACAGCGATTAATCGAGTAATCGGATTAGAAATACTTTTGCTTTAATAAAGAGCAAAAATAAATACATATACGATTAAATAAGACGTGTCTCTTAATACAAACTGCACATTTTTATTCCTTGCATACAGGACAGTTTAAAGAGAACATTTTTGAAATGCAAAAACAAATACATCAAAAATAAATTAAATTACTTTTAAAATGTATACAGGCAACCTAAAACTAAGGCATAAATAATAATAAACAATAATACATAAACATAAGCATCTAATTTGTGCAACTTTCAGAACTAAAAGTTTCAGCTACAGCTCACACAGAACATAAAGCTTTAATGTTTTGTTGGGAGGTTTTGTGGTATTTGTAGGAGGTTCTGTCAGGATTGTATCTCCTAGATGAGGTAGATTTGGTGTTTGTGTGCGTGTACATGTGTGTGTTTGCCTAAGTCTTCAAAAAAGCCTGTGGTGGTTAGGGATGTCCCGATCACGGTTTTTTGTTCCAGATCCCGATCTTTAATTTTGATCCCGATCCGATACCGATTCTCAAACCGATACTTGTATTTTCTAGATATTGTCTAGATAAGAACTAGATAATACTGTTCACACAGTGCACACTTCAAGTACATTACAGTTATTCAAATTAATCCAATGTACATGTTTAACAACTGAATAGCTCTGCAAACTATTGCTTAATGTTCTTTTACGAAATAAAAGTAAACAAACCTAGTGCAGCACTGTAGTAAAAATGAAGTGAGATAATTAGTTTCACTTTGAACTTTATATTCAAAGAACATAATTCTGTTTAATGCAGTGATACAATAAAAATGAACAAAAATCTCCACTCACAAGTGGTGTAGCAGCTTAACTTGAATATAAAAAAACAAATAAGTTACTTAACAGCATTACAGTAAAACCTGAATACCAAAATAAAATGGAAAGGCTCTTTTGTTATGAAGGAAAGCCAGTTTTTAAAGTGCTTGTATTGTGACTGGTTTGATGGACGGGTCTATGCAAAGTGAGTGTGTTTTGACCCTTTGGGGCTTCCATAGTGCATGGGATAGCGTGCTCGGCTCTGGCTGTCCGCTATTCGGAACAGAAGAAGTTAATAAAGTGTTTTGCTCCCGACAATTAGTGAATATACCGTGTATTTTATTTCTTTATTAAGCGAGTGCATCGCTACGACGCTCGGTTACATAACTAAGTTCAGTCTTGTAACACGTAAACTCGTAAAAGCTGTATGTTATGGTCCTGAAGTTTTCATACTCGGATTAAAAGTTATTGTTTTGTAAACCGGAGTGATCCTCGACTCACACACCATATAAACAGTAAAATTCTACAGTAATTTTTTAGCGCATCCAATTGTTCAATTAGCATCGTGCTTCCTCTCTGTCTATGCCGAACCCTGCCCTGACGGAGGTGATTGAAGCTAACCCGTATCCCCTCCGAAACACGAGCAGCAGCCAGATGCATCTTTGCCACCCACACATTGACGAGTTTTGCCGCCACCTAGCGTTGCATGCGGAGAGACACACCCTAAGGGCACCCTCTCCCATCTCTGTGTAAGCGCCCATCTCTGTGTAAGCGCCTCCAATCAGCCGGCAGAGAACGCAATCGCATTCTGACAGAGAGAGACCCATATCCGGTTCTTTGTCCCACCCCCCACATGAGCAACCGGCCAATCGTTGCTCATACAGCCACTCAGCTTCGAACCGGTAAAGCAAGGCTGGATTCGATACGACGCTTCTCAGAATCCAGCCCTGGTTGCAGCGCGTTTCTTTTTACCGCTGCGCCACCTGAGCGGCTAAATTCTACAGTAATGAACGCAGCTCTGCTCCCACCGCCTCGTGAAACGCTCGCATTACAGACATTACACCGCTGTTGGACAGCGGACATGCTGACGTAAAACAAAAGATCAGGTTATGATCGGCATTAGTAAAGCCGATTTCCGATCAGTTTAAAATGCCTGAATCGGCCCCGATCCCGATCTGTGAGATCGGATCGGGACATCCCTAGTGGTGGTTGCAATGAATAAAATGGTGTGGATGTTCTGAGTTTTTGTTTTTCCCAGCTTAAAATGGTCTAAAACGGTCTGGCGTTTTCTCTGTCCGGTCTCCTCCGTTCGCCCCTCGCTATTTTCTCTTTCTCTCTCTCCATTCTGCAGTTCCCGCTATCAAATCTCGGCTGTGTCTCAAATCGCAGTGGCGAGCGTGTCCAAATACGTAGTGTTTATTTTTTTTTAACTGTAGGCAGAAAGTACCCGATTTAAGTACTGTTAAATACTGTTTAAGTATGACATTTGGGACGCAGCCCTCGGCTTCTTTACATCACCTGCCCACAGCGTGAACGCGTTGTGCAAAAGTTAAAGTCGTCCGTGCGAAACACCGTGAGCTGAATATAGTTGCATGGATTAAACGATGCCTAGATGCGAAAAATTGGCATAGCTGATTTTTAGTAATCGAATTGCTGGAGTTACTCGAGGAATCGTTTCAGCCCTAGTGTTGATGCTCTTTTGTTGCGTACGCGCAGCTTAAATGTTTTGATGAGCCGTTGTTGCATCACTGCTGCGTTTGTTAACCACTTCTGCATCGTTCAGAAATATCAGCACAACTCAAGAGTAACTGTGCTAATGCCAGCCATTGATTTTCATGGCTATATTTGTACGTGAAGCTACTGATACGCATCATCCAGTCCATTTAAGTGTAAGTGCAGATCATGATGGATGAATAAATCAGGTCTGGCAGGTGCATTTGCTGTTAACATGGCTCATTAATGCACTAAGATCCTCCTGCACTGCTGTGCATTCTGTAGTGAATGCTGGTAAAGTGGCTGCAGTTCAGTGCAGCTTTGTGTGGTGTGTGTGTGTGTGTGTGTGTGTGTGTGTGTGTGTGTGTGTGTGTGTGTGTGTGTGTGTGTGTGTGTGTGTGTGTGTGTGTGTGTGTGTGTGTGTGTGTGTGTGTGTGGCTTCATCAGCAAAACCAGATACATAGCTGATTAGCTGATGCAATTGTGCCGCCAAAAGTGAGCGCCACTCAGAGTTTAAACGTTTCCTCCCACCCACTTCCTCTCATAGTAAACCACTTTAGTCAGAAACGTGCACTTTCTTTGTTTCTTCTTTTTTGTAGATTGAGTTTCTTGCTTTCGGTTACATTTCAGGTTTAAGATGCTTGTTAAGATGCTTGTTTTTTTCACAATTTTATTCTGTGTTAATTTGTAGTTAGATGTAGTTAGATTTAGAAAGGAGCATAAGGGAATGTTTGTGTATAACTTTTTTCAATATTTATGTAATCAGTTATTTTTATTAATTTTTTATTTTTATATATATATATATATATATATATATATATATTCCCCCCCCCCCTTTTTCTCCCCCTTTAGCGCATCCAATTGTTCAATTTGCATCGTGCTTCCTCTCTGTCTATGCTGAACCCTACCCTGACCGAGGAGATTGAAGTTAACCCACATCCCCTCCGAAACATGAGCAGCAGCCAGATGTATTTTTGCCACCCACACATTGATGAGTTTGGCGCCTTCTAGCGTTGCATGCGGAGAGACACACCCTAAGGGCACTCTTCCTCATCTCCTGTGCAGGCGCCTCTAATCAGCGGCAGAGGTCGTACTCGCATTCTGACAGAGAGAGACCCATATCCGGTTCTTTGTCCCACCCCCCAACTGAGCAACCGGCCAATCGTTGCTCATACAGCCACTCAGCCTCGAACTCGAGCTGGATTCGATTTTTTACTGCTGCGCCACCTGAGCGGCTATGTAATCAGTTATTTCGACCAAATAAAAAATACAAACAAAAAATAATTGCCGGTAAAGTTGTGATGCGAACCGATGATAAATTATTTTTTTAGTGGTGATACAGAATACAGAAGGTGCCTGGCGCTCCATAAACCTAGCCATTGCGGGGACTAGGGTTGGGCGATATTGCCGATTTTCATACCATCATACCGTCTTCAGGAAATACCACGGTATTACCGCGGGGGGATGGGGGGGTCGCGGACAAACTTTACAGTGTACACACTTGAGTGTAATTACAATATTTCAATGTTTTATTATGAAAAGATTTAACAATCTGAACGTCAAACATTGCTTATCTTATCTGATCTATAATAAATACGCATAAGTATAAATGCATGTGTATCAATTACACTTTAACACAAACATTAACACAACATTTTGGCATTGTAATCTCTCTCTGCCCACACAAAACAGAATAATAGCAGCTACACACTTCAATATATTTCAAAAGTTAACTGCTTAGTTTATAGTTACAGATATTTCTTAAGTGTATGAACGTGTACGATTAGTTATGCCTGTAATCCAGAATTAAGTTCTATACCGTAACAAAAAATATGAATGTAAATGTTCATGCTGCGATGACGGTGATGTAAAATAATGTTAAAATAATTCAAAGTCCAAACATTTGAGTGGTTAACAAGAACGCTACTTTACATGTCACACAAGCTCAGTGCAAAACACAAGAGCGGAAACGGTACAAATCCGATCTCTTCCCTACACACTCGCTTCCTACGCCCTATAGTGCACATAACATTCTTAAAGGGCCAGACTATATATTTTATAATTCACATTACACGACAGGTGAGACATTCTTTTTTCTTAATATAGCGCTTTTATTTAGGAAAAAATAATTCTTACGTAGGCAGGAAAATCTATGGCAGACAAGAGTCAGAACAGCGGATTGGGCGTAACGTTATTATTACTGTTTGCTCCTTTTTCTCAACACTCGATTTACACTGAAGATATATTTAGTAAATAAGTACATGTCCGCGCATGCACGCACTTGTGTTCATTTCCGCTTAAACTGATAAAAAAATTTTGATTTTGAAAAATTAAAAGACGAGCCGTTTTTCAGTTTCTGCTTGTTAGCTCACAGCTAATGCTAGCCAGTGTGGCTCTTCACTCGTCTCTCTGTGTTATCACCAGTGAGCACCCCACAGCCAATCAGCGAGCTCCAACCGCCTACCCCTCCCACCCCTCCCTCACTGTGGATGCGCGCATGTCCTAAAGTCTCAGTTTTCAAGGTAAACCTGAAGCAGAAATTCGGCGCTTCACATTTAAAAAATACCGTCACCATTTTTGAATACCGTCACCATTTTTAAATACCGCGGTATACGGTAATATCGTCATACCGCCCAACCCTAGCGGGGACACATATCGGTTCACCCTTAGTGCTGGTCCCACTGTGGCAACCCCAGCTGAACGGAATCATTCATTAACTTTACCTATCCAGGGCTCTAGTGTGCGACCAATTTCTCAATGGTGCGACTAAAAAAAATCTTAGGTCGCACCGGTGCGACCAGCCGTTCGAGGGGAAAAAAAGTCTCCGCGACTCTGAAAGTCTCCCTGTGGTTCAACAACAAACACACAATCAGAGATAGTGAAGGGCGGGACAATATTGTAGCGGCGGTATGTGACATTCAGCTCAGCCAATCAGAATGCAGCACCTGGTTATGTGCAGTTTGTTTAGTTTCGTATATGAGACTCGCCGTATAGCCCCAGGATGGAAGTTCGGGTGCTGGAACGCTCATGGAAGTCCTGACTAAACAGTTAAAGTGACTCTACTATGTCGTGTGCTTTTATTCCCACACCTCCACCACCGCACAGCAAAAGACCTGTAGCATCCCCACCGCACAGCGGCTAAGTGAGCCGACCCTCTACAGTAGCAAGTGGCTAATGCTAGCGGTAAAGTGCGGCGATAATGAAAGTAAAAACACGACAATATTTTCGTTAAGTAAAATATAAAAATAACTAAAAGACAATGAAATATCAGTATACATGTAATCACACAGTGATTGCACCGCAAGCGATTTTGGGACTGTGTAAACGATACAGTAAAGTCGATAATATAATGCACTGCATTTAAGATTACACTCTAGAGCCCCATACACACACACAAATATACACACACATATATATATATACAGATATACACACACACACACACAAATATACACACACATATAAACAGATATACACACACATACACACACATATATATAAACAGATGTACACACATACACACACATATAAACAGATATACACACATACACACACATATATATAAACAGATGTACACACACACACACATAAACAGATATACACACACATATATATAAACAGATATACACACATACACACACATATAAACAGATATACACACATACATACACACATTTACTCTATTATTATTTTTATAATTTGTATTATAGTCTACTATAATACTATCATTGACTGTAAAGAGTGTAGGAAGAGCAATAGTGCATTTGTGACTGGTTGTAATACATTTCGAATTGAAATGCTGAAAAAGCACAATGCATCTATAAAACCCATTACATGCCGGGATAAATGTACTGCCCAAGTGTCCCCTCTCTCTGCTGCCTTTCAGCGGCAGGCAGCAGCAAACAGATCATCAAATGAGGCCATGTTGACCAAATTGTTAATCATTTACAAGTCGATATTGCCTATATGGACAACGATTAAAAAAAAAGTGAACCTGTAAAACTGCGGTGTTAAATGCGATGCGGTCGAAAATTTGGGTGCACCTAACTTTTGTGCTGGTGCACCTAAGAAAAAAAGTTAGGCGCACCAGTGCAACCAGTGCAAAAAGTTAGTCTAGAGCCCTGCTATCTGAGAAGAATATCCTGTAATACAGCGGTACCTTGAAACTCAACGTCAATTGGTTCTGGGACTGGCGTTGAGTTTAAAAGACGTTGAGTTTCAAGGTATTTTTTCCTATGAGGATGTTTGGGAAACCTGTTAGCCAGACTAGATTTGTGAAGATGCATTTGAAGCTAATGTGTCCTTAGCTTATGGGTACTAGGGTACTATTCTGTATCAGAACAAGAGGGCTATCATGGGTTAGTTCTGTGCTACAAACAGTAGAGCTGGCAGAAAGGTTGCGGTTGTGCTGTGACATGGCCCAAGCAAACTGTAATACCAGGTGACCTTGATTTTCAGTAGTTTTATCCAGCCAGTGATCCAAAACTTTACAGCTAGCCTGCTGTCCATGCTTCATACCTTCATACGTGGCCTTGTGCAAACAATACAAAGACTGCGTTTTTGTTTAGGCCTACACTAGAACATCATGCTTCGATAACATACTGAAGGTTTGGCTTTTGATGAGAGAGGCTTTTAAAATGTAATGTACTGTAGAAATGTTAAACCACTGCTTAGTTGAAGGATATTCAAACTTCCCACCAACAATGCAGTACTGATTTAATTTGTTCATTTTACGGTCTTAACTGTTTTTCAACCCACCATACAGTCTGCTTTGGTTAGCAGTAAATAAAATAAATAAAAAGAGCCTCACAGTGAAGATAAACCGGAGCAGCGTGTGTGTGTGTGTGTGTGTGTGTGTGTGTGTGTGTGTGTTTGTGCCTTTAGAAGAGACGCTTTGTTCACAGTATCACTATAAGTGATTTATTGATTCATGAGTTGATTCGTTTTATGTGAAGCGTAAGTTTCTCTTCTCAGTTATCTCTCCGTGTTTACTGTTATTAATTAAATGTCGTGGTTTTAAATAAACACCAGCTACTACAGAACATTTTGTGTGACTCTCTTACATTAAAAAGCTTAATTAAACTGCTATTACCACAGATCTGTAACCGAGTCAGACTCGTTCCGTCTAAGCAGCTAAAAGTTTTCTGATCCTAAAAGTTCAGCAGATGATCCTGAACTAATGAATTTGGTAATGAATAAACGTTTGCCTCTGATTGGCTCTGTAACGTCTTCTGTTCTCATCTCAAGTAAGAACCGCTTACGATTTACCGAAGTGAACCAGGAGTTTATATAACATGCTGATAGAATTATCTTTTTAAAGTAAATATTACAATCAGCAAAATTACATCGTATGTATGATGCACAACGTTAATGATGTTATTTTAGGTCATGAAGAGCTTTCGCTGTGGTTTCTGTACGATGGTTGATGAATGGTGATGTGATGGTTGGTGCTTCGTAGCTCAAAGTCTGGATCAATCCACTGAGCTGTTAACTTAACATGGTCTTTATATATCACACGATCGGATCGGCTACTTTTAGGAAATATCGGCCGATCGCCGATAGCATATTTTGATAAAAAATCAGCCGATACCGATTCGTAGCCGATCGATCGTCCCATCTCTAATTAAAATGTGTTTGTTGTTGATATTAAATCCAAAAATGTGTTTTATATCTTGATGAAACTTGACAGTCGACCAGCAACTGATGAGTTTATAATGACTGACTGTTATCTAAGAAATTCCATTTAAATCAGCATTTATCAGATGATCCGAATTTCTTCAGTTTTTTCCCTCTATTATCTAATCTGTGTGTTTAAATTCTGCATTTGAAGCAGTAATGGAAGCTGCATTGAGCTTTAGCATGATTAATCGAGTTTCTTTCTTCACTGCACACTGTACATTACACAGCTCAAAGAGCCTCCAAGTGCGATCGAACTATTCTTCAAGTAGATTATGTATGATCCATATCAGGTGGAGTAAAGTACACACCACTCATAGGGTTTATGCTTCAGCTTTACTCTAGTGGAGCTTTCTTTAGTCCGGTCGTACAGCTCATCTTCCTGTCAGCCTTACATTCTTCCTTGCCGGTCCTGACACGCTTCCTGTTTCCTACTGCACTAACACTAATATTAGCAACAAACCACAAACATACAATGGAAAACGTATAGACCAAGTAAATCTGGTGTAGAAATGGCCAGTCCAGATCAACATCAACACTTAATAAGATGGAAAATATCCCGTAATATGTGAAATCTGCCAGAAACCTCTTACTATATAATTTATCCTGACTGAATGCAACAAAGAAGAACGACTACATATACCTAAGACAATAGAAAACAAGACGACACAAAAACAATCCTTAAATTTCTTTCAAACATAAGACAGCCTCTAGAAGGCAAACACCAAGGATAATAATAAAAAAAAAAAAAAAAAACATAATTCCTGCCATAAATACCACAAAACATGTGCCAACATGGCATTAAAAGTTAAATAAACAAACAAATTCTTCTGCACTACATTTTAGGAGTTTTATTTCCTGAATTTCCCAATTAGTCAATTAGCTTGTTCATCTTTTTGCATTATTTCCCAGAATTGCTTACATCCAGTCAAGGTAAAAGTGAAATTATTGCTGATGTTTTTTTTATTATTATTTTATTATTACTATTATTGGAAATTTTTTATTTGTTAAGTTGCTGTTTCCATAAAGGATTTTTTTCTATTTTATTTAAGCATTTTCTCCCCAATTTAGTGTAGTCAATTTGTCTTCCACTGCTGGTGGATCCCTGATTGCAGTCGAGGAGGGTATGTTGCTGCTCACGCCTCCTCCGACCCGTGTGCAGCCCTTAGCGGAACCCTTTTTCGCCCATGCACTCTGCACAGGCTCCTCTATCTGCTAATCAGGGTCCTTACACAACGTTTGAAGACCACGGCCATCCCGCCCAGGCACTGGCAATCATGCCCGACCGGTGGCACGCCGAGTTTCGAACCGAGGAGTTCAGAATCTTGGTGCTGGTGTGCTAGTGGAATATCCCGCTGCGCCACCTGGGTGCCAGTTTCCATAAAGGATTAATGACATATTAAAACTAACATTTTCTTTGTCTCTTTGACAACAATCAATGTCAGACAGGGATG
Source organism: Trichomycterus rosablanca (assembly GCF_030014385.1). NCBI lineage: Eukaryota > Metazoa > Chordata > Actinopteri > Siluriformes > Trichomycteridae > Trichomycterus > Trichomycterus rosablanca. Next base: position 13,430,886 of record NC_086001.1, on the reverse strand, counting down.
AAAAATATGACTTGTGTACCTGGTTAGATTGTTAAAAAATCATCTGGATTAAAGCTGCCTTGGGTACAATATCAGCTCTAGTGGTAAGCAGAAGATTTTCCTTGCATTAATAATATTATGAAGTGCTAGATTACTAAACGCAATCCATTATTTAAAAACTCATTTAATATTTTAGTTTTTTTTATTTAGTGTTTATTGTGGTTAGAAAAGTAAAAATCAAAATAACAAAAATACCTTTAAGGAAAACATAATTCGATGTACATGTTTCAAATCATATAAAATGATGTATATTTCAAGTATTTACATTTTTACTGTATACAAAAAAGCCCTTTTCGCTATCTACTTATACAGTGTATCACAAAAGTGAGTACACCCCTCACATTTCTGCAGATATTGAAGTATATCTTTTCATGGGACAACACTGACAAAATGACACTTTGACACAATGAAAAGTAGTCTGTGTGCAGCTTATATAACAATGTAAATTTATTCTTCCCTCAAAATAACTCAATATACAGCCATTAATGTCTAAACCACCGGCAACAAAAGTGAGTACACCCCTTAGTGAAAGTTCCTGAAGTGTCAATATTTTGTGTGGCCACCATTATTTCCCAGAACTGCCTTAACTCTCCTGGGCATGGAGTTTACCAGAGCTTCACAGGTTGCCACTGGAATGCTTTTCCACTCCTCCATGACGACATCACGGAGCTGGCGGATATTCGAGACTTTGCGCTCCTCCACCTTCCGCTTGAGGATGCCCCAAAGATGTTCTATTGGGTTTAGGTCTGGAGACATGCTTGGCCAGTCCATCACCTTTACCCTCAGCCTCTTAAATAAAGCAGTGGTCGTCTTAGAGGTGTGTTTGGGGTCATTATCATGCTGGAACACTGCCCTGCGACCCAGTTTCCGGAGGGAGGGGATCATGCTCTGCTTCAGTATTTCACAGTACATATTGGAGTTCATGTGTCCCTCAATGAAATGTAACTCCCCAACACCTGCTGCACTCATGCAGCCCCAGACCATGGCATTCCCACCACCATGCTTGACTGTAGGCATGACACACTTATCTTTGTACTCCTCACCTGATTGCCGCCACACATGCTTGAGACCATCTGAACCAAACAAATTAATCTTGGTCTCATCAGACCATAGGACATGGTTCCAGTAATTCATGTCCTTTGTTGACATGTCTTCAGCAAACTGTTTGCGGGCTTTCTTGTGTAGAGACTTCAGAAGAGGCTTCCTTCTGGGGTGACAGCCATGCAGACCAATTTGATGTAGTGTGCGGCGTATGGTCTGAGCACTGACAGGCTGACCCCACACCTTTTCAATCTCTGCAGCAATGCTGACAGCACTCCTGCGCCTATCTTTCAAAGACAGCAGTTGGATGTGACACTGAGCACGTGCACTCAGCTTCTATGGACGACCAACGCGAGGTCTGTTCTGAGTGGACCCTGCTCTTTTAAAACGCTGGATGATCTTGGCCACTGTGCTGCAGCTCAGTTTCAGGGTGTTGGCAATCTTCTTGTAGCCTTGGCCATCTTCATGTAGCGCAACAATTCGTCTTTTAAGATCCTCAGAGAGTTCTTTGCCATGAGGTGCCATGTTGGAACTTTCAGTGACCAGTATGAGAGAGTGTGAGAGCTGTACTACTAAATTGAACACACCTGCTCCCTATGCACACCTGAGACCTAGTAACACTAACAAGTCACATGACATTTTGGAGGGAAAATGACAAGCAGTGCTCAATTTGGACATTTAGGGGTGTAGTCTCTTAGGGGTGTACTCACTTTTGTTGCCGGTGGTTTAGACATTAATGGCTGTATATTGAGTTATTTTGAGGGAAGAATAAATTTACAGTTATATAAGCTGCACACAGACTACTTTTCATTGTGTCAAAGTGTCATTTTGTCAGTGTTGTCCCATGAAAAGATATACTTAAATAGCTGCAGAAATGTGAGGGGTGTACTCACTTTTGTGATACACTGTACATACATTTTTATTTGTGTAAAAATCTTTGTGCAAATCTGTTTTTATGCACTTATGCTGAAGCTAGCTTTGAATTATTCATCCCCGCTCTCTGAGCAAACCTGCTTTGCAAGCTGAAATTCGAGAAGGTGGAAGGACGTATAATCGATCCTCCCCGCCCCTCCTCCAGCATGTCGAATCCCAAACCCGAGAAAAGCAAAGTCAGATTGGAGCTTCTTCATGCCTGGTCTCGGGTGGCTTTCTTTAAACCAGCCCTGCAAGTCTATCTGTACTGGCATGTGAGCATGTTACAGCAGGTGCTAAACCTGAAAGGAACGTTTTACTAGAGATCAGACATGTCAGTCGTACCCGGAAGTAAGGAGTGTTGTTGTTTCTGTACAGGAAATGAGCTCAGTTACTGCAACGTTCTAGCGGCTTTTATGAATAACAGGAATATGCAAACCTACGCTACATATTTTCTTATAAACAAACATGGCTTTAACAAAAGGTACTTAAAATAACACAGGCAGGTTCAAAACTCAACCCTTAGTAAATCATGTATGTTCTTTGGACGACTTCTTAAATACACACTTTTTGCACTGTGCTATTACATCAGCTAGCAGATATTTTGCTATGTATTTACTTTTACTGAATAGTCTTATTTGTAACACACAGGCACATTATTATACTATTACACCCATGTACAGACGTTTTCTGTGATTCCACATGGTTGTGTGTGTATATATATATATATGTGTGTTTATATAATATACACTGATCAGCCTTAACATTAAAACCACCTCCTTGTTTCTACACTCACTGTCCATTTTATCAGCTCCACTTACCATATAGAAGCACTTTGTAGTTCTAACACCAACACACCACCACCATGTCAGTGTCACTTCAGTGCTGAGAATGATCCACCACCTAAATAATACCTCCTCTGTGGTGGTCCTGTTGGGGTCCTAACCATTGGTGGTAGAACTACAAAGTGCTTCTATATGGTAAGTGGAGCTGATAAAATGGACAGTGAGTGTAGGAACAAGGAGGTGGTTTTATTGTTATGGCTGATCGGTGTGTGTATATATATATATATATATATATATATATATATATATATATATATATATATATATATATATATATATATATATATATATACACACGTTTATAACAGGCAGACATTGTACCGCATACACCAACAAGCCAAAACATTAGGGCCACTTCCCTAATATGCCGTCAAAACAGCTCTGATCCACTAAGACATGGACTCTACAAGACTAGATCCCTGAGGTATCCACTGAGGTTTCTAGTACCAGGACAGGAATATTGTGTCACGGACTGTGAAACAAGCCTTTTCCCGTCTCGTATGCAATTTGCTGTGAAATTCAAACTTCAAGTTTTGTGTTTAGCTATTTGACGTTTTCATTCGCGTAGCGTTCAAGTGCCTCACGTTTACTGGTAATTTTGCACTATGAGGTGGTCCTACGGCAATTCAGTTAGCAATTGGTTTGTCAAAATGTCCAAGATTCTGAAGTGTAAAGCAGTTATACTACTCGGGTAACTGAGTTTGGAAAACTCCCAACCAATTCTGTGGACGCAGAGGGGTGTGTCAAAACACAGACGAGTATTTTCGTATTTGAGCCTTGCACCGTCGCTGAATGTTCTAGTTCGCATTCAACTATTAATGTAGGCTGTGCTGTGTATTGTAGCCTCCATTTATTCTATAATTCAATTTATGAGTGTATTTGACTGACAAGACATCTCTCTATGTCACACATGCTCTGCCATCTGCATGATCTTGGAGGAAACAGTATTCATCAAACCAAACTTTTGAATGACTTGATGTCCAGTTCCAGTGCCCAGGTTCTGTAATTTTAGGTGCTTTAGGCAGTGGACAGTAGTGAAAGACATAGCTTTCATGTCCTTTAATGATCTTAATGTCTTGGTTGCCCAACAACCTGTCTGCAGTCTGTGACTTGTCCCTGTCAGTGGGTTCTCACCACGGCAGTCTGTAAGCACCATGCTGTTTCCTAGATACTTCATGCCAGTCGTCTGTCTATAACGGTTTTGCCTTTATCATATGATGATCATAATTGCTGCATTAACACGTATGCTACAAGTAACTGCCATCAGCCCAACATTAAATACATTCCTGACTGTCACGTTCACAGTTGTTACCAAATAAACATTGGCTTGCACATTTTGTGCAGAGGCATATCATTGTATTGTGTATCTGCACCAGTAGTGATAAACTAATTAAACCTTGTACTACAGTTTTACAGTCCCTGAACACCACACTTCGCATGGTCTGTAGTTTCTGGAGTACAGTTGAACATTTCAGCCGGCATGCTGATAAGTGGTCGTCCTGCTGCTCAGTAAGAGGCAGTGTGGGTGAGGTGTGAGATTGTGAAGGGTGTCGTGAACAAGACACAGTCATTTACAACCTCTCAGCTCGCGCAGGCTAGCGAGAGGCAAATTAGCGCCCACCTCCGTGCCCAGGAGTTTAAGTAGCTCTGATTGATTTTAATCCTCCAAATTACTTTACATGTATGAAACCAGTTTACAATACTGTCTAAAAGTGTTTATTTTAATTAGAGGTTAAATCTTTTGAAGCAGGTGAAGCTATCACAGTTGTATAAAAGATTTGAAAACAAAAGGCTCAAGTCATTTACAAGGAATGATGGGTGGAAGTTTAGCATTTTGCACAAAGCAGTGTGAGCAGTAACCTCACAGCCTGATGTTAAGGCTCAGTTCATTTCGTTTAATTTTGAACAAAATTTAGAGCTTTTGACAGGGGCGCCAGTATGATATTTTGTTCTTTTTGTTCTGTGTTGCACCCTGCTCCTGGAGGAACGTTGTTTTGTTTTAATATGTACTTGTATATTGCTGAAATGACAACAAAGCCTCCCTTGAACTCTCGAATATGTGTGTGTGTGTATGTGAGAGGGAGAGAGAGAGATAGATAAGATAGATAGATAGACAGATAGAGAAGATAATAATGAAGTACCGTACAATATACGGTATGCAAAAAAGTATGTGCAAATTGTGTATCTAGCACAGGGGTGTCAAACTCACGGCCCTTAAACGAAGCTTAAACGAAGCTTAAACGACTGTATGTTTGTTGTGATGGTTCGAGTCGTTACAGAGACGCGCTTATAATTTAATGCGCTCCTGCGCCTTTAAGAGACAACGTGACATCGTAGTCATGGCAACTAACTTTAACCTTCGCTAAGAAGCCATGTGACTTTTACGGCAAAAGAACGCGGGGTAGCGTAGTCAGTAATGTAAACAATAATAAATAAATACAAATAATTATATTGCAATATAATACCCAAGCATTGTCTGTAAGTAGTGGCGTTTATATATAAGTCTCAGTTGTTAGTAAATGTTTAGTGAGTATATCACAGCGTTTTAGTTACAAATTTACCGTAATTAAATACTGTTGTTACCGTTACTATAGCAATTAGTATCTTTACACACAATTTTAACTCGTTATTTTACGTTTGGGTAAATCTCATATTGTACCAGATGTAACACTTGACTACAGCTGTGTGCTTTTACTGTATTAGGTTCTTTATTGTTTTTATTGTTTGTATTTTTACTCTATTTTGATGCACTGTGTATCACACAGCTGGGGAGCAAATAAACCGACTGTATTCTGAAGAGAGCTGTCTGTCTGTCTGTCTGTCTGTCTGTCTGTCTAGTTGGGAAAGGGGGATAAACTATTAGTGAGGGCAGAATGATTGTCTTAAAAATACACTGTAAAATCCTACATTAACTGCATCTTTCAAAATGCAGGCTGATTTTGTTACCTGCAAAGTGACACAGCCTGCCAGTAGATGATGTTACACATATTTACACATGATCCTAAAATGTACAAGAAGATAAGTAAGAAAATTAAGCATGAGGAGGAAATGTAATGAAAGTGAAAACAAGTTTGTGCTTCAGGAAGAGAAACCGGTGCGTCTCTTGTGTTATGAGGCCGTGTCTGTAGTAATGTAGAACAATATAAATGCAGAATTCAGCCTCCAAGAAAAACAGCAATGTGACTGCAATCACAGCAGAATACGTTACAATCGGCCCTTCGAGGGCCACCATAATGCTGATGTGGCCCTCGGTGAAAATGAGTTTGACACCCCTGATCTAGCATAATAATTATAATTATTAACTATAATAATAATTAAGTAGTGCATCTATTCTTATAAACAATATATACAGATTTTGAGTTAGAAATGTAGAAATAAAGAAACTGTTTGACTATGTAGATTGCATGAGATTATGCTTGAGTGCCTCATGGTTAACTGTCACCCTGCTGTCTGTGAAATGTAATCCTACTCATCCTATTACTCTTTAGATCCTTTAATCCTTTTATAGACCACTGAAGTCGTGTCGTCATTTTGTAGTCCACGCCATGTTGTTATGCCCATATTTGGTAACCCGGGTCTGAGAGAAATTTTGAATGGGAAAAATGAATGGAGATTTTGAAAATTGCCTCTCTCGCATCCTGTAGTCATAAAAAATGTTCCAAAGCTGTTACGTTTTGTTTTATGGAGATTCTTCTGTCTATTATCACTGGATCCTCTGAATTATGAAGTCGTTAAAGAGTCAAAATATGAATATTGCTACATTTAAGCTAATGCTACTGCGCTAGACTAGACTGGAAGCCTCTTAAATAACCGCACAAAGCAGTGTGTTCAAACACCGGCTTGAATTCCTTCAATTCGATTGGTGTAGTTCAGTGACGTCTAATTAATGCGCAGTAGCATTAGCTTTCGTGTAGCATTATTAGTATTACCCTTTAACAACCTCGTAATTCAGAGGATCCAGTGATGTACAGGAGAAAAATGTACACAGGACAAAACGTATAGGGTTCTGAACATGTTTATTTAGCACAGGATGCGTTAGAGTGAAATTCTGAAATCCCCATTCATTTTTGCCATTGAAAGTCGGGCTTAGACCCGGGTCTCCAAATATGGGCATAATGAGGACTACAGAATGACGCACGACTTCAGTGGTCTACTGTTGTGCTAGTCACATAGTAAAAGTGGGTTGCCAGTTTTAAACTGTTTCTTATACATACATACAGTGTGGCTTGAGTAGTGAATTAGGAATTAATTAATTATTAATTATTAATTAATAAAACAAAAATAAACACTCCAATAAATAGCTAATCTAGTTTGACTAGAGATAATGCCAGTAACATTTTGGTGTACATCAGTGGTTTTCAAATGTTTCGCTGTTATGGCATCCCAAAATGTTAGTGTTTTTATTATCTGCTACTGTCTATGATGATGATAATTATTAACCAGGTTTGCCAAGTTTTTTTCACTAGCTTTTAGCGTCCTGTTAAAATATAAAACACATCAATATGTTTCATTACAACTATTATAATTGTGGAACTGTGAATGTGGCAGTGATATAGAACAGGGCTTTTCAAACCCAGGGTTACGACCCTTGGTTTGGTCGCACGCCAAAAAATGGGCTAATTATAATTCAATAAACACATTCTAACAGGCACATAAACAGGAAATGAACTTGTCCACGTACGTCCCCATGTGGAGGCTTTATGTCACATCTTGTAAACCATAGTGGGACCAGAATGTTTGAATCTTGAAAAGAATCTTCAAAAATTCGTCTGAAAACAAAAAAGAGGGTTGGTGAGGGTGCGTTACAAATCAGCCCTCTCACTCTGTAGAGATCTGTACTTCCGATCCAGATTCAGATCAGTGTCAGCTGATTTTAACCAACAGCATTAACTGAACGATGAGTTCTTTGTCAGTTATCTGGTTAAATCATTAAAATAGTGACATAAGTATAAGCATCATCAGAATAATTAGAATCAGAATCTTTATTGTTTGCCGAGTACCAGATGTACAAGGAATTTGTCTTGGTGCAGGTGTCAACAAACATACATAAAATAGAAATAATACAAAAGGAATATTTTATATATATATATACAGGGGTTGGACAAAATAACTGAAACACCTGGTTTTAGACCACAATAATTTATTAGTATGGTGTAGGGCCTCCTTTTGCGGCCAATACAGCGTCAATTCGTCTTGGAAATGACATATACAAGTCCTGCACAGTGGTCAGAGGGATTTTAAGCCATTCTTCTTGCAGGATAGTGGCCAGGTCACTACGTGATGCTGGTGGAGGAAAACGTTTCCTGACTCGCTTCTCCAAAACACCCCAAAGTGGCTCAATAATATTTAGATCTGGTGACTGTGCAGGCCATGGGAGATGTTCAACTTCACTTTCATGTTCATCAAACCAATCTTTCACCAGTCTTGCTGTGTGTATTGGTGCATTGTCATCCTGATACACGGCACCGCCATTGGATGCACATGGTCCTCCAGAATGGTTCGGTAGTCCTTGGCAGTGACGCGCCCATCTAGCACAAGTATTGGGCCAAGGGAATGCCATGATATGGCAGCCCAAACCATCACTGATCCACCCCCATGCTTCACTCTGGGCATGCAACAGTCTGGGTGGTACGCTTCTTTGGGGCTTCTCCACACCGTAACTCTCCCGGATGTGGGGAAAACAGTAAAGGTGGACTCATCAGAGAACAATACATGTTTCACATTGTCCACAGCCCAAGATTTGCGCTCCTTGCACCATTGAAACCGACGTTTGGCATCGGCACGAGTGACCAAAGGTTTGGCTATAGCAGCCCGGCCGTGTATATTGACCCTGTGGAGCTCCCGACGGACAGTTCTGGTGGAAACAGGAGAGTTGAGGTGCACATTTAATTCTGCCGTGATTTGGGCAGCCGTGGTTTTATGTTTTTTGGATACAATCCGGGTTAGCACCCGAACATCCCTTTCAGACAGCTTCCTCTTGCGTCCACAGTTAATCCTGTTGGATGTGGTTTGTCCTTCTTGGTGGTATGCTGACATTACCCTGGATACCGTGGCTCTTGATACATCACAAAGACTTGCTGTCTTGGTCACAGATGCGCCAGCAAGACGTGCACCAACAATTTGTCCTCTTTTGAACTCTGGTATGTCACCCATAATGTTGTGTGCATTGCAATATTTTGAGCAAAACTGTGCTCTTACCCTGCTAATTGAATATATATACAGGGGTTGGACAAAATAACTGAAACACCTGTCATTTTAGTGTGGGAGGTTTCATGGCTAAATTGGACCAGTCTGGTGGCCAATCTTCATTAATTGCACATTGCACCAGTAAGAGCAGAGTGTGAAGGTTCAATTAGCAGGGTAAGAGCACAGTTTTGCTCAAAATATTGCAATGCACACAACATTGAATGCCCAGAGTGAAGCATGGGGGTGGATCAGTGATGGTTTGGGCTGCCATATCATGGCATTCCCTTGGCCCAATACTTGTGCTAGATGGGCGCGTCACTGCCAAGGACTACAGAACCATTCTGGAGGACCATGTGCATCCAATGGCGGTGCCGTGTATCAGGATGACAATGCACCAATATACACAGCAAGACTGGTGAAAGATTGGTTTGATGAACATGAAAGTGAAGTTGAACATCTCCCATGGCCTGCACACCAGATCTAAATATTATTGAGCCACTTTGGGGTGTTTTGGAGAAGCGAGTCAGGAAACGTTTTCCTCCACCAGCATCACGTAGTGACCTGGCCACTATCCTGCAAGAAGAATGGCTTAAAATCCCTCTGACCACTGTGCAGGACTTGTATATGTCATTTCCAAGACGAATTGACGCTGTATTGGCCGCAAAAGGAGGCCCTACACCATACTAATAAATTATTGTGGTCTAAAACCAGGTGTTTCAGTTATTTTGTCCAACCCCTGTATATGTAAAAGCATAGAATAAAATAAAGAAAGGTGGCAAGGCAGTGACATGAACAGCAACAGGCACTGTGCAGTGGAGATATAAAGTTTGGTATACTGACAGTACACTGACAGACCTAAGTATAAAATAGAATTTTTTTTATTTAAATTATTTATAAATTCGTAATTATTATTATAATAGTATAATAATAATTGTTGTAGCAGTTTAAAAATTAATGATTCATAATTTTGGACTTATAATAATTATTAATTTATAAATAATTTAAATAAAAAAATTAAAATTGGAAATTTAATTCCTAACAACAATAAGCAGAATAATTACTGAATTGCCAAGATTGCTGTTACTGTTATTTCTTCTGCATTGTTTTATTAAGTGTTTATAGTATTAAACTCTATGTACAACCACAAGAAAAGTCGGTGTTATTATACATTTTGTGGCATTTTTGTGTGAACACCATTTTTGGAACCACTGATGTAGACTGCTTTCACTCTGCACCAATCGCAAGTTTTTTAGGGTCTGTTTTGTTCTCTGTCCTTGGTTTGTTTTCCCCTCTTGAGTAAGATTTAAATTAGGGGAACAATCTGTCCTGCGTTTGTCTTTAAGAGACTCACTAATTTCAGCAGCCCTAATCGTGGCTTGTGGAAATGCGGCATTTGAGACGGTTGTGTTCATTTTTAGCAGCACGTGTGAGTGTGGAACAGCTGTGTTCACCCTTGTATCTTCTCCATTATTCCTTTAAATCTAACAGTAAGCAAAAGCATGTGCAGATATTTCCCTATCTATAAATACTTCATTTTTATTGAACAAAAATATTCTTCTTCTTTTAGTTTAGTACAGCTTTGCTGATGTAGCCAAATTACTAAGTTTAATAGGAAACATACTGCTAGTCTGTAGCGTTATCCTTATCTTGCTAGTAAGTATGTTGGCCAGTACAGGGAACTATTGGGAGTTTTTACCAGTTTGTATTTTGGAGTTGTTTTTAACATTTGGAGTTTTGTTTTTAAAAAATTCGTAGAGCCGTTTATATTAATACAGAATTTTAATGTTTTAATGTAATATTTATTATTTATTATATTTGTCACATATCAGACAAAGGTAATGAACAAAAGGCATTGGAAAAAAATATTTATTGAAGGAAATATGCTATTTAACCCTACCTGGTCATATGAGCCAAAAGTAATTGCACTCATAGCTACTTAATTAACCAGTTGATCAAATTCATATTTTAATAAATGCTTTTTTTTCTTTCTTGTAACTAATCCAACGAGATTGTTTTAACATATTAATGATGTCATTTATAAATATCACCTTTACTGATTAACCAATTAACCAATAACCGGTGTCATTGTTTGATCTGTTGTTGATCTGTTGGTTGAAAATGCATTTTAATTTGAAAAGGGGGCGCTCAGGTGGCACAATGGTAAAAAACACTTGCAGACCAGAACTGACCTCTCGGCAGCTCTGCAACGATTGGCTTGTTGTTTAGGGTGGATGCCAGAGGGGATTCTTCATTACTGATGGGGCAGCACGGTGGCTAAGTGGGTAGCACTGTCACCTCACAGCAGGAAGGTCCTGGGTTGTATCCCCAAGTGGGGCGGTCCGGGTCCTTTCTGTGTGAAGTTTGCATGTCCTCCCACAGTCCAAAGACATACAAGTGAGGTGAATTGGAGACATCTACAAGGTGGACCAACTAGGTAGGAGTGTCTAATAGAGTGGACAGTGAGTGGACACGGTATTTAAAAACTCCAGCAGCGCTGCTGTGTCTGATCCACTCATACCAGCACAACACACACTAACACACCACCACCATGTCAGTGTCACTGCAGTGCTGAGAATGACCCACCACCTAAATAATACCTGCTCTGTGGTGGTCCTGTGGGGGTCCTGACCATTGAAGAACAGGGTGAAAGGGGGCTAACAAAGCATGCAGAGAAACAGATGGACTACAGTCAGTAATTGTAGAACTACAAAGTGCTTCTATATGGTAAGTGGAGCTGATAAAATGGACAGTGAGTGTAGAAACAAGGAGGTGGTTTTAATGTTATGGCTGATCAGTGTATAAAGCTGAATACACCAGTGCATGCATTGCTGTTGGTTAGTTTGAGGAATGCTGTACTGGTTCAGTTAGGTGATGCGAGTGTGAGTACTCTGAAGTCAGGAGTGCACTGTGAAAACATCATGTTCTGTCCTCCCTCTTGTTTCGAGTGCTTACATACGGGTCCAGTTTATCACCTTTCCTTCCCAACATGACGATGTGTTATCATAAAACATCAAGTACTTGTCAGTGGGGCGCTGACTCAAGTGTCAGTAACAGAACTGTAGCTCTGTATGCTGCATCTCTTTCTCTTGCGCTTAGGGTACTGGACCAGTAAACCACATTTCACTACCAGGTTGCTATTGTTCAGCAAGGTCCGTAACCCTCAGTTGTCACAACTGTAAGGTGCTTTGGTTTAAAGTGGCTGCTAAATAATAGAAATGTAAATGAAAGCAAGCAAGCATTGATTGAGGAGGGAAATGCATGTAGTTACTGAAAGTTCAGCACATAAAAAGCCTGCTGATAAAGGTATCGGGATCGCTGCCTCACCTGTTTTGGACAGTCGTGAACAGCGGTACATTATCAGTTGTGTTTCTACACACCCACATGTCTAGCTGGGTAGTGGCCTGTACATTGGAATGCAAGGAATCCACGCTGCTGTTTATCAGAGTCGATCATCACAGCACTGCAGTGTTCATTCTGAATGAGGAAAACCTGACTGTGTGTTTGAGATGGGAGCAGATTTTTGAATAGGAAATTAGGAATTGATCATCTGCTGCAATTAGTGTTAGAAATCATTGCTTGGCTGGGTGTCTGAGTCCACTTTGCTGCGTATGCTTTCATGTGTCCAAGTGCCTGTGTCCGTTTTCCTGTGTACGTGTGTGGGCAGTTGTAGCACAGCGATTAGTGTAATTGGAACGTTGCTGGTGCAAGCCCCACATTTTTATATATGTATATATACATTTTATCAGCTCCACTTACCATATAGAAACACTTTGTAGTTCTACAATTACTGACTGTAGTCCATCTGTTTCTTTTCATACCTTTTTAGCCTGCTTTCACCCTGTTCTTCAATAGTCAGGACCCCCACAGGACCACCACAGAGCAGGTATTATTTAGGTGGTGGATGATTCTCAGCACTGCAGTGACACTGACATGGTGGTGGTGTGTTAGTGTGTGTTGTGCTGGTATGAGTGGATCAGACAGAGCAGCGCTGCTGGAGTATTTAAATACCGTGTCCACTCACTGTCCACTCTATTAGACACTCCTACCTAGTTGGTCCACCTTGTAGATGTAAAGTCAGAGACGATCGCTCATCTATTGCTGCTGTTTGAGTTGGTTATCTTTGAGATCTTCACCAGTGGTCACAGGTCACTGCACACGGGGCGCTGTTGGCTGGATATTTTTGGTTGGTGGACTATTCTCAGTCCAGCAGTGACAGTGAGGTGTTTAAAAATTCCATCAGCAGTGCTGTGTCTGATCCACATACCAGCACAACACACACTAACACACCACCACCATGTCAGTGTCACTGCAATGCTGAGAATGATCCACCACCCAAATTATACCTACTCTGTGGTGGTCCTGTGGTGGTCCTGACTATTGACGAACAGCATGAAAGGGGGTTAACAAGCATGCAGAGAAACAGCTGGACTACAGTCAGTAACTGTAGAGCTACAAAGTGCTTCTATATGGTAAGTGAAGCTGATAAATGGACAGTAAGTGTAGAAACAAGGAGGTGGTTTTAATATTATGGCTGATTGGTGTAGATCTTTTGCTGCCATGATTAAAATAATTGAGGGTGTGAGGGTTATACATCATCCCACTTTAATATCAGGACTTTGTTTTAAAGGCGTTGTTGTCAGGTACAGATTTAGTGATTTTGTCTTGGGTAACAACTAATTAGCTTTTTGCAGCACTGACACAGTGCTTGAACTTTACCGGAAGTAAAGGAGTGAGTGAAAGAGATTTAGTGAGAGTGAGAGTGCAAGTCAGGAAGAAAGCACAAAAAAGTCGTCAGATCGCTGTGCTGTTCACACTACACAACTTGCTCTGTTGAAATCGTTGTGGTTTACACCTTGCATGACCAATCAGCGATCAGACATTACACCATCTTTCACCAGGAGGAATCACCGACGAGCGTCTGGTCTCTCAAACTATGTTCTGTCACGAAAACACATGTGAGAAGTGACGAGGGGAAGACGCAATACTATACGTGAGAGAGTTTATTTCTTTTCAGGAAATCATTCAAGGTGTTTGTGTGCTGATATGCAGCAAAACAAGGAGGAATTGAAGAATTAAATATGGGTGAAGGAGTGGATTGGGATTTGTGGTCAGTAGGGATGTAACGATACACTCTACGCACTCTATTTATCTAAATAATGAATGCCCTTTTATTTTTGAGGTAGGTACAAACTATGCCAAATAATGCTTATTGTGTAAAAAAACTGAAAAGAATTTTTAAAACAAATCCAACATTGTATAAATAAATGAATAATACAAATTAAGAAAGTATCCTCACATAAATAAATTTGGCTGGAAAATTCAGAACCTGGCAACCCTGTAGTGACGTCAACCAGGTGAGGTGAATAGCGCCAGTGCCCTCTGCTGTTTAAAGTAAATATCGATTTATCTTTTTTTTCCTTTATGCATTTTCTCCCCGTTCTCCCTTTTATCGTGTCCAATTGCCCGATTGCGTCACGCTTCCTCTCCACCAATGCCAATCCCCGTTGAGGAGAACGAAGCTAACCCACGCCCCCTCCGACACGTGTGCAGCAGCCGTATGCATCTTATCACCTACACTTTGACGAGTGCAGTGCAGCTCAGCGTTGTGTACGGAGAGACACACCCTGAGAGCACTCTTTTCTCATCTCTGTGCAGGCGGCATCAGTCAGCCAGCAGAGGTCGTAATTGCACCAGTCATGACAGAGAGATCCCATCCGGCTTAGTCCCGCCCATACCTGAACAACAGGTCAATCGTTGTTCATGTGGCCGCTCAGCCTCAGCCGGCAGGCAGAGCCGAGATTCGATACGATGTATTCGAGATCCCAGCTCTGGTTCCAGCATGTGTTTTTACCGCTGCGCCACCTGAGCGGCCAATATCGATTCATCTTAAATGAATAACCGATTCGAATCGTGGCACATGTGCACCGATTTTTAACTGTCTTGTGGTGCATCGTTACATCCCCAGTGGCCAGTGTTCATGTTAGTCTGTTCTGCAGTGAGAATTGGAGGTGAAAACGTAGGCATTATGGTCTGGCATGGATGATCAGGTTACAAAAGCTGTAAAGCTTGTGTGTACGCAGATGTAACTATTACTATATTTTGCTGTAGCCATCTTGCATTCTCATTGGCTGTAGCTTGACACTGCTCTTACTGCCATTCATAACTCTTTTCACACTACAGGATTTGGAGTTGCCAGCGAGCCCAGATGTTTAGCATGCTAGATCGGCGGATCTCAGATCACATCTTTGAGCAGTTCACACAATCGAGCCCAAGTGAAGACCGATTTGCCTCAGAGTTGGTGCATCTGTCAGCGATAATCAGTGGATAATCAGGGCTAAAGTCGTGTAGTTATAACTTAGCCTAAAGAAGAGTGATCTAGTAAGAAAGTGTGTTAGAGGGAGATTGTAAGATGGAAAGCAAGACATGAGAGAGACAGAATGTGAGAAATCAAGAGAAAGATGAGTGTGAGAGAGCGGAAGACTCTGACACAGTGTTTCCCTTTCTTTTCCTCTCTCTTTCTCTTTCTCTTTCAATAATGCAGTCAGTGTCCTCTCAGAATAGAACGCGTCCTGTCCTCTCCTCGGTTGGACGAGTTTTTTACCCTCATTAATCCAGGATCATCAGCTCTGGGAGAGCTCTGTTTACTGCAGACACTGACAAGTCTAGGACTTCATTTTGGGCTTCATCCCTAGGAAGCATTTAAGGATGCACCAATTTTTCTGCTGATCCCTAAGTGTCAAGTATTAGCATTAATGCATTAATGCAAACCTAAAAATACCTATTAATTATATCAGAAAAAGTAGAAAACAAGGCCAAACAGCAGACCGCAGAGGGCGAAAACGACTCTCTGCTGACCTGTATTTCCACCAGCTCATTAGAATGTCACTCAACAACTGTAGGAAGACTTGAAGAGGCCTACAACAAGAACGGCAAACAGCAACTGGAGTAAAGTGAACAGCAAAGATGGTTTGAAACAGGCTCCTGTGGGCAAGCTAGAAAAAAGACCTTCATCAGTAAGAAAAAGTTGAGGCAAGGCAATTTAGGACTAAGAGGCTTGTGGAAGGATCACAAACATGTCTATTGGAATTTTCCAGTTATATTCCAGTTAATAGGTCAGTTGTGATTAGAGATGTAACAATACACTCTACCCACGATGCGATAGGATTCACGATACTGGGTTCACGATACGATTTCCCCCCGATTTTTTTTAACCAAAATGAAATTGAAGACAAATTATGACAATTTCCTTTTATTATTTCTCTTAAAAAATTTAATGAAATCTTTTATTTATCTGAATAATAAATGCTGCACATTTCCCTTTTTGTGTAAAAAAAAAAAAAAAAACTAAATTGAAATTTTAAAACAAATCCAACATTATATAAATAAATGAATAATACAAATAAAGAAAGTATCCTTACATAAATAAATTTGGCTGGAAGATCCTGTACAACTGTGTAGTGATGTCAACCAGGCGAGGTGTATAGCACCAGTGCCCTCTGCTGTTTAAAGTGAATATCGATTCATTTAACAATGAATTACCGATTCAAATCGTGGCACATGTGCACCGATTTTTAACTGCCTTGTGGTGCATCGTTACATCTACAAGTGATACTATCATAATTGGGTGTGAAAGGTAAAGGTTGCCACTCTGTGAAAGCTGTGTACACAAATAGTCCAACTGTTTAAGATGTTTCTCAATGGCACTGTGGCTCGGTGGGTAGCACTTTTGTCTGAAAGCAAGAAGGTCCGGTTTCCTCCCACAGTCCAAAGAATGTTTGCGACCATGCAGTATTAACAAAATATCCTACTCTAAAATACTACATGATTTATTTTTTGAGCATGATATTGCTTTATATTAAGTGTTTATCAGTTGAGTGATGTAACATTTGAACACTTTATTTTAGGAGGTTTGAATATTTTTAATTGCATCTGTGTAACTGTGTGAAAAAAGAACAATCCCAGTATTTATCAGTGTTATTGGAGATCAGCTTAAACTGTTGAGGTGTTTCACCACTGTTACAGTTAGATTGTTCAGTTCTCAAACGATTACAAAATGTTGTTGAAAGTTAATGTAACACATTGATGATATACATGCCCCCCATTCCCAACTTTTTAAAAATGTATTGCAGAAAAAAAATATGAGTGCATATATGCAAAATTATATATAAATAAAAATTATTGCTTAATTTCAGTTAAATTCAATTTTTTATTTCACTCATTTCTGTAAGTTGTTAGCAGTCTTTGCAGTCTAGACTGGGCAAAAATCCTTCCTAATGATGTCAGTGTGTGGATTTATGTTGGTTTTCTGACTCTGATTCTGTACGTCAGCTTTTGTTTGTCCTTGCTTAGAGGAACTGAGGGGGAGTGCCACAAATTAAGAAGCAAAGGAGCACTTAGGGTACACTATAATAAGGAAACAGATTCCGTAATAAATTATAAAGACTTTGGATTTCTTTAAATACGTCATGCACTTGTGAAAGAAGCTCTCTGTGTATTACGCTCAGTTATAGAGCAGAGGTGATAACACAATGTGTTGTAGAAGGTTTTAATATGCCTCGTCTTATGCAGATAACTGGTCACTACTCATAATGATACTACTCTGGCATAAAATTTTTATTTATTATTTATTTATTATTGTTATGAATCATATTAAAGGTAAAATTCTACAATTCTAATGTTGGTTTTTTTTGACAAGTAAAACACACTAAGCTTAAATAAATAACATTTTACTGATTGAATACTTCCACGGCCGAGCTGTGTGATACAACTGTGCATTTTTATTGTATGTTTTTGTATCTTTATACTTTTCTATCTTGGTGAACATCATCTTAAATAATACAGAGTTAAAACTGATGTTTATACAAATAAGAATAATAATGGCTGTTGAGCTACACCGACCAGGCATGACATTATGAACATTGACAGGTGAAGTGAATAACACTGATTATCTCTTCATTACGGCACCTGTTAGTGGTTGGGATATATTAGGCAGCGAGTGAACATTTTATCCTCAAAGTTGATGTTAGAAGCAGGAAAGATGGGCGAGCGTGAGGATTTGAGCAAAAATGGTTCAGCAATGGTTTGAGGAGCACAACAACGAGTTTGAGGTGTTGACTTGAGCTGCGTTCGGAATCGCATACTTCCATACTCAATAGTACGCGAAATGAGTACGCGAGAGCGGTTAGTATGTCAGAATACATAGAATACACAAAGAGGTACGCGAGAAGTACCCGGATGACCTACTTCTTGGGCAGCCATGTTTGAGTATGCAAGCGATGCACACTTTCGGTCCGCTAATGTATCCCTGTGCGTCTGTGGGATGTGCTGGACAGACAAGTCCGATCCATGGAGGCCCCACCTCACAACTCTGCTGCTAACGTTTGGTGCCAGATACCACAGCACCTTAAGGGGTCTAGTGGAGTCCATGCCTTGACGGGTCAGGGCTGTTTTGGCAGCAAAAGGCAGCACGGTAGGTCCTGGATTTGATTCCCAGGTGGTGAGCGAGTTTGCATGTCCTTCCTTGGTGTACATTGGTTTCCTCTGACCTTCCTGGGCCTTAACTACTTAGCTACAACGTCCCTCAATAGGGTAGAAATAAACATTATAGACTATAGGACACATTCTAATTATATAAGACCAGCTACAAGATTGTAGTGTGATTAAATGTGATTAAAACAGTCATTTGAAGTCATGAAGTAGTTGAGTAATTGTTGTGTTTTGTGTTGATCTGTTTAGGCACAGGTAGCATTCCTGCATGGAGAGAGGAAAGGCCAGGAGAACCTGAAGAGGGATCTGGTGAGGAGAATTAAGATGCTGGAGTACGCTCTGAAGCAAGAGAGGTCAGTACCCATTTACCCCGTTCCTGTCCTATTTACTGTTTATATTCTTATATTTGTTCACTTTATAATGGATGTAGTAAAAGCACAGTGTCTCAGTTTAATGAATCTTGGTTGGGCGCATATTG
This sequence comes from Trichomycterus rosablanca, assembly GCF_030014385.1. Classification (NCBI taxonomy): domain Eukaryota; kingdom Metazoa; phylum Chordata; class Actinopteri; order Siluriformes; family Trichomycteridae; genus Trichomycterus; species Trichomycterus rosablanca. The sequence goes on along the minus strand of NC_086001.1, from coordinate 13,411,899 downwards.
CTGATTACTGCAGCGTTTAAACCTTTCACATGATGCACAGCAAAACCACTTTCTGCTGCCGCTGCCACTGGGCAGTGAACTTGAAAACAATAATACACAGTATTGACTGTTTTTATGGGCAGTTTATATTAAATGTAGTTTGGTTTATACTAGAAACCTTTGCAGTGTTATTTGGGGACTAACAGATGGCTTCATGAAGGAACGAGAAGTTAGAAATGACTAAATAGGGTGAAAACAGGGAAGATGCAAAAATAGATAAAAAAAAAAGGTTGTTGGTTGTATATTGAAACAAAAAAAATGATAAATTATAACATCAAATCTGACCATGCGTCTCTTTTATTTAATGGCGTGATTCTTCTGTGTTCATTTTTTTTTAAATAGTTAAATTTTTTATTTAATTTTTAAGTTTAAATTAATTAAATAATTAAATTCAATTATTTTTTTATCTTAAGTTTCTCTGCATACTTTAAAAAGTGTTCTTTAATACCTTATATTTAAACATAAAACGTCTCTTTACAAAATTGCCTGAAAATATGTGCCAGTTAATTTATTTATTTATTTATTTATTTATTTATTTATTTATTTATTTTTCTCTGATTTCCCCCCCAATTTTCTCCCCTAATCTAGTCGTATCCAATTACCCTGATTGCGTCACGCTTCACCTCTACCGATACAACCCTCCACTGCTGACTGAGGAGCTTCGCAACTGACACACACCCCCTTTGACACGTGTGCAGTACCGACGTCATCTTTTCACCTGCATGAGTCAAGTTCATATGCGGATCAGCCTTGTGTTCAGAGAGCCACACCCTGATCAGCGCATTATTCCCCAACTCTGCAGAAGTCATAATTGCACCAGTTATGAGAAACCCTGGTCCGGCTCATCCCACCCTGTGAACAACAGCCAATCGTTTGTTCATGTAGCCTCCCAGCCCAGCCGGATGGCAGAGCTGAGATTCATTCATTCAGATGTATTTGAAATCCCAGCTCTGGTGGTGCCTGTTTATTTAAAAGAACACCAAAACACTCAGGCATTGATGTTGGATGAGAAGACCTGTCTTTAGGAAGGGTGTCCACATACTTTCGTCCATGGAGTGTATCTTATGCAAGTGTAAGGGCCGCACGCTGGCTCAGTGGGTAGCACTGTCGCCTCACAGCAAGAAGGTCCTGGGTTTGATCCCCAGGTGGGGCGGTCAGGGTCCTTCCTGAGTGGAATTTGTCTGAATCCGGTTTCCTCCCACAGTCCAAAGACATGCAGTCAGATTTATTGGTGATACAAAATTGTCCATGACTGTATTTCAACTGATGAATCTTGTGTAACGAGTAACTACCGTTCCTGTCATGAATGTAACCAAAGTGTGTAAAACAAGACGTTAAAATCCTAATAAATAAATAAATGAATATGCAAGTGTAACAAATATTAAGGTTTAAGGTTTCCAGAGGTCATTTTAACAATCACATCCTCTCTAATCACACACACACACACACACACACACACCTCTCTTTATAAACTAGCTTCAGCATGTCTAAGTACCATGCATGCCAAAAGTGTCCTTCAAAACAACCCAGGGCCGGCACGGTGGCTAAGTGGGTAGCACTGTCGCCTCCCAGCAAGAAGGTCCTGGGTTCAATCCTCAGGTGGGGCGGTCCAGGTCCTTTCTGTGTGGAGTTTGCATGTTCTCCCCGTGTCCGCGTGGGTTTCCTCCCACTGTCCAAAGAAATGCAAGTGAGGTGAATTGGAGAGACAAAATTGTTCAAGACCTTGAGAACTGATGAATCTTGTGTAATGAGTAACTACCGTTCCTGTCATGAAGTGTAAAACATGACGTTAAAATCCTAATAAACAAACAAAAACAAACCCCTACTGCTGTTTACCGCTGCTCTGTTTGCAATATTAGGCCTTGTTGAACATCATTTCCACTTTAATTCCACCCTCACCCGAGCCTCGACTGTTCCAACAATGAATCAGTTCTTCAGCTTTTCACTGCGCCCTGTTCTCTTTGTGTCCGGCCTGTTTTCCTGCCTTTCCAGATAAGAAGCCATTCATATAGTTTTAAAGGGACTCGGTTTTGACCTTGAGCCAACCGAATGCTATGGCAACACAAAGTGTGGCTTCGTACGGTGACATCACCCGTCACATCCTCCGCCGTGAGTCACCGCTACGAAAAAGGCAGGGTTTACGGTTTCCCGTCTTTCCCTCGTTCACCAGCTAATGGAGGCGGCTAACAATGGGCAGACAGCAAATCGGGTGATGTGGAAACTCGCCGGTCATGCAGTCATTGTTTCTGCAAGTTCAGACGTGTGTGTAAGGTGCATTCCAGCTGTATGTGCACATCTACTAGGGGTTCTGACTGAGCAGTGTTAATTCGGCATTCCTCGCCTGTTACATCCACTAAATGGCTAAAAGTACTTGGACACCCAATTTAAAATCTGTTGTCACCCTCAATTGCTTACACAGTATACACTGTATACACTGATCAGCCGTAATATTAAAACCACCTCCTTATTTCTACACTCACTGTCCAGTTTATCAGCTCCACTTACCATATAGAAGCACTTTGTAGTTCTACAATTACTGACTGTAGTTCATCTGTTTCTCTACATGCTTTGTTAGACCCCTATCCTGCTGTTCTTTAATGGTCAGGACCCCCACAGAGCAGGTATTATTTAGGTGGTGGATCATTCTCAGCACTGCAGTGACACTGACATGGTGGTGGTGTGTTAGTGTGTGTATGTGCTGGCACTGCTGGAGTTTTTAAACACCTCACTGTCCCTGCTGGACTGAGAATAGTCCACCAACCAAAAATATATCCAGCCAACAGCGCCCCGTGTGCAGCGTCCTGTGACCACTGATGAAGGTCTAGAAGATGACCAACTCAAACAGCAGCAATAGATGAGCGATCGTCTCTGACTTTACATCTACAAGGTGGACCAACTAGGTAGGAGTGTCTAATAGAGTGGACAGTGAGTGGACACGGTGTTTAAAAACTCCAGCAGCGCTGCTGTGTCAGATCCACTCTTACCAGCACAACACACACTAACACACCACCACCATGTCAGTGTCACTGCAGTGCTGAGAATGATCCACCACCTAAATAATACCTGCTCTGTGGGGGTCCTGTGGGGGTCCTGACCACTGAAGAACAGGGTGAAAGCAGGCTAAAAACGCATGTAGAGAAACAGATGGACTACAGTCAGTAATTGTAGAACTACAAAGTGCTTCTATATGGTAAGTGGAGCTGATAACATGGACAGTGAGTGTAGAAACAAGGAGGTGGTTTTAATGTTATGGCTGATCAGTGTATACAGTGTATACTGTCTAAGCAATTAAAGGATAAGTGACAACCTGGCAGTGGTGAGGCTTGAACCAGTGACCTTTTGATTACTAGTCCAGTAGCTTAATCGCTAGGCTACAACTGCCCCATGTACAATATAATGAAATGCTTTTTTACCTGCATATCTCATAGTGGAAGCTGGGGTCAGAGCGCAGGGTCAGCCATTGTACGGCGCCCCTGGAGCAGACAGGGTTGATGGCTTTGTTCAAAGACACAACAGTGGTTGCATAGCAGAGCCTGGATTTGAACCGACAATCTTCCGATTGATAGCCCAAAGCTCTGCCCACTAGGCTACCACTGTCACAAACGTAATTCATAGTTTAAAAAAGGTTTTCCACTTGATTTTGGAGTGTCATTGGAATTGTACAGTTATGGTCAACACCACTGGCACCCCTAAATATTAATTACAGTATTAAAATATCTGTAAAATAGTGTTTATTGAAACTGCTGATAAAAATAAATATAGAAAATGCATAGAAATCTAAAACGATGCCAGGGTAAGATTAGTGGCAGTTTTGGCTCAGTTTGAAACAAAAGACAAAATCAGATTAACCTGTTAATCAGAAATTAGATTCACCTGTCCACCTTGTCAGTACTCACATGACTTTAATTAGCCTATGAATGATGGCTTTGATGTTTAAACAGACCAGTTGTATTCCCTGTTTTGTTTGTTTACAATGGCAAAGACAAGAGAGTCTGAGCAAACCAGAAATGCAACTATCACAAGCACAAGCAGTCTAAAGAGTACAAGAATATCTTCAAATATTCTATTCCTTGGCATCCTGGCTTTAACACTTTAAAATGTTATCAAGTTTGCTACTCGCAGAACAGTCAAGAACCTTCTAGGACGTGGTGTATGAAGGAAAATCGATTGAGAGAACCATACAAAAGGATGAGCTGGATAAAGTTGGAGTGATGGTTTCAACCTGTACCATACTCCACACACTGAACAAACAGGGCTCTGTGAGCGAAGACCAAGGAGGACACCACTTTAAAGAAAAGCATAAAAACAAGCAACTGAACTTTGCCCGAACGTACATAGACACACCACAATCCTTATGGGAAACTGTTCTATAAACAGAAGACTAGAGCTCTTTTGCGGTGCATAAAATAAAGCCTTTGAAGTGCACCCTACCTACAGTAAAACATGGTGAAAGATCCATAATATTTTGGGGCTGCTTTGCTGCCTCTAAGACTGGGGGTCTTGGTTAGAGGATTTTCAGAGCATTGACCTTGCGTTTATGATGTGTATTTTTTTCTTTCAGAGCAAAATTCCACAAGTTAAAATATGGAACGGAGTTAAATCAGGGTGACATGAAGCCTCCAAGCTACGACTCTGGTAAGAATTTGTCCTTTTGTTTTATCAGTAGTTTACTTCGGATGCATTTGCAAGTTGGTAGATGATGAACTAACTTCAGGAATTCCTGATTTCTAGCCGCTTAGGTGGCGCAGCGGTAAAAACACACGCTGCAACCAGAGCTGGATCTCGAATACATCGTATCGAATCTCAGCTCCGCCTTGCTGGCTGAGGCTGAGTGGCTACTTGAACAACGATTGGCCTGTTGTTCAGATGGGCGGGACTAAGCCGGATATAGGTCTCTCTCTGTCAGACCGGTGCAATTACGACCTCTGTTGGCTGATTAGAGGCGCCTACACAGAGATGAGGTAAGAGTGCTCTTAGGGTGTGTCTCTCCGTACACAACGCTAAGTGGCACAACACTCATCAACGTGTGGGTGATAAGATGAATACGGCTTGCTGCCCACGTGTCGGAGGGGGCGTGGGTTAGCTTCAATCTCCTCGGTCAGAGCAGGGATCGGCATAGGCAGAGAGGAAGCACAATGGGAATTGGACGCGCTAAAAGAAGGAGAAAAAGGGGAGAAAATGTGTGTGTGTATATATATATATATATATATATATATATATATATATATATATATATATATATATATATATATATATATATACAGTATATATATATATACAGTGTATCACAAAAGTGAGTACACCCCTCACATTTCTGCAAATATTTCATTATATCTTTTCATGGGACAACACTATAGACATAAAACTTGGATATAACTTAGAGTAGTCAGTGTACAGCTTGTATAGCAGTGTAGATTTACTGTCTTCTGAAAATAACTCAACACACAGCCATTAATGTCTAAATAGCTGGCAACATAAGTGAGTACACCCCACAGTGAACATGTCCAAATTGTGCCCAAATGTGTCGTTGTCCCTCCCTGGTGTCATGTGTCAAGGTCCCAGGTGTAAATGGGGAGCAGGGCTGTTAAATTTGGTGTTTTGGGTACAATTCTCTCATACTGGCCACTGGATATTCAACATGGCACCTCATGGCAAAGAACTCTCTGAGGATGTGAGAAATAGAATTGTTGCTCTCCACAAAGATGGCCTGGGCTATAAGAAGATTGCTAACACCCTGAAACTGAGCTACAGCATGGTGGCCAAGGTCATACAGCGGTTTTCCAGGACAGGTTCCACTCGGAACAGGCCTCGCCAGGGTCGACCAAAGAAGTTGAGTCCATGTGTTCGGCGTCATATCCAGAGGTTGGCTTTAAAAAATAGACACATGAGTGCTGCCAGCATTGCTGCAGAGGTTGAAGATGTGGGAGGTCAGCCTGTCAGTGCTCAGACCATACGCCGCACACTGCATCAACTCGGTCTGCATGGTCGTCATCCCAGAAGGAAGCTGACGCACAAGAAAGCCCGCAAACAGTTTGCTGAAGACAAGCAGTCCAAGAACATGGATTACTGGAATGCCCTGTGGTCTGACGAGACCAAGATCAACTTGTTTGGCTCAGATGGTGTCCAGCATGTGTGGCAGCGCCCTGGTGAGAAGTACCAAGACAACTGTATCTTGCCTACAGTCAAGCATGGTGGTGGTAGCATCATGGTCTTGGGCTGCATGAGTGTTGCTGGCACTGGGGAGCTGCAGTTCATTGAGGGAAACATGAATTCCAACATGTACTGTGACATTCTGAAACAGAGCACGATCCCCTCCCTTCGAAAACTGGGCCTCATGGCAGTTTTCCAACAGGATAACGACCCCAAACACAACCTCCATGATGACAACTGCCTTGCTGAGGAAGCTGAAGGTAAAGGTGATGGACTAAACCCAATTGAGCACCTGTGGCGCATCCTCAAGTGGAAGGTGGAGGAGTTCAAGGTGTCTAACATCCACCAGCTCCGTGATGTCATCATGGAGGAGTGGAAGAGGATTCCAGTAGCAACCTGTGCAGCTCTGGTGAATTCCATGCCCAGGAGGGTTAAGGCAGTGCTGGATAATAATGGTGGTCACACAAAATATTGACACTTTGGGCACAATTTGGACATGTTCACTGTGGGGTGTACTCACTTATGTTGCCAGCCATTTAGACATTAATGGCTGTGTGTTGAGTTATTTTCAGAAGACAGTAAATCTACACTGCTATACAAGTTGTACACTGACTACTCTAAGTTATATCCAAGTTTTATTTCTATAGTGTTGTCCCATGAAAAGATATAATGAAATATTTGCAGAAATGTGAGGGGTGTACTCACTTTTGTGATACACTATATATATATATACAGTGTATCACAAAAGTGAGTACACCCCTCACATTTCTGCAGATATTTAAGTATATCTTTTCATGGGACAACACTGACAAAATGACACTTTGACACAATGAAAAGTAGTCTGTGTGCAGCTTATATAACAGTGTAAATGTATTCTTCCCTCAAAATAACTCAATATACAGCCATTAATGTCTAAACCACCGGCAACAAAAGTGAGTACACCCCTAAGAGACTACACCCCTAAATGTCCAAATTAAGCACTGCTTGTCATTTTCCCTCCAAAATGTCATGTGACTCGTTAGTGTTACTAGGTCTCAGGTGTGCATAGGGAGCAGGTGTGTTCAATTTAGTAGTACAGCTCTCACACTCTCTCATACTGGTCACTAAAAGTTCCAACATGGCACCTCATGGCAAAGAACTCTCTGAGGATCTTAAAAGATGAATTGTTGCGCTACATGAAGATGGCCAAGGCTACAAGAAGATTGCCAACACCCTGAAACTGAGTTGCAGCACAGTGACCAAGATCATCCAGCGTTTTAAAAGAGCAGGGTCCACTCAGAACAGACCTCGCGTTGGTCGTCCAAAGAAGCTAAATGCACGTGCTCAGCGTCACATCCAACTGCTGTCTTTGAAAGATAGGCGCAGGAGTGCTGTCAGCATTGCTGCAGAGATTGAAAAGGTGGGGGGTCAGCCTGTCAGTGCTCAGACCATACGCCGCACACTACATCAAATTGGTCTGCATGGCTGTCACCCCAGAAGGAAGCCTCTTCTGAAGTCTCTACACAAGAAAGCCCGCAAACAGTTTGCTGAAGACATGTCAACAAAGGACATGGATTACTGGAACCATGTCCTATGGTCTGATGAGACCAAGATTAATTTGTTTGGTTCAGATGGTCTCAAGCATGTGTGGCGGCAATCAGGTGAGGAGTACAAAGATAAGTGTGTCATGCCTACAGTCAAGCATGGTGGTGGGAATGCCATGGTCTGGGGCTGCATGAGTGCAGCAGGTGTTGGGGAGTTACATTTCATTGAGGGACACATGAACTTCAATATGTACTGTGAAATACTGAAGCAGAGCATGATCCCCTCCCTCCAGAAACTGGGTCGCAGGGCAGTGTTCCAGCATGATAATGACCCCAAACACACCTCTAAGACGACCACTGCTTTATTGAAGAGGCTGAGGGTAAAGGTGATGGACTGGCCAAGCATGTCTCCAGACCTAAACCCAATAGAACATCTCTGGGGCATCCTCAAGCGGAAGGTGGAGGAGCGCAAAGTCTCGAATATCCTCCAGCTCCGTGATGTCGTCATGGAGGAGTGGAAAAGCATTCCAGTGGCAACCTGTGAAGCTCTGGTAAACTCCATGCCCAGGAAAGTTAAGGCAGTTCTGGGAAATAATGGTGGCCACACAAAATATTGACACTTCAGGAACTTTCACTAAGGGGTGTACTCACTTTTGTTGCCGGTGGTTTAGACATTAATGGCTGTATATTGAGTTATTTTGAGGGAAGAATAAATTTACACTGTTATATAAGCTGCACACAGACTACTTTTCATTGTGTCAAAGTGTCATTTTGTCAGTGTTGTCCCATGAAAAGATATACTTAAATATCTGCAGAAATGTGAGGGGTGTACTCACTTTTGTGATACACTGTATATATATATATATATATATATATATATATATATATATATATATATATATATAAATTATCTAGTTGTCTTTAATTTCCTTCCATTGGAATCATGCCACTAGTAACTCACCTCCGCACAGCCTGAGGAGGACTGAGACTATAACGCGTCCCATTTAATGCTCATAGTTGCCAGCCACATCTCTTCACCTTTCAGCGAAGGCGTTTCAGAGAGCTGCATTGCGTTTGGAGAGACACACTAAGCTCTCCAGATCATCCATTGCCAGTCCAGGCGCCTCTGCTAGACAGCAGAGGCAGCAGTTGTACCATGGCAATGAATTTCTGACCATTTCCCTCCCATACAGGTGTAGCCTAACATGACTGTGTGTGTGTACTTAGCCACTCGTATCTCAGCAGTGGTGGGCTACCATATTAGCCCGCTGCACCCAGAGTGCCTATTTCCTTTGTTTTAACATAAAGTTGCAATCTGAAATATTTAACCCCCAAAAGTAAATAAGAGTACAACTCTATAATCTTCTGCAAAGCTAGATTTTTCTGTTATGAGGTGGGTGGCACGGTGGCTAAGTGGGTAGCACTGTTTCCTCACAGCAAGAAGGTCCTGGGTTCGATCCCCGTCTGGGGGGGTATTGGAGACCGGAGAGGGTGGGTCTCTCTCTGTCAGAATGCGATTACGACCTCTGCCGGCTGATTAAGAGGCGTATACACAAGAGATGAGGAAGAGTGCCCTTAGGGTGTGTCTCTCCACATGCAACGCTAGGTGGCGCCAAACTCATCAATGTGTGGGTGGCAAAAATGCATCCGGCTGCTGCTCTTGTTTCAGAGGGGATACGGGTTAGCTTCGATCTCCTCGGTCAGGGCAGGGTTCGGCATAGACAGAGAGGAAGCACGATGCAAATTGAACAATTGGATGCGCTAAAGGGGGAGAAAAAGGGAAAAATAAAATATATATATATATATATATATATATATATATATACAGTGTATCACAAAAGTGAGTACACCCCTCACATTTCTGCAGATATTTAAGTATATCTTTTCATGGGACAACACTGACAAAATGACACTTTGACACAATGAAAAGTAGTCTGTGTGCAGCTTATATAACAGTGTAAATTTATTCTTCCCTCAAAATAACTCAATATACAGCCATTAATGTCTAAACCACCGGCAACAAAAGTGAGTACACCCCTAAGAGACTACACCCCTAAATGTCCAAATTGAGCACTGCTTGTCATTTTCCCTCCAAAATGTCATGTGATTTGTTAGTGTTACTAGGTCTCAGGTGTGCATAGGGAGCAGGTGTGTTCAATTTAGTAGTACAGCTCTCACACTCTCTCATACTGGTCACTGAAAGTTCCAACATGGCACCTCATGGCAAAGAACTCTCTGAGGATCTTAAAAGACGAATTGTTGCGCTACATGAAGATGGCCAAGGCTACATGAAGATTGCCAACACCCTGAAACTGAGCTGCAGCACAGTGGCCAAGATCATCCAGCGTTTTAAAAGAGCAGGGTCCACTCAGAACAGACCTCGCGTTGGTCGTCCAAAGAAGCTGAGTGCACGTGCTCAGTGTCACATCCAACTGCTGTCTTTGAAAGATAGGCGCAGGAGTGCTGTCAGCATTGCTGCAGAGATTGAAAAGGTGGGGGGTCAGCCTGTCAGTGCTCAGACCATACGCCGCACACTACATCAAATTGGTCTGCATGGCTGTCACCCCAGAAGGAAGCCTCTTCTGAAGTCTCTACACAAGAAAGCCCGCAAACAGTTTGCTGAAGACATGTCAACAAAGGACATGGATTACTGGAACCATGTCCTATGGTCTGATGAGACCAAGATTAATTTGTTTGGTTCAGATGGTCTCAAGCATGTGTGGTGGCAATCAGGTGAGGAGTACAAAGATAAGTGTGTCATGCCTACAGTCAAGCATGGTGGTGGGAATGCCATGGTGTGGGGCTGCATGAGTGCAGCAGGTGTTGGGGAGTTACATTTCATTGAGGGACACATGAACTCCAATATGTACTGTGAAATACTGAAGCAGAGCATGATCCCCTCCCTCCGGAAACTGGGTCGCAGGGCAGTGTTCCAGCATGATAATGACCCCAAACACACCTCTAAGATGACCACTGCTTTATTGAAGAGGCTGAGGGTAAAGGTGATGGACTGGCCAAGCATGTCTCCAGACCTAAACCCAATAGAACATCTTTGGGGCATCCTCAAGCGGAAGGTGGAGGAGCGCAAAGTCTCGAATATCCGCCAGCTCCGTGATGTCGTCATGGAGGAGTGGAAAAGCATTCCAGTGGCAACCTGTGAAGCTCTGGTAAACTCCATGCCCAGGAGAGTTAAGGCAGTTCTGGGAAATAATGGTGGCCACACAAAATATTGACACTTCAGGAACTTTCACTAAGGGGTGTACTCACTTTTGTTGCCGGTGGTTTAGACATTAATGGCTGTATATTGAGTTATTTTGAGGGAGGAATAAATTTACACTGTTATATAAGCTGCACACAGACTACTTTTCATTGTGTCAAAGTGTCATTTTGTCAGTGTTGTCCCATGAAAAGATATACTTAAATATCTGCAGAAATGTGAGGGGTGTACTCACTTTTGTGATACACTGTATATATATAATAAAATACTGTATTTGTGCTTATCTTTTACTTATCTAAATAATAAATGCCCTTTTATTTCTGAGGTAGGTACAAACTATGCAAAACAATTTAGAATTAAGCTCAATTTGGCTGAAAATCCTTGAATTTGGCAACCAGGCGTATAGCGCCAGTGACGTCAACCAGACGAGGTGTATAGCACCAGTGCCCTCTGCTGTTTAAAGTGAATATCGATTCATTTTACATGTCAAATCGATTTGAATCATGGAATCGGTTATTAACTGTGTTGTGGTGAATCGTTACATCCCTAGTAATGAGTAACTACCGTTCCTGTCATGAATGTAACCACAGTGTAAAACATGACGCTAAAATCCTAATAAATAAGTACATAAATAAATAAATAATTAAATAAAAAGAAAGATTTCTTTATCTTGTGATGCTGTAATTAATCTTAGTAGTTAATAAAATATAAATGGGCTCTTTGTTTGGCACCACAGACATCATGATTAGCTGTTCATCAGTATTTATGAGCACAGCTTTACTCTGTGTGTGCTGCTCTCTGAAGTGTTGATGAGATGGAGAAGCTACTGCTGTCCCGCACCTGCCCTTCTAATGTGCAGTTTCTCCATGACCCACTTTGTGTGTGTGTGTGTCTAAATAGAGGGAAAACATACACACACACACACACACACACACACACACACACACACACACACACAGGTCTTTTCATTAGAGGTTTACAGTGTGTGTGTGTGTGTGTGTGTGCGCGTGTGCATTTGTGTGTGTGTGCATTTGTGTGTGCTCACCTGTGTCTGTGCTTACCCACATGGGTGTGTAGGTGTGTAGTGTTGCATGTTCCCACAGCTGTTTAGGTCATTTGTTTTTACACTGGGATCTCTGTTGCTGGTTGACACAATGCAGTTCAAACATCATGTACGGTTGCACCAGTAGGGTAATGGTTTCAATACTGGTAACGTCCCCCTACAAACAACATTGAAATCGGCCAAAAACAAAAGCACTTCTTTTGTTTGGTAGACAGTGGTAGACTAGGGCTGGGCGATTTTGCAAAAAAAAAAAAAAAAAAAAATCTCGATTATTTTTAAATTATACCCGATTGTCGATTACGATTTCGATTTTTTTTTGTTCTTGTATAATGCAATTAAAATAAGACTCTTTTTTTGCATTGTAATTAAAGGCTGCAGAAGTGCAAAAATAGTATAGTAACAGCACCACCTATAATTATCCTTTTAAGGGACTCAAACTTTATAACAATAACGATATCACAATAATTAATAATAATTAAAACAAAATAGATGTAAATTATCTATATCCTTATCTATCTATATCTAAGAATAGCTCACAAACAACTTTTATTTTAAATAATGTCCAGCAGAACTTCCTTACATTAGGAAAAAAACTACAAAAAGTTCTTTACAGGTTTCTTAAAAGGAACACGAGCCTGTACTGCTGTTTCCACCACTGAGTGAGTCTCTATCAGTATCTACATTGTGGGGGGTGGGGGGGGGGTGTTTGTGATTTGGGGGGTGGATACAACATTTTAAACATTTAAGGATGTGTAATGTGTCATTTTAGTCCCATAAAACTTTCAAACTGTATTAACCACTATTATGTGTCGTAGAATGATTCGATTCTATTGAACGGCCCTTTAAGCCAAAATAAAGGAACCGATTCGCGCATTTGGGAGTCGTTACATACATACGGCTCTTTAAAAGGAACCGAGACAAAAGATCCGACTCCCTATCGCAGAATTCACTGCAGCGATTTTTTTTACTCAGTAATGGATGTGATTTAAAATGTAACGAATTACAATTCTTAGTACAAAACATACTTAAGTAAAAGTAAAATTACAGGCTGTAAAATCTACTTTAAAAAGTATAAGTACACAAAAAACGACTCAATTACAGTAACGCGAGTAAATGTAATTCGTTACTTTCCAGCCAATCCTGATCGCGCTCATCGGCTCCGTATTTTGATTCAGTTCAGCGGTGTTTCATTCAGTGAATCTTAATTAAACTCTTCTGTTTGTGTCTCGTTTTGCCGATCGTGTTTGCGCTCCTTATTACTGAATCTAACCGTGTATAATTTTTGTTGTCTTCCGTTTACTGTTTTGGTTTTCGCTGGTTTTGGACTCTACCTGATTTTGTACACTGTTTTCGCCCTTTTGATATTAAACTTTCCCTGATTTATATTCCGCGAGCGTCTGGTCAGTTTCTGCTTCGTGACACTTTGGTATTTTAATTAAAATATAAAGTATGTAAACAATCACGATTGTCACATTCTAACATCGGGTGAAAACGTTCATGCGAATTAACCGAATTAATCGTGAAAATCGCCCAGCCCTATGGTAGACTATTTCGGACAGTGGTAGCTCAGTGGTTAAGGTGCTGGACTAGTAATCAGAAGGTTGCTGGTTGCTGGTTCAAGCCTCAACAGTGCCAAGGTGCCACTGTTGGGCCCCTTGCTTAGCAAGGCCTTTAGCCATCAATTGCTCAAACTGTATTCAGTCATAATTGCAAGTCGCTTTGGATAAAAGCATCTGCTAAATGGTGCTAATGTAATGTAAATCTTTGGTATAATCATTTTAAAAGTGGAACATCAAGTGCAGCTCTTACCAGTTGAATGGGTTCAGGTTTAGTTTATACATTTTGTTGATGCGTTATGTCAAAATTGTATTAATATTCAGCCAGTATTGCTCACAAAAAGGAAATCATACTTTAATCCTAATAATGTTTTTTTTGTTTAATGTGTAATTAGCAAACACCTTATTATTAAACAATCCGACCGTACGTACATCCACCCGACAAGCTTACATGCAAGCAATACTATTGAACGAATATTCCACTTTGCTCTGAATTTTAAAACACTGCATTACCGATAGTGGTTGGCATATAAACAATGTCAGTGTGCCAGAATATCAGAATAAATGACGGTAATTTACAGTGAAGTATCCAGTGCATGCAGCATACACATCTAGTTTATTTACTCTTAAGTTATTAAGAATAAACGTAACATTTTTAAACATAATAACACCTGCTCTCACTCATGATCTGTTTCTTTGTTTTACAGATGAAGGAAATGAGAAGGACGCCACTGGCTCTCTAAACAATCAGCTCTCATGGAAGCAAGGCCGTCTGCTCCTCAGACAGTGAGTACCGTTCATTTATATACACGTGTGCCAATTCATGTGAGACACACGGTTTTACTCTATTCTGTCTCGATGCACTTTGTGCTGTAAATTAAATACAGTTAGTAAAACCTCTTGAACACCTTTAATGTGAAGAACATAAACACCATACCAAATATCAAAACACACAAGCAGGTTTAGAGATAGAAAAGTTATTCTTGGAGGAGCTGAAGGTAAAAGAGAAAGAGAACATGATATTCTGGAGAAACACCATCCATATGATCGCCAGAAATCAGAAGAATAGGCTACATAAATATTATGCTGGTTGGTCAAGAATGGTAAAAAATTCATTTATTATAGACCACTGTCGTCATTTTGTAGTCCACGCCATGTTGTTATGCCCATATTTGGTAACCCGGGTTTAAGATAAATTTTGAATGGGAAAAATAAATGGAGATTTCGAAAATTGCCTCTCTCTCATCCTGTAGTCATAAAAAATGTTCCAAAGCTGTTACATTTTGTTTTATGGAGATTCTTCTGTCTATTATCACTGGATCCTCTGAATTATGAAGTCGTTAAAGAGTCAAAATATGAATATTGCTACATGTAAGCCAATGCTACTGCGCACTGAATTGACGTCACTAGACTGGAAGCCTCTTAAATAACCGCACGAAGCTGGCGATTCACCAGTGTAACAGTGGGGTGATATTTTTAGTAGCTAGCTACATTAAAGTAGAAAGCAAGGATGGTTGAGTGTTACGACTTTGGTTGCAGTCAATACCTCCAGTTTGGTGACTTCAGTGGTCCATAGTACGCCTTGCATTGGTGTAGTTCAGTGACGTTTAATTAATGTGCAGTAGCATTAGCTTTCGTGTAGCATTATTAGTATTACGACCCTTTAACAACCAGTGATGGATCCAGTGATGTACAGGAGAAAAATGTACACAGGACAAAACGTATAGGGTTCTGAACATGTTTATTTAGCACAGGATGCATTAGAGCCGATTTTTTGAAATCCCCATTCATTTTTGCCATTGAAAGTCGGGCTTAGACCTGGGTCTCCAAATATGGGCATAACGAGGACTACAGAATGACGCACGACTTCAGTGGTCTATTTATGCAATTTCCAAAGAAATCCAGTGTATAAAGTCACAAACCTATTATATCATCCAATACTAAACAATAGACAAAACATGATACAACATAGAGCTTGAATGAAACTATACATAGATGGACTAAAGCTAAACCTAAATATAATAACCCAAACCCTCAGCTGGGAAGTCAGGAAACCCAGTATAATCTTGGACCTTGCAGACTGGAAGAAAAGCAATATACTTATGAAAATTAGAGAAAAATATCCACTCCACCCGCCCATTTACACTGACGGATCAAAACCACTAATGACGTTACAGCGGCAGTTATCGCTAACCAATACACAAGAGTAGGGAGACTACCTTAATTAAGCTCTATATACAGTACATGGCGGAAGCTTATGTCATAAGTCTGGCATTAAACTTTGCAGAAGAAACCCAGAAGCATAATATGTACGGACTCAAAGGAACGTCTCCAAGCACCGGAAGCTTGCAAAATAGATTATCCCATTGTCAAGAACATACAAAGAACCATCCACGAACGATCGGAGACGAAATACAACATTAAACTATGTTGGTTCTGAACTCCTCGGTTCGAAACTCGACATTGCCACCGGTCAGCTGGGCGCCATCTAGCGGGCATAATTGGCAGTGCCTGCAGCAGACACTAATTGGCAACCGTGTCTGCTAGGGCGGGATGATCGGACTATGTAGGTGGGGTGTTTAATCGTTGCGTAAGTACCCTGATTAGCAGATAGAGGCGTCTGTGCAGAATGCAGAGGGGCCCAACAGTGGCTGCATGGCAGCGCTCTACCCATTAGAGTACCACTGTCCCTGCTGCAGACATCAAAGCACTAATAAATGACCACATCAAGAGAAAATGGCAAGCTGAATGGGACACTCAGACAACAAATAAACTTTCAGATTCATCCAAGCATTAACAATAAACCATGGACACGTCAAGGAAGATAGGTGGACCAGGTTATATACACAAGGTATATACACAAACTGTTCATACCTAAATAACTTATTAATATTTGATTGAACATATCACGATAAAAGAAATCTCGATGAAATATCCCAAATATAATGGAGCAAGACAGCACTTGCTCATATCTGAAACAATATGAAACCTTCACCCAAGAAAACACTAGAACCAAACGGAAGTATAACATTAACTCAAATAGAGACAATTAATAATAAGCTGGAGTAAATACAACAACGATCATGCCACAATATCACAGTTATGTAAGGGTGGGTGCTGGAGCCTATCCCAGCTTTTCAATGGGTGCAAGGCACACAGTAAAACACCCTGGACGGGACGCCAGTCCATCACAGGGCAGACACACACACACACACACACCCATTCACCTATGGGCAATTCAGTGTCTCCAATTAACCTGGCTGCATGTTTTTGTGGACTGTGGGAGGAAACCAGAGCTCCCGGAGAAAACCCACACAGACACGGGGAGAACATGCAAACTCTGCACAGAAAGGACCCGGACCACCCCGTCTGGGGATCGAACCCAGGACGTTATTGCTGTGAGGCGACAGTTCTACCCACTAAGCCACCGTGCCGCCCTAAAGTAAATAATGCAGGGAACAAATTCTTCATATATAAATGTGACCTGAAAACATAGAAGAGAGGGTAAACCTTGTAATATCAGACCAAACATGGTGCAAAGCAGTGTGGGCAAAATAGTACTAATGAATTGAAGCACCCACAATATAAAACAAACAGGTTCTGTTTTCTGTTTATTTTGAACATTTGTTTATTGAGGTAGATTCATCACTAACATTTCAGTCCCTGGTCATTCCTCGTGTTCCACCTGTGTTTGACCTCAGCTGCAGTGGGCAGGTGGGCGAGTG
Organism: Trichomycterus rosablanca; assembly: GCF_030014385.1. NCBI lineage: Eukaryota > Metazoa > Chordata > Actinopteri > Siluriformes > Trichomycteridae > Trichomycterus > Trichomycterus rosablanca. Next base: position 13,394,626 of record NC_086001.1, on the reverse strand, counting down.
TTCATTTTAAGCTCAGGTCAAATTGCAAGCATCTGCTCCAAACCACACATGGCCATTTATGTAACGTGAAAAGAAACAGGAGGCCACACATGCACGGATCCACATGTTCGGATGTCTTTGCTAATATATTCAAGTAGATTTTTATTCCTTTGAGCAAGAATGCTTTCAGGCTTTCAGTCTCCACTGCTAACCAGTTCAATCCTGATTCGTTTCTTTGTTTAACTGGGCAGCTCAATAGCTCCCTCTTCTGGACACACTGTAGTATTAAATCCTTTCAGCACTCGTTACTCACAAGCTGCACATCCTAAACCCTGAGGCTTTCGTTTACTGGATAATGGAGGGTAAAGGAGTGGAAGTTCTCTTGATCTGTCTGAATCCGTCTCAGCATTATCACAGCACAAATATGCAGGATACAATAAAAAGTTGGATCTTCTTAGATGGTCTAACTGCAAATTGTGTTTGTTTATTTGGATTTTAACGTCACGTTTTACACTTTGGTTACATTCATGACAGGAACGGTAGTCACTCATTACACAAGATTCATCAGTTCACAAGGTTATATCAAACACAGTCATGGACAAT